>NC_086444.1:740962758-741335883 GCF_028390025.1 Pseudophryne corroboree
TTTCTGATAGGTTCCGACGCCCATGCACTTTTAAGGTGGGAGATAAGGTGTGGTTGTCAACCTGCAACATCAAGCTCCGACAACCCTCGGCTAGACTGGGACCCAAATTTATTGGACCGTTCCTTATCGTTAAGAAGGTCAACCCAGTTGCTTTTCGGCTACGCTTGCCTAAATCACTCAAAATTGGCAATACTTTTCACTGTTCCCTTCTGAAGCAGTATTTTTCTTCCAGGAGATTCCCTCGGAAGACTTCCCAGGGTAGACCTCCAGTGGATGTTCAGGGGCAACAAGAGTTCTTGGTGGAGAAGGTTTTAGATTCCAAAGTTTCTCGGGGCCGGCTTTATTTTTTGGTTCACTGGAAAGGCTATGGCCCGGAAGAAAGGTCTTGGGTCCTGGATAACAATTTACATGCCCCTAAACTTAAGAGATTATTCTTTCAGGAATTTCCTCAGAAACCCGGCTTTGGTGGTTCTTTAACCCCTGCTCAAGGGGGGGGGGGGGGTACTGTTAGGCGCCGCGGTCCGTGGCGCCGCTCGGTCTGCTTCCGAGCGACGCTCACGGCCGCCGCACCTCCCTCCCTGCCCGCCAGGCTCCTAGAAACGCCAGGACGCCGTGCGTACTGTAGCCGCCGGGTCCCTGGCAACGCTAGGACGCCGGGCGACCTCAGCCGCTGGGTCCATAGCAACGGGGACGCCATTGGCGGACCGCGTTCCCCGTTGCCAGATAGGATTGATTAGTTGCTCGTGCAGCAGGGCAGCTGCACGGCAACTAGTAATTAGGGTCTGGGGGCTGGTCTTGCTGGCCCTCCTGTCATTGGCCAGCAGGGTCTTTTTATGGGAGCCAGCACACTGCAGCCTCGCCGGTGATAGCTTCATGTATGCTGTTCCTGCCTTGCAACGTCTGTTCCTAGTCAGCTGTATCTGGTCGATCCTGCTCCCTGTGCTCCTGAGTTCTGGAGTTCTGAAGCCGGTGCTGGGAATCCTTCCTGTCCCAGTGAACCTGTTGCAGTCATCTTGGGGTTCTCGCTTGTTGGGTTCTCTCCCGGTTTCGTAAGTAGCGGCTTCTGCCGCGTGTTGCGGCCTAGGCCGCTTAGTCCTTGTGTTAATTTTGTATTGGTGGTTTTTGCGGAGGTTTCCGCTTTTCACTGTCCTCCCCGGAACTCGGCGGTGCCGTGTGGGGGAGTGGACAGTGGTATCTTTTGTTGTTCTTTTCCTTTGGCGGCGTGCCGCACATATATTTAGTTTTAGGGTAGTTAGTAGCCCCTAGCTTTCTGTTTGCTTTAGTTAGAGGTCCCCTTGTTATTATCCTGTCTCGGTTCACGCCTTGTCTCACTCTAAGACCTGGGGGCATCGGAGTTGGGCAGACCTAATCCGCCCTTCAAACGCGGCTGCCGTGGGCCCAAGAAACCATAGTCACTCAGGCGTGAACTGACCACATGGGTAAAACAATGGAGGTAGGGTGCTAGGGGCTATTCCCGTACCACCCCTTATTTCAGCGTCACGTCCTGGTGCTCTGGACTCACTACGCAACATCTCTCTAGTTCTGAGCATCAGGAACGTAACACTAGCGGTAATGGGTATTCCGGAGGAGGTCATTACTACCCTAATTAAGGCTAGATAGGAAGTGACATTGAAACATTATCACTGAATATGGCGAAAATATGTTTCCTGATGTGAGGCCAGGAATGCTCCTATGGAGGAATTCCTTTTGGGCCGTCTGCTTCGCTTCCTTCAAACTGTAGCAAACTTGGGCCTGAAATTAGGATCGATAAAGGTTTTAAATTTCGGCCTTATCCATTTTCTTCTAAAAAGAATTGGCTTCTCTTCCTGAAGTACGTTTGTGTAGGGAGTACTGCATTTTTAGCCTCCTTTTGTACCGCCGGTGGCGCCTTGGGACCTTAACGTGGTGTTACGGTTCCTTAAGTCACATTGGTTTGAACCACTTGAGTCAGTGGTGTTGAAATATTTCACCTGGAAGGTGGTCATGTTGTTAGCCTTGGCTTCGGCTAGGCGAGTTTCGGAATTGGAGGCTTTTCTCACTAAAAGCCTTATCTGATTGTCCATATGGATAGAGCGAAATTGCGGACCCGTCCTCAATTATTGCCAAAGGTGGTCTCATCCTTTCATATGAACCAACCTATTGTCGTGCCTGTGGCTACGCGTGACTTGGAGGATTCCGAGTCCCTTGATGTGGTCAGGGCTTTGAAAATTTACGTGGCCAGAACGGCTAGGATCTTCAAAACAGAAGCACTGTTTGTCCTGTATACAGCCAACAAGGTTGGCGGCCCTGCTTCAAAGCAGACTATTGCTCGCTGGATCTGTAACACGATTCAGCTGGCGCATTCTACGGCAGGATTGCCGTTACCTAAATCGGTTTAGGCCCATTCCACTAGGAAGGTGGGCTCTTCTTGGGCGGCTGCCCAAGGGGTCTCGGCACTACAGCTGTGCCGAGCTGCTACTTGGTCGGGGTCAAATACCTTTGCAAAGTTATGTAAGTTTGATACCCTGGCTGAGGAGGACCTCCTGTTTGCTCAATTCGGTGCTGCAGAGTCATCCGCACTCTCCCGCCCGTTTGGGAGCTTTGGTATAATCCCCATGGTCCTTACGGAGTCCCAGCATCCTCAAGGACGTTAGAGAAAATAAGATTTTACTTACTGGTAAATCTATTTCTCGTAGTCCGTAGAGGATACTGGGCGCCCGTCCCAAGTGCGGACTTTTTCTGCAAGACTTGTATATAGTTATTGCTTACATAAGGGTTATGTTATAGTTTATCGATTGAACCGAGGCTATGTTGTTGTTCAAACTGTTAACTGGGTAGTTTATCACAAGTTATACGGTGTGATTGGTGTGGCTGGTATGGATCTCGCCCTTAGATTTACAAAAATCCTTCCTCGTACTGTCCATCTTCTCTGGGCACAGTTTCCCTAACTAAAGTCTGGAGGAGGGGCATAGGGGAAGGAGCCAGTGCACACCCAGAATCCAAAGCTTTCTTAAAGTGCCCTATCTCCTGCGGAGCCCGTCTATTCCCCATGGTCCTTATGGAGTCCCAGCATCCTCTACGGACTACGAGAAATAGATTTACCGGTAAGTAAAATCTTATTTTACTGTATATTATGTATGCAACGGGAATCCAGAGGAGACCACCCACAAGAACAGTTGAGAAAGACATCGCCCACCTTTTTCAAATGAACCTATGACCTCTCCTGTACTGTAAAGATGCATCCCTGTGTCCAATGGACAAAGGGATTACAGTGTCCATTGTATTGCTTTTGGAAGTATTGTATAAAAAGCCTGTTGCTGCCTGGCCGGACACACAAGACTCTCAACGTTATCTACCTGATAGCGGAGACCAGACCGGGAAGCGCATGCGAATATTCTCACATATGTACATTGACTGTAGCCATTTACTCTGTTGTATTGTAGTGCATAATTTGTATTGTTAACCCCCTTTCAGAAATATTACTCTGTGGTGTCGGAACCCAGTGATTAACTACAAATCGGTGTTGTGTCCTCTTTTCCCTGCTAGGGTTTAAAGTGCCTAACTGTATAAGGTTTAAAAGTGTATTAATTGAGTGTGTACGCGCTGCGTGTACTTTGTACCCCCAGCGCGGCGTTTGTACGCAGAGTCCGTACATGGTACGGGACTCATTACGCAAATAGCGTAAAAGGTACGTAGAGTGCATATTAATTTTAGCGGCCGCAGCGGCTCCATGGTAAAAGTGTGTTTAAAGGTATAGCTTTATGTTTTTAGATAATATCGACATTATCAATTGGGGGCATCGTCCGGTTTTTCCACATACCCGCAGCCTAGCAGGTTAAAGCAGACTTTATCTATCAGCAAAGGGCGGACAGGTATCCTACGTAAACCTTTTTCTGGCCGCAGGATACACTGTAAACCCTATTTTATTGCTGATTAGATGGCGTCTGCTCTGCTTGGTTTGTAGGGATGCTGGTGGGACCCGTAAAGTAAATACACAAAGCTATTTAAAAAGTCTGTGAATTTCTGTTTGGCGCCAAATGCGCACACAACACAAGCGTACACCTGTACTCTGTATACCTGCTCACATTGTTGCCATAAGTACTGATTACTAGATTAGTTTAGACCTGTGTGGAGAAATTTGTTGCTATTTAGTTAAAATATATTAAGGACGTAAACGTAAAACACAAACACAGTCTGGCCTAGTTAAAAAGGTTTATACAGAAAGAAACTGTGTTGTGTTAAGTGAGCGATTATAGGTAATATCGCTTGCATTTATAGAAGTGTGGGATTTGTACTATTGCGGACTTACGGTTTTTGTACACGTGTCTCGGACAAAGGACGGGACTGCGTATGCAACGTAAAAACATACACACGTCGCGTGTTTACGCAACGTGCGTAAGGGTACGACCGCTAAGTACAAATTACACAATAGCATTGTTTAGTTTAGGAGCGGGACAGTAGCCATGCTACATTAGCACAAATTGCTCGGTTTCCAAGATTTAGTTTAAATAAAACCTTTTTTACTGTATTGCCTCTGGTAGTAAAGCTGTTTATCTGAATGAAAGATAATTTTCTGTACAGAAAAAAAACCAAAGTGTATTTGAATGAGTGAACGTGAGTGAGCAAACGTAACAGAGAACGTAGTGGACCCAGGGAATTCGGGATCCCGTCGAGTGGTACATCAAGTGAGTGGAGACTTGGTGGCGTGAGGCAGCTGACTCATGTTAATATAGATTGAAGTACAAAGGAGCAAGGTAGCAGAGTACCGCGGCCCAGGGGGTTAGCGAAGGTTTACCCATTTAGGTTTTTTTTATACGCTCCGGCTGAGGTTTCGCAGCCTGAAAATCGATTCCAGTGGTCGTACGGCGGATAAGTAACAAGTACCTATACGCTGTGCGATTGGACCGCGCGTTCGTGGGTGCAATATTTAGCGCAACGTGATACCCTTTTTACGAGCTTTGCGTAAAATCGTGGTATCATTAGCGCTGTATATAGCATACGCAAACGTAATTTGTGTATAATAAAGGTTTAGGGAGTTTTCGCTGGTCTCTCTCAGGAAATCTCCAACGGCTTATATTTACTGGAAAGGATAAATTATTCCCAGAAACTTCCAGTAAATAGAGGTTACATAGGGCCCTAAGTTGGGTACATTGCCTTCGCTATCGACAGTGTATGGTAGTACTGGCCAACGTAGGCAGTGAGCGGGTGAAGAGCGCTCTGAGAACTTTCACCGTTGCCTTATATTGAGTATTTTGTTTTTGTTTTGTGGGATTAGCCGAAAGGACAATACCTGCAAAATATGGGGGCCAGTTGCTTAAGTAAGGGACGTTCAACCAGGGTTCAGGTTGACATACCGCGGCCCAGGGGGTCAGCGAGGTTCATAATGTGTGAGAAGTATGGACCACACACAGAAGTTTTGTGCAATGAATGGGAACATATGACTGCGGGAGATAGGGAACCATTCCCTAAGGTAGGCAGTTTTGAACCAGAGGTATTGCAGAATTTAAGGATTAGGATATGTCTGATAAAATCCCAAAAACAAAGGGTCAGACACACAAATTGTTTAAACTTATGGCAGCAAGAGGGCGATATGCAAAGAGAATTAGCTCACGCAGCAGGTTCCAAACCTAGCAGGAAAATGATGGCAACCGCACCACCACCACCGTATATTGTGGGGGAGAAAATGGCTACAGACATTGGTATCCGCATATTGGTATCCGATAAGAGTATAGTTGATAAATGTACTAACCCTAACCCTTGCCAGTTGTATCCCATTTTAAACTTTCCTCAGGACTGCGAGCAAGAAGATGAGCCCAGCACGATATCGGCACTCTCTCTAGCAGCCACCATACAGAATACTCAGGTGGGCACGGCCCAACCAGCAAGAGCAGTAGTAAGGCCCCCTAGTGGAGGGATAAGTGAGGTCATGTCCACAGGTAAGTAGTGTACGGTACCATACATTATGCAGAGACAATAGCACCTCAGATTGTGGAGTCAACTCAGAATGAAGTAGTTGAACTAAATCCTGTTAGGGTGATCGCAGTCCCCAATGGAAAGACTGACGCTCAGGGAGTAACTCCGTCAGGAACATTGCTATGCATTGTCCCTGGTCCCGGACAGAATTGAGGGCAATTATGTCAGAATTTCCCGATCCCAGAAAGGATCTAGTCGCATACCAAAGGTTCATTAAAGAGTTAGGTAACGCCACCAAACCCACAAACAAAGATTGTCTAACAGTGCTACGAGTATGTTTACCTTCCAATATTGACCCCGCGAAATTCATTACTGATTGTAAATGTGACGCAGAAGTACCTCTCACTGATGAGTACACTCAGGAGAATGTAAGACAAATCAATCTGCAATTAGGAGTATATTTCCCTACTGTTGTCAAATGGAATAAAATCTTTTCCATAAGACAAAAAGAAGGTGAAATGGCATCTGAATATTTCCACCGAGCACTGCAGGAAATGGCTAGATACACTGGGATCGAGGACATTAAGGACAATGTACATCACAGGGAGGTAGCTGTGTCAGTATTAATGGACGGGTTAAAAGAGACATTAAGAACAAGGGAACAAACCTCCCTACCTAACTGGAGAGGTATCTTGGTGGCTGCATTAAGAGAGTCCGCTATCGAGCACGACCGGAACGTCATTAAGCACAGGGAGTCTCAGGGGCATAAGCTGATGACAGTAAGTATAAATGCTCTTACAACAAAACCGCATCAGCCAAAACCCCAGACCCCTGATGGTAAGTCACGTGTAGTAGTATGCTATAACTGTCAGAAGGAAGGACATTTTGCACGGAATTGTAGGTATAAAAACACACGTAAGGTATACCGACCCCCTAGACCAGGATATGAACCACATGATAATACACATAATTGGGATCAGGGATCTAATAGGAGAAGTTATGAGCCACATGCAGGGGAAACAAGGAGGTACCCACCTAGGAGGGACTGGCAGACCTCCGAAAATTCTCAGTTACCCCCCTCACATATTGTAGCTGCCAGTGCGCTGCGGGAGGGTCACAATATACAATAGGGGTTGGGTCACACCTGTAGTCTGCAGCCAGTGAAGTTGATTGCTAGCCTTGGTAGTGAACCTGAGGTCACAGTTGATGTAGCTGGTAGATCATTACCTTTTCTTGTAGATACAGGGGCGGCCAGGTCAGTGTTAAATTCGACGGTAGGTATGAAAACCATGGGTAAAACAATTTCAGCAATGGGAGTAACAGGAATAGTGCAACACTACCCTTTGAGTAGACCTGCGGAGATTACGATAGGGCCTTTGCAGACCAAGCATTCCTTTTTGCTAGCTGCATCGGCTCCGACTAATCTACTTGGGAGAGATTTATTGTGTAAAATGAGGTGTGTCATATATTGTACTCCAGAGGGTGTCTTCTTGGATATACCCGAGAATCACATTCAGGAAGTTCAGGATATGTTAAACACCCCACAAAGGCTAATGTCACACTCTGCTGTTATAGACAGGTGTCCATCAAAGGTAGAGGAAATGATCTCACGAATACCGGGATCCCTCTGGACCAAAGATGGACAAGACACTGGATTGATGGTGAATGTAGCTCCAGTAGTAGTGCAAATAAAAGATGGTAGGATAGCTCCAAAAATCCCTCAGTATCCTCTGAAGCCAGAGGTGGAATTAGCAGTATACCCAGTCAAAGAGTGCTTGCTACAATAGGGCATCCTAGTCAGGACGTCCAGCACTGCCAATAGTCCCATCTTCCCTGTGAAAAAGAGTGGGGGGAGGGGTTACAGGCTAGTGCAGGATCTAAGGGGGATAAACAAGATAGTTGAGAGCCAATTCCCCGTAGTGCCAAATCTAGCTGTCATCCTCATGCAAATTCCCCCTACTTCAAAATTTTTCACTGTCATTGACCTCTGTTCTGCCTTCTTTTCGGTCCCTCTGCACCCTGACAGCCAATACCTGTTTGCATTTACATACAGGGGAGTACAGTACACCTGGACTCGCCTACCCCAAGGTTTCATTGACAGCCCAAGTATTTTCTCCCAGGCTTTGCATGACTGTTTACAATCCTTTCAACCTGAGAGCGGATCAGTATTAATACAGTATGTAGATGACTTACTGCTGTGTTCTGATTCACTCGAATCGTCCTTGAAAGACACGAAACAGCTTCTGTTTCACCTTTCTAATACGGGACACAAGGATAAGTTGCAGCTGTGCCAGACCAGGGTAAAATATTTGGGACATTGCTTGATGCAAGGACTTAGACACCTCACCGCTGATAGAATACAGGCGATTCGCGACATGACTCTGCCACAAACCCAGCAACAGATCCGCACCTTTCTTGGAATGTGTGGGTACTGCCGAAACTGGATCCCAGGGTTCTCCATACTGGCTTTACCTTTGCAAGAGATGGTCTCTTCGAACAAACCAGATCGGATCTCGCACACAGATGAGTCCGAACTGGCATTTGAGAAACTCAAACAGTGCCTATCACAGGCACCTGCATTAGGCATGCCAGATTATGGGAAACCCTTTGAATTGTACGGTACGGAAAGTGCTGGGTGTGCAGCAGGTGTCCTAACCCAGAGACATGGTGATGCCAGCAGGCCGGTAGCTTACTACAGTGCACAGTTGGACACCGTAGCGCGGTCTCTCCCCACATGCTTGCGAAGTGTTGCAACGATAGCTTTGCTAGTAAGTAAAAGCGAAGACATAGTGTTAGGACACAACCTGACAATCCATACACCTCATGCAGTGTCAGCCTTACTGAACTCCGCCCAAACCAGACATGTCTCATCGGCACGGTTTACAAAGTGGGAATTAGCACTAATGGCCCCTGTAAACATCACCATAAAGAGATGCAGCGCACTAAATCCTGCAACTTATCTGCCGGGTGTGCCTGGACAGGCACAAAGGGTGGAGGATGAGAATGATGGTGAAGGACCCACCGCACTCAGCACAAGTTGCTGAGCTGGTCGCCCTAACCAGAGTGTGTGAATTGGCCAAGGGTAAGTCAGCCAATATATACACAGATTCTAGGTATGCCTTTGGAGTAGTGCATGATTTCGGGGCCCTATGGCGCCTCAGAAATTTCATGACGGCAGCTGGCACACCTGTAGCGCATGCATCCCACATAAAAAGGCTTCTAACAGCGATACAAGAAACAGACAGAGTGGCTGTTATCAAGTGCAAAGCAGCCAGCACCCCCATACAAACGAACATCACATCACTGATGACATTCAACACAATCAACACACAAAAATGAATTAAAACGCAAAATTTGTGTTCTCCACAGGAAAAGGCGGTCTGGAGGTCAAAGGGGTATGGCCAGGAGTCCTCAGGACTCTGGACAGGTGGACAGGGTAAGCCAGTGGCCCCCAGAGCATATCTTCCAAGCTTAGCTGAAGCGGCACACGGTCTGACTCATCTGGGTAAAGAGGGTTTGTGTAAGCTGGTGAGAGCCTACTGGTGTGCGCCAGGATTCTCTTCTCATGCAGGTAAGAGAGCAATGACATGTCTTACTTGCTTGAGGAAGAATATTGGAAAGTCAATACCAACAGAACCATCCCATATCCCTCCGACAGACGGCCCTTTTCAGGTAATACAAATTGATTTCATACAGTTACCACCCTGTAGGAATTTAAAATATGTGTTAGTCTGTATTGATGTATTTTCCAATTGGGTAGAAGCGTTCCCTGCTGCCACAAATACTGCTACGTTCACTGCAAAGAAAATTGTGCAGGAATTTGTGTGTAGATATGGTATCCCTAGAATAATTGAAAGCGATAGGTGTACCCATTTTACAGGTGAAGTCTTTCAGGTTATGTGATAACTGATGGGAATTAATAGCAAGCTGTATACTCTGTACCGACCACAGGCAAGTGCGAAGGTGGAGAGAGTAAACAGTACTATTATGAACAAGCTAAGCAAAGTGATGACTGAAACTGGATTGTTGTGGCCAGAAGCTTTGCCACTAGTATTGTATAGCATCAGAACCACTCCCAGGTCCCCCCTTAACCTATCACCCTTTGAGATTCTTTTTGGCCGACAACCCCATGTAATGATAGACCCCCAGGATGATTTGAAATGCAATAACGAAGTGACTGTAAAATATTTGGTTAAGATGAGCCAGCAGCTGAGGAATCAAAATAGGAATCTAAAGCTGGTGATTCCTGACCTACCGAAAAGTAATTGTCATGACATTGAACCTGGGGATTATGTAATGATTCGAAATTTTCTACGCTCAGGTTGCCTCATTGACAGGTGGGAAGGACCGCACCAAGTCTTACTAACCAGCATGACAGCATTAAAGGTTGCCGAAAGAGAGACTTGGGTCCACTCGTCCCACTGTAAGAAGGTCGCTGACCCGGAGAGAACCCGTGACAAAGAGCAGAGTGTAGAGAACATCGTATCATTGGAATGTCTGTTCCGGGAAGGTTGAGAGGCAGTACTGTTGAGAGGGCACCTGAGCGCGGAGAACAACAAGACCAGAGGCGGTTGTCGCACCAGTTTTTCTTTTTTATTATTTTCTCCATCTCCCACTACCCTCCTTCTCTCCTTCCCTTTCTCCCCCTTCTTGTTTCCATCCTCTTACTTTAACAAGATGGACCTACCCCAAGAGACTGCGTTCCGGGTTTTCCTGTTAATCCTGATGTTGACCAGGACAGTCTGTTTCGGTGAGGGTCCCAGTAAGGTCGAGAAAGGATCTGGAATGGGTTCTGATGGCGAGGATGGATTTGTAGAATCTCAAGAGCAACACATCACTCGAGCAAAGGCGAGTATCAGAAAGCGATCTGGTAGTCAGGGAGCTCGGAGGCACTGTGAAGGGTTATTGGCTGAGGAAAATTGCATTTGTAGGAATTGTGAGAACATATTCGAGGATGGGTGCATCCAGAGATGTCAGTCCAGCCTTAATATCAACATGGACCGTCATCCATTGAGTGATTACCACTCACTAGTGGCTAAGGTCTTAAACCAGACAGAATGCTGGGTGTGCTCACAAGTACCTCAAGGTCAGAGCAAGTCAGGATTAGTACCGTACCCTTTAGCAATAGATGAGGTACTCGAATTACGGGGTGGGAGACCGGTGGACAAGAAATTAAATATTTCTAGGCCCCCTAGTTTGAAGCTCCACCAGTATCATGTAGATAGATCCTTATTATGTTTCAATATTTCCAATTACTGAAAACCGGGAAATTGGGAAGTGACATGGAATGACCAGACAATGGCCTTTTCGCACAGAGCTGATAGGATACCCATAGACTCTGAACTTGTACGCCAAATAGCCAACAGTGGAAGGTATTTTCGGTATAGGTATACTCGAGGAAGCAAGACCATGTGGGTTGGAGAAGTATCACCAGGGTACTGTGCTCATATCATCCAGCCTGATACTTGTACTGAGCAGATGGGAGAACTAGGGATTGGGTTTTTCACTTGGAAAGTTTGTAATATGGTAATGTCATATTCTGTCCCATATGTTCTCCCCGATGATGCCTATTTCATATGTGGGAGGAAGGCGTATAAGTGGCTTGCACCGAACTCAGAGGGATTGTGTTATGTTGGAAGAGTGTTGCCAGAGGTCATGACCATAACCCATGATAAGATGAAAGATGTTCACCGCAGTGCTCAGGCTCCTTATACTCATACTCACTATGAACACATCATCAAGAGACACCTCATAGAGAGCACAGAGCAAGTAGCATCTGATTTGATCCACGAATCCACCGGGATTCAATTCCTTCTCGCATTAGACATCACCCGTACTGCCAGAGGAATGATAAATTATAGGTATATCCATGCGCTAGCGAACTTGATAGATAATATCACTGAGATGTATGACGACACCTTCAGGTATACGGGTAGGGAGTTACAAGCTTACAAGACAGAACTGATCCAGCACAGGATGGTCCTCAATTATATCACAGCCGTGACGGGTGGGTACTGTGTCACTTTGGCAACTCAGTATGGTGTGAAGTGCTGTACGTATATTACAAACAGCACTGACGACCCCACAGAGATTATGGATCAAAAGATGGATGATATATTGCAGTTAAAGTGGGAGTTCCGGAGGAGACACAACCTTACCCTGACCGCTGTGGGTAATGAGCTAACCGGCTGGGTCTCATGGTTGAACCCACGAAATTCGTTCTCAGGATTAGGAGAGTGGGCTCAAAATGTTATTATGAGTGTAGGAAAGTTTCTCCTTTGTATCCTGGGAGTCGTCATAATTATTGGTTTGATATTTAGGTGTGTTCGAATTCTAACGCGGCGCAAGCACGGCACAAAATTGATGAGTCTAAGGAGCGGGGGCGCTGTAACAGCAGATTTAATTTACGACCCATCCATAGAGACAGTGTTATGATAAGGATTGCAAATGAATTCCATGGCCTGTTTCTTTCACCCATTTTTCCTTTGTCTCCCCCTCTGCCCAGATACACCGATCCGGAAAAGACATCGACCATACCCAAGAATGATTATGAAAATGTTATGTGAATGTATTTTTGTCTTATCTTCATCTCTACAACCTCCTGTTAGTGACACACATAGTCGACAGGTGATATCCACATATACTAGCACTCACATATGTTCCCCCTCCATCTATCATCAACTAAATGTGCACCCCATTTGTTGGAACAAGAAGCCGAAAAGAGCTCGGAAGTGTTTGTTGGCCCACTTACAGACCCTTAATACGGGATAAGAAGGATTTAATATATACTTCGCAATACCTCGAAGCTTATCTAGAACATATACGGCACGATGATACATGCCCCTCAGACATGGATTCATACATACATGCTTTTTACTATCCCACTAGGTCATACATTTCTTGCCTACAACTCTCCTCCTACCATCCAATCGTCTGTAGATATTGTATTGATATTTTTCTGTTTACTGTTTTGATAGTGGCAGTTATTGTTGACTGCCAAAGGGTGGACTGTCAAAGCCAAAAAATATTGCAGAACACACAGCACGTATAAAATACACACACATGCCCACTGCGCGTGCACTTGTTCCGCCGTGCGTGCACATATCCGCAATTAGCGTACGGTCGCTCCCGCGGTCCTGCGCGTGGTGTGGGTATTTACGGCGGAGTTTGTGAACGCATGGAGGGCTATCAAAACATTACATATTTAATCCAAATAGTGCATATTGTACACATAGTCCCCCTGCACCACATCAGCAAGTATCAACAGTTTAAATGATTCCAGAACAAGGGGATTCACCTTTGCATGATAGGAGGGGACAGACTAAGGTTATAAGGTGGTGTCTGGTATCCAGCTGTAGGGTATATTAAGGGTAACATTCTGGTGTTGGTTTGAGGAAGATCGCATGTTCCTGTGGATAGTTATGTGCAGAAGCAGAATATAGATATAAACTGTATTTACTGTATATTATGTATGCGGCGGGAATCCAGAGGAGACCACCCACAAGAACAGTTGAGAAAGACATCGCCCACCTTTTCAAATCAACCTATGACCTCTCCTGTACTGTAAAGATGCATCCCTGTGTCCAATGGACAAAGGGATTACAGTATCCATTGTATTGCTTTTGGAAGTATTATATAAAAAGCCTGTTGCTGCCTGGCCGGACACACAGACTCTCAACGTTATCTACCTGATAGCGGAGGACCGGACCGGGAAGCGCATGCGAATATTCTCACGTATGTACATTCACTGTAGCCATTTACTCTGTTGTATTGTGGTGCATAATTTGTATTGTTAACCCCCTTTCAGAAATATTACTCTGTGGTGTCGGAACCCAGTGATTAACTACAAATCGGTGTTGTGTGCTCTTTTCCCTGCTAGGGTTTAAAGTGTATTACATTGCCTAACTGTATAAGGTTTAAAAGTGTATTAATTGAGTGTGTACGCGCTGCGTGTACTTTGTACTCCCAGCACGGCGTTTATACGCAGAGTCCATACATGGTACGGGACTCATTACGCAAATAGCGTAAAAGGTACGTAGAGTGCATATTAATTTTAGCGGCCGCAGCGGCTCCATGGTAAAAGTGTGTTTAAAGGTATAGCTTTATGTTTTAAGATAATATCGACATTATCAGAGCAATTCAGTTGTGGGCAATGGGCTTAAAGTGCCATCCAAATGTTATCACTTTACATTCACCAACATCACCAGTTTACTCTCACAAACCATACAGATGTTCAAGACAGTTTGGTATATTGGGCCTGATTCATGTTTGTAGCTATGGCTGATATTCCCGCAAGTGAGCGATTATTGGCAGACTGTGCATGTGCTGCAATCGCACTACGCATGTGGCAAGATGCAGCTGCGATCCTACTCACAATGAGGATTTCATGGGAAAGAGATTGACAGAAAGTGACTGTTTGAGGGTGTTAACAAGGAATGGTTGCAAAATGTCAAGTGTGTAATTTTTGGGGAGTGTAACTGCTGTCAGCTGCCGTCTCATATGTACAAAAACATGTCTCCTGCATTACTACTGCCATGTCCAGTCTGCATAGCCATAAGGCAGTTGATGTCCCTTGTTTTTGCATATATAGGCTGCAAATGTGTATGCAATTGTGAATGAGTTTGTGATGGCTTCATTGGACATGTCTTTTCATTTCTGGGTGGCAGCTTCACTAACATTGGCAGCAATTGCATTTGCGTACAAACATGAATAAGGCCCACTGGGGTATTGTATTCTACCGCAATGTGTGCAGATGGACATTATGAATAACTGAATACAGGCCTGTATGTTTTCATTAAAGCTAATGATAGCTACCCATGCATAAATTAAGACAATCGCAATGGGTCTGTAGATACTGTGGAGACTTTATGGGCAGAAACTGCATGCGGAGGAAAGGGAATTAAAAAGCTACTAATAGGGATTTGCTATAAGCTGCCTGATATTAATGTGATGAGGAATTGTTACTGAAGCAAATTGAAAAAGCAGCAGGATTAGGAGACCTAATAGTTTTGGGAGATTTTAAATATCCAGAGAATAACTGGACAAATGATTCATGTGATACTGCTAGGGGAAAAAGGTTTTTACACACACTAAATGATCACTACTTCAACTAATTGAGGAACCAACTAGGTACAATGCAATCTTAGACCTGGTATTAACAAACAATGGGGACTTGATATCAAATATTATAGTAGGGGAGCCCATGGGAAACAGCAACCACAATATGGTCACATTCAATATCAGTTTTCACAAGCAGCCCTATGTAGGCTCCACTAAGACTCTAAACTTTAGCAAAGCCCAATTTGACATGATGAAAGAAGCTTTAAGGGACATTGACTGGGAAATTTTGTTTCAAGGCAAGAATACCACAGAGAAATTGGATGTATTAAAGTTGCTGCTTGCTAGTTATACTAGTAAGTTCAATTCCAGGGGAGCAAACGAAGGAGTAATAATTCCAAACCAATGTGGCTCAACAAAAAGATTAAGGAATTAATGGCCAAATAAGGGCGAGCATTCAAAAAGTATAAAGCGGATGGGAGGGCGGAGTCATTCCAGCACTATAAGGATTGTAACAAAATATGCAAAAAAAGAAATCAGAGCGTCTAAAATAGAAACGGAAAAGCTAATAGCAAAGGAAAGTAAATCAAACCCCAAAAAGTTTTTTGAATACATCAACAGCAAAAGATTAAAGAAGGAGAGTATTGGCTCTTTAAAAGGCAAGTCGGGCATTCTAATCAAAGATGACAATGACATAGCGGAAACATTAAACAAGTTTTTCTCATCTGTATTCACAAGAGAGGACCAGATGGTGGGATTAACACATAACCTCAGCAATGATAATGTCCCACTGCTAAATGCTTGTTTAAGTGAGGAAGTAGTATGTGACAGATTTAAAAAAATTAAGATTAATAAATCAGCTGGTCCCAACGGAATTCACCCAAGGGTTCTCATGGAGCTACACTCCGAACTAGCAAGACCCCTATATTTGATTTTCAAAGACTCACTTATCAGGCATGTAGATAATAAATACTTGCAAACACATATAAAAAAAGAGAAATACGAATAGAAGCTTAGGTGGACCTATCTAACTGACGCAATAGAAACCAGTTTGTGGATTCAAAGATTTTCTGAATGTTAAGTTGGGTGTCAACATCCAATTTATTAATATAAATGTCCCATTTGTAATACAAGCGCACAACAACTTTCTCCACATCTGGGAGAGTGGCTTGATGGTCAAAATATAAGGTTCGAACTATTAGGTTTTTCACCTCCAAAAGCATTGGGGAATTCTTGCCAACCCAGTGAGTCAAAATAATTTTCCTAGCCACAGTTAAAATAACGGTTAACACTGGAACCACTAAACGTGACTCGGGACCAAGATCCCAGGAAGAGAAATTTAACAGTAGGTAGGGGATAGGGAGTTTAGTTAAATGTAACGCAAGAGTATCATTCAGGCTTGGACTGGCCCACAGGGGTACAGGGGAAACCACCGGTAGGCCCCACTGCCTGGGGGGCCCTCCTCCTCTAGGGATCAGTTTCCAGACTGTGCACTTGAAATATATATTATATATATGTTAATTTATACTGCAAAGGATTATGATGTATTCTCTACAGTACATTGCTGTCATTAATCTGGCTCATTATCATGCATGATTAGCATTAATTACTATATAAATTATCAAGGAGTCCAGACCAGGTACTCTATAATGGTTAGCCAAACCTCTGTGGTGGCTGGCCACACCCACTTTGGAGGCTGGCCAAACCTCTAATCATGGGCCCCTACCACAGCATACCCCCGGTGGGCCCTTCATGCTCCAGTCCGACACTGGTATCATTTATAAAACCTATAACCTTATCCCAAAATCTATTAATTTTGCCACACTCCCAGAAATTATGAAAGAAAGAAGTAACACTCGCTCCACACTTCAAACAGGCACCTGTCTCTGATGGAACCATATGCTTTCTTTGTGCTTGGGATACATAAGCTCTGTGTAAAACATTTAAGTGAACTTCCTGAAGAGAGGCAGAGGACAAGTGTTTTAGAGAAGTCGTGCAATGTTGTAACCATATTCGCGGAGATTCCACAGTTAGAATATCTATCACCCATTTACTAAACGTATGATTCCATATCTTACCACCATGAGGTGCAACAAGATAGTGAGATAAGTAACAAAGTTTATAAAATTTAGTACGAATAAATGATGTAACTGAAAGGATATGGGGGTAATTCAGACCTGATCGCTCGCTAGCATTTTTTGCAGAGCTGCGATCAGGTCAGAACTGTGCATGCATATGCACCACAATGTGCAGGCGCGTCGCACAGGTACTTTGCGGATCGCCACTCAGCAATGGGTTTGTGCGAAGAATGCGATCGCAAGGAGATTGCCAGGAAGAAGCCGTTTGTGGGTGGTAACTGGGAGTGTTTGGAAAAACGCAGGCGTATCCATGCGTTTGCAGGGAGGGTTTCTGATGTCAATACCGGTCCTGGACAGGCTGAAGTGATCGCAGCGGCTGAGTAGGTCCTGGGCTACTCAGAGACTGCACAAGGGGGGGGGGGGGGTCATTCCGAGTTTATCGCTAGCTGCCGTTGTTCGCAGCGCAGCGATCAGGCTAAAAATCGGCACTTCTGTGCATGCGTATGCAGCTCAATGCGCACGTTCGACGATGCAGTTTCACACAAGGTCTAGCGACGCTTTTCAATCGCACTGCTGGCCGTAGAGTGATTGACAGGAAGTGGGTGTTTCTGGGTGGTTTTTCGGGGAGTGTGTGTAAAAACGCAGGCGTGTCAGATACAAACGCGGGCGTGCCTGGGGAAACGCAGGCGTGGCTGGCCGAACGCAGGGCGTGTTCGTAACGTCAAAACAGGAACTAAACAGTCTGAAGTGATCGCAAGCTAGGAGTAAGTCTCGAGCTGCTCAGAAACTGCACAATCTTTTTTTGTAGCAGCGCTGCAATCCTTTCGTTCGCACTTCTGCTAAGCTAAGATACACTCCCAGAGGGCGGCGGCTTAGCGTTTGCACGTCTGCTAAAAGCAGCTAGCGAGCGAACAACTCGGAATGAGGGCTAAGATCTGTTCGTACAGCTCTGCAACACATGCGTGTGCACACTTGCAAAGCAAAAATACACTCCCCTATGGGCGGCGACTATCTGTTCGCAGCAGTGCAAAAAAACCCTAGCGAGCGATCAGGTCTGAATTAGGCCCCTGGTCAACATCTTGATCTGTAAAGAGAGTAGGGGGTAAAGTTTGAGTAAAATGTTGAGTCTGGTGGTACATAAAAATGTGATTATTGGGCAAAGCAAACTTAACTTTTAAAGCCTCAAAGGAAAGGATTACTTCACCTGGAACTAGTATATTGTCTCCACAGAGTCTTATTTAGAAAGCACCAAGTTTTATAGGTATCTCTAAATAATATATTAGAAAGTATTGATGGAGGAATCAATTTTTTAGTAGTATGTAAGAGAGTGCTCAATGAATATGGGTGGACTAAAGCTGCTTCCAGTATATAATTTGGAAAAAATGGGGGATTGCGTGAACCAGTCAGAGATATATCTAAAGAAAGCAGGATGTGTAAATGATACCAAGTCAGGAGCCCCAAAGCCACCGTCTCCCTTAGATTGTCTCAATTTAGGGATTGCCAAAACGCGGTTTCTTGCCATTCCAGATAAAACTTGAAAAGAGAGCATTCAAATTGGTAGCATCATGTTTAGAAACATGTAGGGAAAGCATCTGGAGTAAATAAGATAGATTAGGAACGCCACACTTTTTGCTACTGCAATTCGGCCCGTCAAAGAGAGGAGGAGAGACATCCAGTTGGATAGCATTTTATCCAAGACTGCCATAATGGGTTTAAAATGAGCCACATACAGTGTTTCCAGCAAGAGTGGGATCATGACACCCAAGTATTTCAAAGGGGTCCTACACATAGAAAAATGAGAGAGAACGGGGAAGGGACCATGTGATAATGAACCAGTGGATAAGGGTTGTCATTTAGATTTAGGGTATTTAACTTTGAATCCTGCGAACATCCCAAACTTATTGATAATATCAACGACAGACTAAAGTGGATTTATAAGAAACAACAACATGTCGTCTCCAAAAAGACTAGGTTTTACCTCTGAACTATCAACCTGGATACCAGTATATAGGGGAAAGGCACATAATGCTATGGCTAGAGGTTCTAAGGTGACAGCAAAAAGCAAAGGGGAAAGCGAGCAACTTTGCCGTGTGCCTTTCATAACCTGGAATGGAGAAGATAAGTAGCCATTACTTAAAATTTGAGACGCTGACCCTGAATACAGATAACGGAGTACAGAGATGAAGTCCTCTAGGGCACCAAACCTACGGAGAGACTCAAAAAGATGATCCAAAGAAATGAGGTCAAAGGCCTTCTCGGCGTCTAAAGAGAGGACAACCTGAGCTTGTGTGTCACCAGAGGAAGCCAACTGCTGCATCACTGTTAAAACTCTTCTAATATTTACAACCGAGTGGCGTCCCCAAATGATACTGGATTTGTCGTCATGAATTATAGAGGGTAAAAGTACTTTACAGTAAGTCTATCACCTAGATTTTTTGTGAATAATTTATAGTCTGTGTTTAGAAGGGAAATCGGCCTATAAGAACTAGGCAATTCCGGGTCCCAACCAGGTTTATGCAAAACCGTAATGAGGGCAGAGTTAAAATAAAGAGGGGGGTTATGTGAGCCAGAAAGAAGCAAATTGAATACTCTCTGCAAAGGTTCATTGAGTTTAGACACTAAAATCTTATCCTATTTGTAACAAGCGACCTTCCACCAGACAAGACGCTGACACAGTTGTATGAAAAAATGCAGACCGTTTACTTCCACAGCATAGTAAACAGACTTTTTTCACAACAAATTTCAATGTATACCTGAATTAGGCACCAGTTCACAAACAGCATGTACACAATCTCAGGCTCCTTGTCTCTAACCCAATGGCCCGCCCTCTATCGCCTGGCCACTTGTTGGCATCAGGAGCCCTGAGCCCTTGCCCTTGCCCTAACAAGCTTTATAAAAGTGTGGCAAGGTGTGCCTGATTTCTGGGAGTGTTTGCTACAATACCTGGACCGGACCTGCATGGATGGGATCTCATGTATGAAATTGCAGGGTATTTCTGTGTATCAACAGCAATACAATACTATCATTTCCAACTGCCAGATAATCTTTGACACAACATTACAGAGACAACCTGCTGTGTCCCAATGCCTCCCTGGGCTTCCTCTTGGTCCAGTCCTAAACCCAGGTTGCCTTAGCCCAGGGCACCCAAACTGTTGTGACCTGTCCTGGGGTGGCAGCCGGACTGGACTGCCACATATCCTCCCCCTAAGCTTCAAGCCTACAGGTGAAGCTGAGTCCTTCTTTGGCGCACATACCTGCTTGCCAATCTCAACAGGCATACCCCTTTTCCGGTCGGTCTCTCTCCGAGTCCTCCTTCCTTCCTCTAGCTTCACCCCACAGAGATCTGCATCTTTTGAGTAGAGGAACTTCCTTTAAAGGGCATCCGCGTTGCCCTGTAATCCTCCTGTTCTGTGCTGGACCTTGAAGCGGTACGGCTGGAGGGCAAGGAACCACCGTGTTACCCGGGCGTTGGTCTCATTATTCAGGCACATCCATTGGTGCGGAGCGTGATCGGTGATTAAGGTGAACTCCTGTCCCAGGAGATAGTACCTCAGAGTCTCTACAGCCCACTTGATAGCCAGGCATTCCTGCTCTACCGTGGCATATCGCTGTTCCCTAGGCAGTAGTTTCTTACTGAAGTAGAGGACTGGTTTCTCTTTCCCACCTACCTCCTGAGACAACACTGCACCGAGGCCTGTTCCTGAATCATCCGTCTGCAGGATGAACCTTTTACCAAAGTCCGGGGCTATCAACACTGGTGCTTTACACAGGGCACTTTTTAAATCCTTCCAGGCCTCATGTACCTGAAATGTCCACACAAGCTTGTCCGAACTTTGCTTTTTCAAGCAATCAGTGAGCGGGGCTGCTCTGGTGGCAAAGTTTGGGATAAACTTGCGATAATATCCCACCAGGCCTAAAAATGCCCTGAGTTGGATTTTCTTCTCAGGCCTTGGCCAGGCAGCAACCGCCTCCACCATATTGACCTGAGGTTTGATTTGGCCCCGGCCCACCACGTACCCCATTACTTGGCCTCCAACATAGGCGTGCGCAGCACATTTTATTAGGGGGTGCACCGTCAGAGGGGTGTGTCTAGCACCGCCTTTTGGGCGTGTCTAGCACCATCTATTGACGGTCAACGCAATATAAAATATCCACCCTTGCACCAATCCTAATAATGCAGATACATTGCCAGATGTTGTGGTGTGCACCAAACAAACACCCCTGATGGCACTTACTGCAATTACACTGCTCCTCCTCAGCCTGGCATTTTTTCCTTGGGCGGTGAGCACAAGAACAAGCCTCCAAAATCCATTTGTCTTGGAACTGTAGCACCTAATTATAAGGTGAAAAACCACAGTATAAAGTGGAAATACTAAGGGCACCAATCTACCGAGAGCAATTTAGGAACGGGCATATAGGATTGACTAAATCTGTGTATTATCACATTTCAGTGGGTGAGATCCTTGTTTTTAAAGTAATTTTATTTAACAAATGATGTGCAATATGTAATGGTTTTTAATAATATTAAATTGTGTTAATAATTCATACCAGAATTGTGTATTCACATAAGCGCTGGTTTAGGTTATTGTATTAGCTGTGGGGGTCATTCCGAGTTGTTCGCTCGCAAGTGAATTTTAGCAGATTTGCTCATGCTAAGCCGCCGCCTACTGGGAGTGAATCTTAGCATCTTAAAATTGCGAACGATGTATTCGCAATATTGCGATTACACACCTCGTAGCAGTTTCTGAGTAGCTCCAGACTTACTCGGCATCTGCGATCATTTCACTGCTTGTCGTTCCTGGTTTGACATCACAAACACACCCAGCGTTCGCCCAGACACTCCCCCGTTTCTCCGGCCACTCCTGCGTTTTTTCCGGAAACGGTAGCGTTTTTTCCCACACGCCCATAAAACGGCCTGTTTCCGCCCAGTAACACCCATTTCCTGTCAATCACATTACGATCGCCAGAACGATGAAAATGCCGTGAGTAAAATTCCTAAGTGCATAGCAAATTTACTTGGCGCAGTCGCAGTGCGGACATTGCGCATGCGCATTAAGCGGAAAATCGATGCGATGCGAAGATTTTTACCGAGCGAACAACTCGGAATGACCCCCTGTATTACGAAGACTGACTATCTCCACTCAGCAGCCGCTAGGTAGAAGCAAACCACATCAGCGCCTTAACTACCATTTGGTATAACTTCTCTTGCTCCTCATCAGTGGCTGGCATTGGCATAGCATAAAAGGAGTGAGGTGGGCGTGCGAGCAGCATGACGTAATCACTTCACAGCACGTTGTTTTTGTACATGGAAGTGGAGTAGGAAATCTGAAAGCTGGTGGCAGTGGCACCCTTGATTAACCCAGGCGTCTGGTCAGTAATGCAGTCCTGACAGGGTGCAGTGCAGAGGGGACAGTAATCAGCCTGCTCGGCAATCGCTGCATCAGGCATGTGAGATCGGGGTGCCAGACATTAGGGGGTGCCTGTGCGCACCAGGCACCCCCCCTGCGCACACCTAAGGCCTCCAACATACCTATCGCACACTTCTCTGGGTTGGCCGTGAGTCTTTAATACGGCTTCCACTTTGGCCAGATGAGACTCCCAGTCATCGCTGAAAATAACAATGTCATCTAGGTATGTGGCTGCGTACCTCCGGTGGGGCTGGAGGAGCTTATTCATAGCCCACTGGAATGTGGCCTGGGGCCCCAAGAAGAGCAAATGGCAAGACTAGATACTGAAACAGGGCATCTGGGATGGAAAAACCTGTTTTTGCCTTGGCAGCCACGGTTAGGGGAATTTGCCAATAGCCTTTAGTAAGGTTAAGAGTGGTCAAGTATTGGCTTTGGGCCAGTGCTCAATCATCTCATCAACGCGTGGCATGGGATAGGCATCAAATTTAGATACTTGGATTAACCTACGGAAGTCGTTGCAGAACCGCAGTGCTCCGGACGGCTTGGGAACCAGCACTATGGGGTTATTCTATGCGCTGGTGGACTCTTCAATAACACCCAGGCATAACAACATGTCCTACACTTCCTTGTGTACTGCGTCCCTCTTTGCCTCGGGTATCCGGTACGGGCGCAGATTGACCACTACCCCCGGAGGAGTAACGATATCGTGCTCGATGATCTTTGTCCTCCCTGGAATCGCCAAAAAGACATCTAAATTTCTCCTGACCATGTCTTGAGCTTGACGCGTCTTGACCTTGTCGAGCAATCTGTCAATTGGGACTGCGCATGCCGAGATCTTGGCCACTCTTGCAGTTGCTGTCTCTGAGCTTTCCTTCCAAGGCTTCAGCAGATTTATATGATAGATCTGTGTAAGCTTTCGCTTTCCTGGTTGGTTCACATTATAAGTCACTGGTGCCACAGCCTTGAGCACTGTATATGGCCCTTGCCAATGGGCATAAAGCTTGCCCTCCACTGTGGGTACCAGGACCAAGACCTTGTCTCCAGGGCTAAAACTCTGTTTCTCAGCAGGGACATCATAATGACATTTCTGCCTAGACTGGGCCTGAGTCATATGGTCCCTGACCAATGGAGCTATCTTCTGGAACCACCCGTAGAGCTGGTGAACGAACTGTACTACATTTGGTTCTGGGGACGTCTTTTGTTCCCATCCCTCCTTTAGGAGGTCCAGGATTCCCCGGGGCCGTCTGCTGTACAACAGTTCAAAGGGGCTGAAGCCCGTAGAGGACTGGGGAACTTCTCGGATGGCGAACATCAGAAAAGGTAGGAGCTGGTCCCAATCCCTTTTGTCCTTGGCGACTGCCCTCCTGAGCATCTGCTTGAGTGTGTGGTTAAAACGCTCCACCAAGCCATCAGTCTGGGGATGATACACTAAGGTGCAAATCTTCTTAACCCCCAGCAGCCGATATAAGTCGCCCATCAGCCGGGACATGAAGGGGTCCCCTGGTCAGTGAGGACCTCCTTGGGCATGCCCAGGTGGGAGAAGATCAGCAATAGTTCTTTGGCAATGGTTGCTGTCTTCATATTTCTTAGAGGGATGGCTTCAGGGTATCGTGTGGCATAATCAAGGAGGACTAAGATATACTGATGTCCCCTTGCTGATTTTTCTACTGGCCCCACAATATCCATCCCAATCCTTTCAAAGGGAACGGAAATTACCGGAAGAGGGATGAGGGGAGCTCTGTATTGGGGAGTTGGTGTGGTATGCTGGCAGATGGGACACTCCTGACAGTACTTTGCTACCGACGCTCGGATTCCCAGCCAGAAAAACCGCTGCTGTATCCTCTGCAGATGTTTTCTCCTCCCCCAAATGTCCTCCCTACAATTGTGAATGGGCAGCTTCTAGGACCAGAGGCTGATGGACCCGTGGTACTATAAGCTGCTCAACTTTCTTGCCCCATTCCTCGACAACCCGATATAGTAAATCCTTCTCTACTATGAAATAAGGGCTGCCCTCCCTGGGTAAGGGTGAATACATTTTCCCATTATAAGTACAAATGTTCTAGAAAGCATTCGCGAGGTTCGGGTCTTCCTGTTGATCTCGTCCGAAATCCTGAAGCGACATTACAGTTCTTAATGTCCCTTCATCACTCAACCTTTGAGCCACGAAGCTGGGAAAAGAAGGCAGCTCCTTGAGTTGAAATGCCAACAGTTCCAATAGGCCAGGGAAATCTCGTCCCAGAATCACAGGATAGGGCGAGCGCGGGGTGACGGCTGCCACCAGCTGGATTGTCTGCCCCCGATGTTGTACTGGAAACCGCACTCTGGGGTACTTGCGAGTTGCACCATGGACGCAGAGCACCTCAACCGCAGGTAAGACCTGGTCAGCTCCTTCAGGGACCGACCCAGCAGAGATAATTGACAATTGACTCCCGGTATTGACAAGCACCTGGATTGGCCATGCTGTGTTCTAGAGGTTCACCTGGAATCGGGAGGGCACAGACGAACCCTTGCTTCCAACACAGCCGTAGGCTGGTTGCCCTGAATTCCCTGTTCCACACTCCATAGGCTCAGGTTGTTTGGTACAGTCCTTTCGGATGTGGCCCTGTTCCCCGCACTCATAGCAGATGACCGGATTGGTCCGGGTCCCGGCTTCCGGGGTTTGACTGGTCCACGGTCTTGGGACTGGTCAAGTCTCTCAGTCTAAAGGCTTAGCCATTTTCCCCAGTGCAGCATATCTCTCCATTGCGGAGGCTAGGTCCTCCATATTTTGAGGGTCAGCCTGGAGAACCCACCTCTGCATGCCTCTGTCTAAGACCCGCACACAGTGGTCTATGGCTATGGTCTCCACCATTTGGGCAGTCGTATTCTTTTCCGGCTGAAGCCAAGACCTCGCCATTTTTAGCAGTTCAGCCAGATGGATTCGAGAATTTTCTATCGAGGTCCAACACCAGTCCTGGAACTGCTGGGCTTTGCAGGCCTTGGTTACGCCAATGCAACCCAGTATGGCAGCTTTAAGCTGCGAATAGGTGGATGCCTGGTCTGCTGGGAGGTCATGGTACATTTTCTGGGGATCCCCCGTCAAATATGGGGCCAGCTTATTCACCCAGCTATCCTCTTGCCATCCCAGGCGTGCGGCCGCGCACTCAAAGGTCACCAGGTAGGCTTCCACATCGTCTGAGGGACACATCTTTTGCAACGGCTTAGGCTCCTGGTGATGCTGTCGCAGTAGACCCACTTCATCACGAATCAGGTGCAGGGTTTCCTGCTGAGCCTGTACTTGTGTTTGGAGAAGCTGCATCTGGGATTGTTGCCCCGCAGCCACATTATTTAGGGCTATAAACAACTCCTCCATGGTGGAAGGGACGAATGCATGATATATGAATTTTGCGTCCCTTAACATACACCACCAAACCACAATTCAACAACAACAACAACAACAAAAAACACACAAAGGGAAACACCCCCCCCCTTTTTTTTTTTTTACTAATTGACACACACACCCTGGCTGGTTAATAACCTGACCAGAGGAAGTTTGCAGAGTCTGTGGAGACTGTCACGACTCTGCCTGCTCCTGCAGCCGCTGGGTTCCCGCTGCGCTTGGTGTATCCAGCAGATGGTTCCTGTTCGAGTGCCAAGTTGTAACAAGCGACCTTCCACCAGACAAGATGCTGACACAGTTGTATGAAGAAAAGCAGTCCATTTACTTCCACAGCGTAGTAAACAGACTTTTCACAGCAAGTTTCAATGGGTATCTTAATTAGGCACCGGTTCACAAACAGCATGTACACAATCTCAGGCTCCCTGTCTCTAACCCACTGGCCCGCCCTCTATCGCCTGGCCACTTGTTGGCATCAGGAGCCCTGAGCCCTTGCCCTTACGAGCTTTATAAAAGTGTGGCACAGGTGTGCCTGATTGCTGGGAGCACTTGCTCCAATACCTGGACCGGACCTACATGGATGGGATCTCATGTATGAAATTGCAGGGTATTTATGTGTATCAACAGCAATACAATACTATAATTTCCAACTGCCATATAATTTTTGACACAACATTAAAGAGACAACCTGCTGTGTCCCAACACCTCCCTGGGCTTCCTCTTGGTCCAGTCCTAAACCCAGGTTGCCTTAGCCCGGGGGCACCCGAACTGTTGTGCCCTGTCCTGCAAACAGGACATCCGGACTGGACTGCCACATAATCATTGGAGACCCCGTCCGGGCCTGGTGATTTACCAGATTTAAGATGGCCAATAGCAGACTTAACCTCGTCAATAGTAATCGTGTCAGGAGTATGGCAGTCTGGTCATTAGATAATTGGGGCAAGGGAAGGTCCCTCCAAAATGCTGCTTTCTCAGATACATCCACCCGGTGGAAAATAAATCAGTATAAAATGAATGCAGGATATCAGAAATATCCTTGCCTTTTTCAACAAGTATACCATCCCCTTTTCTAAGTGATTTTATGGTGCAGGGTGGACGCTGACCTTTCAACAAATTGGAAAACAATCTACTGGACCTGTTGCCATGTGTATAAAATCATAAACCTGAAAAGGAGAGTCTAGATTCTGATTGAGATAACACAGCATCAAAACCAGCCTTCTGAGTCAGATGCAACTCTCGGTGAGAAAGCATAGGGGAAGTCTTATATTGTTGGTAAGCTGTTGTAAGGGAGGCTTGCTGCTCTAGATAGGGATAAGACTTTTTGCCAAACCTATGAGCACAATAGGACAATATTTCACCTCTAAGGACAGGTATAGATGCCTGCCAGAATAGGAGCAGGGTTTCATGTGCCATTGACAAATTATTATTAGTATACGATTCCAACGCAGCTTCCAACATATTCCTAAACTGAAGATAGCTGCCTAAATGAGAGGGAAATCTCCATTGCCTGTAAGGACCCCTGTCTGCGGAAATAGCAAGCTTGAACCAGCACAATTCATAATCAGATACACAGATTGGCTCAATACAAGTCTCCAAAACTCTTGGGAAGAGAGTAGAGGAAAGTAGTAAATAGTCTATTATTATTATTATTATCCTTTAGTTATATGGCGCCACAAGGGTTCCGCAGTGCCCAATTACAGAGTACATATGCACATAATCAAAACAGGAAAACAGTGACTTACAGTTGAAGACAATATCGGACAAGTACAAGGTAATTAAGCATAACCACATCAGTAGACGACACTGAGATAAGTATCAAGGTGGCCAAGAACTGCAGGATTTGGGCAGTTGAGGATTATTAAAGTAAGAAAAGGATAATCGCATGAGGGAAGAAGGCTCTACTCATGAGAGATTACATTCTAAGGGGGGGGGGGGGCAGACAGACAGGGGTGACACAGATGGTGCAGACTGATCTAGGGACAGAGGGTTAGGATGAGATTTGGCTGGGAGTGGTAAAGAAGTGGGTCTTGAGAGCCCGTTTGAAGTTCTATAGAGAGGTGGAGAGTCTGAGCGGGAGAGGTAGAGAATTCTAGAGTAAGGGAGCAGCACGTGAAAAATCTTGGAGGTAGGAGTGGGAGGAAGTGATAAGAAGACAGGAGAGTCGGTGTGCATTAGCAGAGCGAAGAGGACAGGTGGGAGAGTAAAGGGAGATAAGGTCAGAGATGTAAATGGGAGAGGAGTGGGTGAGTGCCTTGTAAGTGTGTGAGAAGTTTGAATTGGATTCTGAAAGGGAAGGGAAGCCAATGAAGGGCTTGTAGGAGAGGGAAGGTGGACATAGTGCGTGTGGTGAGAAAGATGAGCCGGGCTGCAGCATTGAGGATAGATTGGAGTGGAGAGGTAATTGTCAGCGAGGCCAGTTAGGAGGAGATTACAGTAATCCAGTCTGGAAATAATCAGTTAGTGGATAATGGTCTTCGTGGCACCCTGGGTGAGAAAGGGTCTGATCCTGGAAATGTTTTTGAGATGAAAATGACAAGTTTGTGAGAGGTGCTGAATATGTTGTTTGAAGGAGAGGGAGGAGTAAAGGATTACGCCAAGACAGCATACTTGGGGGCTAGTGGAGATAGTCGTGCCATCAATGGATAATGAGATTGTGGGAGGTGAGGTTGTATGGGAGGGAGAGGAGATGATCAGCTCAGTCTTGGACATGTTGAGTTTAAGAAAGCGCTGGGACATCCAGGAAGAAATAGCAGAGAGACAGTTGGAGGTACGAGTGAGGAGAGCCGGGGAGAGATACGAGGAGGAAATGTAGAATTGAGTGTCATCAGCATAGAGGTGATATTGGAAGATAAAAGAACTAATGAGTTCACCTAAAGAGGATGTATAGAGAGAGAAAAGGAGAGGGCCAAGAACAGAACCTTGGGGGACCCCAACAGTTAGTGGAAGTGGGGGGGAGGTAGTGTCATGCGAGAGTGGAAGTGGGGGGGAGGTAGTGTCATGCGAGGAGACAGAAGAAACGATCAGAGAGATAGGAGGACAGACAGGAGAGGGCAGTTTCACGCAGACCAAGAGAGTGAAGGATTTGCAGAAGGAGAGGGTTGTCCACAGTGTCAAAAGCAGCAGAGCGGTCAAGAAGAATAAGCAGAGAGTAGTGGCCCTTAGATTTTGCTGCATAGAGGTCATTGCACACTTTTGTGAGGGCAGTTTCAGTGAAGTGGAGAGAATGGAAACCAGACTGGAATGGGTCAAGCAGTGAGTGGGAGGAAAGAAAGTCAGTGAGCCAGTTATAGACAATACACTCAAGGAGTTTGGAGGCAAAAGGGAGGAGAGAGATGGATCGATAGTTGGAGAGGGTGTTTGGATCAAGGGTAGGCTTTTCAAGAATAGGGGAGATGAGTGCATGCTTGAAGGCAGATGGGACAGTGGCTGATGACAGGGAGACATTGAGAAGGTGGGCAAGATGGGAACAGGCAGAAAGAGAGAGGTAACGGAGGAGGTGGGAGGAGATAGGGTCAAGTGGGGAGGTGGTGTGGGAGAGGAACGGATGAGGGCCATGACTTCCTCACCAGATACATGGGAGAAAGATGTCAGAGTTGGCGAGAGGGAAGGGAAGGGGTGGCAAGGGATGGGTGGTGGCTGGTTGCTGGTCTGGTGGGATGTGATGTCCTGACATATGGAGTCAATCTTGGATGTAAAATAAGTGGCAAAGTCAAGAGCAGAAAATGAGGAAGGGAGAGGAGGTTGTAGTAGGCAGAGGAGGGAGTTTACAGTGGCAAAGAGGCGCCGGGGGTTGGAAGACTGGGTAGAGATGAGAATTTTGAAGTATGATTGTTTAGAGAGGGAAAGGGCAGAACTGAAGGCATGAATTTGAAATGCCTTAGAGCGTGATTTCCTCCACTGTTGCTCGGCAGTACGTGAGCATTTTTGAAGATATCTGGTGCATTTGGTGTGCCAGGGTTGAGGTGTTGATCTGTGAGGGTGAATAGTGGTTGGTGGAGTACCAGAGTCAAGAGTAGAAGTAAGAGATGCATTGTATAGGGATGTGGCTTGTTCAGGGTATGTGTGAGAGAGAATTGGAGAGAGAAGCAAGTCGAACAGGGAGGATATGGATGAGGTGTCAATAGCCTCAATGTTACGCTTAGTGACAGTAGCCTTAGGAGGGAGAGATGGGGAAGCAGAGTGTCACTGACCTGGTTTGGGAGTGTTGTGGACTCGGGTTTCTTCCGATGACTGGGAAGAGAAACCGCAACTGGGCCGCAGCAGAGATGGCCGAATGTAGGTTTTCCTCATGCAGGATTTGGATGACAGGCAGGAGGCACGCGTGGATGCGGAAGGTCTCCTGAAAAGACAAGACTTGAAGAGGCGCTGATGAATTTGGTGAAGAATACCGTGAGCTCACCGAGAGCGATACTGAGGAGCTGGGAGGCACTGAGGTGCGGGGAAACGCTAAGGTGCTTGGAGGCACTGAGGTGCGTGGAGACGCTGAGGTGCTTGGAGGCACTGAGGTGCGTGGAGATGCTGAGGTGCTTGGAGGCACTGAGGTGCGTGGAGACGCTGAAGTGCTTGGAGGCACTGAGGTGCGTGGAGACGCTGTGGTGCTTGGAGGCACTGAGGTGCGTGGAGACGCTGAGGTGCTTGGAGATGCTGAGGTGCTTGGAGGCACTGAGGTGCGTGGAGACGCTGAGGTGCTTGGAGGCACTGAGGTGCGTGGAGACGCTGAGGACACTGGAGACTGTGAGACAGAGGACACGCTGAATGCTGGAAACACTGGAGACTGTAGAACAGGGAACACGCTTGCACAAAGGGAGCACTGAAGTCTATCACTAAGGAGAGACGATACTCAGGCGCCGGGCTCTGTCCGGCGTCCACCTTTGAATTCCCCGCCTTCCTCCGATTGGTGGAGGGGAGCCAGCGACGTCACCCGCCCACCACCCACGTGACAGCCGGGCGCAATGGCGGCGCCCACGCTCCGGGGAACCGCCGGGAGCAGCGCCGCCAGACGCTGGGACCCAGTGACCACCGGAGGCGGGGACCGCCAGGAGGACCAGCGGACACGCAGGGGTAAGCGCGGCGGCCACTGCCCCTGGTGTGTGACAGTACCCCCTCCTCCAGGAGTGGCCCCTGGACACTTTCCGGGTTTCGTTGGATGTTTGGATTGGAAGATCCGAACTAGTCGAGGAGCAGTGACTTCGGAAGCTTTTACCCAACTTCTTTCCTCAGGACCATAGCCTTTCCACTCCACTAGGTACTGAAGATTCTTGTGGTAGTAGCGGGAGTCAAGAATCGTTTTAATCTCAAATTCTGTTCCACCTTCGGTCTCCAAAGAGACTGGACTAGGAGACACTGACTGGAAACGATTTAAAATGAGAGGCCGGAGGAGAGAAACATGGAAAGAATTTGGTACACGAAAGTGAGAGGGCAAACCCAATTTACAGACTACAGGATTTAGGACTGGGTAAGGCCCGATGAATCTTGGAGCAAACTTCATAGCGGGCACTTTTAGACAGAGGTTGCGGGTGGAGAGCCATACCCTGTCACCAACTTTGTATTGAGGAGCTGCTCGTCGTTTTTTGTCTGTAAAGAACTTGTATCGAATGGAGATTTTCTTGAGATTAGCATGAACCTTACTCCAAATTTGACTGAAGTGCCGAAGAGTGGAAGTAACAGCAGGAACATCCTCTGTAGGAAGGAGTGATAATTCTGGAATTCGTGGATGGAATCCATAATTGATGAAGAATGGGGACTCACCCGTGGAAGCGTGATACAGATGGTTATGGGCGAACTCAGCCCAGGGTAAAAGCTCCACCTAGTCGTCCTGTGAAGGAGAGATAAATGCGGAGAAATGTCTCTAAATCCTGGTTGACTCGTTCAGTTTGGCCATTATTTTGTGGATGATAAGCAGATGAAAACTTGAGTTTTTTTTGCAACGCCGAACAGAGAGCTCTCCAAAACCTTGCAGTGAACTGTACCCCTCGATCAGAGACTATTTCCTGAGGTAACCCATGCAAGCGAAAGTGTTCTCGGATAAATAGTAGAGCCAACTTGGGAGTCGTTGGTAGACCTGACAACGGAACAAAGTGTGCCATTTTTGAGAAGCGGTCAATAATCACCCAGATGGTATTGCAACCCTTGGAGAGAGGTAACTCGGTAATGAAGTCCATAGAAATATGGGTCCATGGTTTCCTAGGAATGGACAGTGGACGAAGCAAACCGGCAGGGGGCAAACGAGGAGTTTTGTGCTGAGCACACTGTGGACAAGAGTTAACATTGTCTTGTATATCCCTCCTCATGGTGTTCCACCAATATGTCCTTCGTAGAAACTCGAACATTTTCTGGACTCCCGGGTGACCGGAGAACTTGGATATATGGGCCCACTGCAGTAACTTCGGTCGAAATTCCACCGGTACAGACATTCTCCGAGGAGGAGGTCCTAGAGAAGTGGGAGCTGCGGAAATGGAAACTGGACTGAGAATTAGACTCTTCTCAAGGGAATTCTCTTCGTCTGAGGCCGTTAGGGAACGGGACAGCGCGTCAGCTTTGGCGTTGAGAGTCCCAGCCTGGTACTTAATAACAAACGAGAACCAAGTGAAGAAGAGCGCCCATCTAGCTTGACAGGGGTTTAGACATTGGGCAGTTTTGATGTACAGCAAGTTCTTATGATCAGTGTAAATAGTAATTAGATGTTTAGCACCTTCCAATAAATATCTCCATTCCTCCAAGGCAGATTTTATTGCCAAAAGTTCCTGATCTCCAATAGTGTAGTTTCGTTCCGCAGAGGAGAACTTCCAAGAATGAAAACCACATGGATGCAACTTTCCATCAGAAGAGTACTGTGAAAGAACGGCTCCAATGCCGACTGAGGAAGCATCGGCTTCCAAGAAGAATGGTTCTGTGAAATTTGGCTGTTGGAGTACCAGAGCTGACATAAAAGCTGATTTCAACCGGGCAAACGCTACTATGGCTTCTGAAGACCACAGACTTGGATCGGATCCCTTTTTTGTCAATGCAGTAATGGGTGCAACAATGGTGGAGAATCCCTTAATGAATTTTCTGTAGTAATTCGCGAAGCCCAGGAATCTTTGTACCGCTTTGAGAGAGAGAGGCTGAGTCAAATCCCGAATGGCCGAGAGTTTTTCCGGATCCATGCGAAGCTCCGTGCCTGAGATGACATAACCGAGAAACGGAATTGAAGGGACCTCAAAGGTACATTTGGAAATTTTGCCGTAAAGACGATTTCTTCGTAGGCGGGAAAGTACCTCTTTGACCTGTACTCGGTGCTCCGCAAGATTCTTGGAAAAAAATCAGAATGTCATCCAATTACACCACTACACTTTGATATAACATATCTCGGAAGACGAACGGCATTACCAGATATTCGTAATGCCCATCCCTGGTATTGAAGGCAGTCTTCCATTCATCCCCCTGTCGAATGCGTATAAGATTATAGGCTCTTCTCAAGTCGAGCTTCGTAAAAACATGGGCTCCACGAACCCTGTCAAATAGCTCCGTGATTAGTGGCAAGGGATATTTATTCTTAATGGTGATATCGTTTAAACCACGATAATCGATACATGGTCTTAATCCCCCGTCCTTCTTCTTCATGAAGAAGAAACCCACTCCAGCCGGGGAGGTAGAGGGACGGATGAATCCTTTAAGCAGATTAGACTTAATATATTCCGACATAGCCTGGGTCTCAGGTAGTGACAAGGGATACGTGCGCTCCCGGGGTGGCATCTTCCCTGGGATAAGCTCAATTGGACAGTCCCAGGGTCTATGGGGTGGTAACTGATCAGCCGCCTGTTCAGAGAAGACATCTGCGAACTCCCGATAGATCTTCGGAATGAGTTCTTCATCCGACCTAGAAGACGCACGGAGCGGATAAACGGGTGTGATGCAACTAGAGTGACAAAACGAGCTCCAGGACAATATTTGCGACGACTTCCAGTCGACGTGAGGGTTATGAATTTTGAGCCAAGGCAACCCCAGGACAAGATCGTGGGGCATCTCCGGAATCACTTGGAACTCTGAACGCTCTTGATGTAGAGCACCGACCTGTAGCTTGATGGGCTTTGTACGACTTGTAATAAGACCATTGGTTATTTTGGTACCGTTGATAGCAGTCAGCGTAATAGGTCTTTTGATAGACTGCAGCTCTAAACCCAGCCTCTGAACACAAGAAAGAGAAACAAAATTCCCTGCAGCCCTAGAGTCCAGTAGGGCATTAAGAGGTTTGGCAACTGACTCAGAAAACAGAGATACGGAGAGTAGACAATCCACAGTCGGAGAAGATTTGGTCGTGACCCCCAACTTGACTCCTCCAGAACAAGCTAGGCCTGCCCGTTTCCCGGATGGGATTTACAGAACTTGATAAAGTGATCTGCGGCTCCACAGTACAGGCACAGTTTACCCTCACGACGGCGCTGTCGTTCCTCCGGAGACAGTCGAGATCGGTTAATTTGCATGGGCTCGTCCGGACATGGTACAACCGCTTGCCTCGGAGGAAGAAGCCGAACCCTGGACCGATCCGACCGACTATGTTCACCACCACGCTCTTGCATGCGGAGGTCTACCTTGACGCAGAGTGAGATCAACTCTTCTAGTGGATCCGGCAGATCCCTAGTGACCAGCTCGTCTTTCAGACGGTCAGAGAGCCCGTTCCAAAAGGCGGCCCTGAGAGCATCATTATTCCAGCGTAGTTCTGAGGCAATGGTCTGGAAATGAACAACGTACTGCCCCACAGAACGGGAGCCTTGACGAATACGAAGCAAATCAGAGGAAATGGCGGTTGCCCTGCCGGGCTCGTCGAAGATTCTTCGGAAGGACGTGATGAAATAGGTGTAATTGGAAACCAATGGATCAGATCGTTCCCATAACGGAGACACCCAATCCAACGCTGACCCTTCGAGCAGGGAAATAATATACGCCACCTTAGACCGATCCGTAGGGAAATTATGAGAGAGAAGTTTGAAGTGCACCTCGCACTGGTTTAAAAAACCACGGCAATTCTTTGGATTTCCATTATAGCGGGAAGGAGTAGGAAGCTGAAGGCGTGACCTGGTACCGGCCGGAGGTTGGACGTTACTGGAAACGGCAACTGGAGCAGCTACGGGAACTGAAACCGGAATTACGGAAGCTAAGGATGCTTGAATTTGATCCAATCGGCCGGACAATTCCTGGAGATATTGCATCACCTGGCCCTGTGTCGTCTCCCGAGTCTGAACTCGGGAAGCCAAACTTTGGATGGCGCTCGACTCTGTGTTCCGATCCCCCGGGTCCATGTTGCCTGAGTATACTGTCACTGACCTGGTTTGGGAGTGTTGTGGACTCGGGGTTTCTTCCGATGACCGGGAAGAGGAACCGCAACTGGGCCGCAGCAGAGATGGACGAATGTAGGTTTTCCTCATGCAGGATTTGGATGACAGGCAGGAGGCACGTGTGGATGCGGAAGGTCTCCTGAAAAGACAAGACTTGAAGAGGCGCTGATGAATTTGGTGAAGAATACCGTGAGCTCACCGAGAGCGATACTGAGGAGCTGGGAGGCACTGAGGTGCTTGGAGGCACGGAGGTGCGGGGAGACGCTTAGGTGCTTGGAGGCACTGAGGTGCGTGGAGACGCTGAGGTGCTTGGAGGCACTGAGGTGCGTGGAGATGCTGAGGTGCTTGGAGGCACTGAGGTGCGTGGAGACGCTGAGGTGCTTGGAGGCACTGAGGTGCGTGGAGATGCTGAGGTGCTTGGAGGCACTGAGGTGCGTGGAGACGATGTGGTGCTTGGAGGCACTGAGGTGTGTGGAGACGCTGAGGTGCTTGGAGGCACTGAGGTACGTGGAGACGCTGAGGTGCTTGGAGGCACTGAGGTGCGTGGAGACGCTGAGGTGCTTGGAGGCACTGAGGTGCGTGGAGACGCTGAGGTGCTTGGAGGCACTGAGGTGCGTGGAGACGCTGAGGTGCTTGGAGGCACTGAGGTGCGTGGAGACGCTGAGGACACTGGAGACTGTGAGACGGAGGACACGCTGAATGCTGGAAACACTGGAGACTGTAGAACAGGGAACACGCTTGCACAAAGGGAGCACTGAAGTCTATCACTAAGGAGAGACGATACTCTGGTGCCGGGCTCTGTCCGGCGTCCACCTTTAAACTCCCCGCCTTCCTCCGATTGGTGGAAGGGAGCCTGCGACGTCACCCGCCCACCACCCACGTGACAGCCGGGCGCAATGGCGGCGCCCACGCTCCGGAGAACCACCGGGAGCAGCGAAGCCAGATACCAGGACCCAGCGACCACCGGGGGCAGGGACTGCCAGGAGGACCAGCGGACACGCAGGGGTAAGCGCGGCGGCCGCTGCCCCTGGCGTGTGACACAGAGATAGATAAGTTGAAAGAGATCAGGTGGTGGTTAGAGAGGGAAAAATGGGAATTGGAGAAGTCAGAAATATCGCAGCAGTGAGTGAAAACCAGATCCAGTGAGCTCCCATTCACATGGGAGGGTGAGGCGGTCCACTGGGAGAGACCAAGTGAAGAGGTGAGGTTAAGGAGTTTAGAGGCAGGTGATTTTATGGGGTTATCAATAGGGTTGTTGAAATCACCTAGGATAATGGAGGGAATGTCAGAAGAGAGGAAGTGAGGTAGCCAGGAAGCAAAGTTGTCAAGGAATTTGGAGGAAATGCCAGGTGGACAGTAAATGACAGCAACTCGAAGATTAGTAGGTTAGTAGAGGCGTATAGCATGGACCTCAACTGTAGAGAATGTAAGGGATGGTTCTGGAGGTATAAGTTGGTATGTGTGGGTAGAGGGTAAAAGGATCCCAACACCACCACCATGGCGTCCCCCGGGTCGGGGTGAGTGTGAGAATGTGAGGCCCCCAGCAGAGAGAGCAGCAGGAAAAGTGGTGTCATAGGGAGTAATCCAGGTTTCTGTAATGAGAAAGGAGAGGAGAGAGGATGAGATGTAGAAGACTGGGAGAGAAGGATAGAGATGATACCAGGGGATAGAATAAAGGATTAGGAAAACAAGGATTAATGGGGGATTTTGCCAGCCTGACCATAGTGTGGATAGGGTAAATAGTGGTAGTAAAATTAGAATAGGAGGAGGAGTGTTGGCTGAACGAGAGAGCAGTGGAACTGCAGAAATAAAGATGATTTGCAAGTATTTAAAATGTGGTTAATGTCTACAGGTTAACAGTAAGGTAAATGTTTTGCTGATGTAAGATGGAAAATTACAGTGTCAGCAAACAGCAAGTCGGTGTTCCTTCATTAACTATGCTTCTTGGTGCAAAATTGTTTTTTTCAGGTATTTGTAGGGTCTGATTAGAAATTGCATTACCAGTGTTTTGTTTTGTTTTTTTGTGCAGAAAGTGATTGTAAAGTTGCCTGAGTCAGTAAAGATTGGAGAATATTAGAAGTGAACATACATTTGTCGTTGGGACGCAGTCCAAGTAGTGTTGGCTTTTGAAGGATTTTTCGTATTTGTTTGTTGTTTCATTTCAGTTTTCATCCAGTTTAAGTCCAGTATAAGTCACAGACGACATCCTTAGAAACATTCATCCTTTGATAACTTTCATCCCAGTCTGATTCAGCCAAAGCTTATTGAGCTAGACTACACATTAATTTCAAGACATACAAACATGTGTTTATAGGCACATTGATTGATTGGACCCACCCCTAGCCCATCACCCATTTGTGGCAATAAAACTTAAACAAACAAATGTTGCGTGGGGATGAGACCATCATAGATTCCCCAAATAACTTACAATAGAACCTGCTTAAATCTACTTATAACAATAAATCAACTATTCATTACCTAGTGCTAAACAATCATGGTATTCATTTGTGATAATCAGCAGATGCAATAAAACTTGCTGGTAAGTGTAGTTCCAAGAGTTATTATCTAGTGCTAAACAATCAGTCAATCAGGGCTAAACAGTCTATGCGGGTCATGTGCCGCAGACAGGCAGGTAAAGTCACGCTCCAGTGGATGTGACGCTCTCCAAACATCTACTAAATACAATTGATGGTAATATAAGGAATACCAATCTTTGGAGTAACCCGACCAGAAGAGACGAGGTGGGAAGATTTATCCATCTGAGGTGACGCTACAATATTAAAGTCACCTCCAAAAATAATAGAAGAATCCGAGAAAGAATATAACCGGGATATAATGTCTAAAATGAAATCCGTGGAATAAATATTTGGGGTATAAATATTACAAAAAACTACACGGGTGGATCCTAAAGAGACATCCACTATAACATAGCACGCTTGAGAATCAATCACGGAGGAATGTATAATCGATGGAATATGCTTTTTAACCAATATCACTACCCCTCTTGCTTTAGATGAGTAAGGGGCAGAGGCCAGGACAGACCACCTAAGCATATTTAATTTCAAGATTTCAGGGGGAGCAAGTGTGGTTCCTGTAATAAAGCCACATCAATATTAAGTTTGTTTAAATAGATAAGCAGCTTCTTACGTTTAACAGGTGAGTGGAAACCACCCACATTAAGGGTACCAAATGTTAGACTAGACATAAGACATCATAAAAAATGGCATAATCGTCACAACCTAAGAGTAGAAGAATAACATCAGTAACAATGCAGATAAGTAATCGAATGTACAAGCACACTTGAGGACAGACATAACAAGACACAGTGGGGGAAGAAACATGAGGGAAAAAGAGGACCAACAGATGAAAGAAGATGAGAAAAAAGAAAACCCAGAGAGTGAGAGGCAGCACAAAGCCCCAAACTCTTAGACAAAATTTTAACTTGAGACAACCAGCAAAAAAGAACAAGGCATAGCAAACTACAATACCACAAAATAGCACTATAAAAAAGGGGGACATTCTTAGCAGTCCTCAGCTAATGTAAACAGTATATTCATAAAAAATAGAAAAAATTATAGGGTGAGGCACGGAGCCCAACCCACACATATAGGTATACATATATAAAAAATGCAGCGATATAATAACATAATACAGTAAATACAAAGATGTAGTAAGAGCAAAAAATATGTGGATTAGTAAATTGTGGTAATGTGAGTCAAATGTAAAACATCATGTGTAATCAAAAGGGGGAAAAAAGGGATGGTCAGTACAAATAAGGCAAAATAGAAAAAATCAGCAAATGAATGATCTCGATGTGTGGCAAGTTCCTGAGGCCATTGTCCAAAGGAAAAAGTCTGAGAAGGTATATAGAGACATACTGTGCTCACAGCCAGGACTGACATGACGAAGCAGGAGAAATGCATAGTCCAGTGAAAATAATCACGAAAAATCATCCAAATCGAAGATAACAGAGATAGGAAAACATGGCATGCAGAAACCTCACGTACCTTGCATGTCTTGAATGGGAGCCAGGTTCCTCTGCAGCATCAGTGAGATACAGTAGCTTTCTGCGACCGTTAGGAAATCCGCAAAAAAGTCAACCTCAAATACGCGTAGGCGGGCGGGAAACAACAATGCAAGATTCCTGTTTTTCTTTACAAGCTGTGAACAGAGTGGAGCAAACTCCTTCCTTGCTCTGGTGACCTCTGAGGAATAATCCTGGAAAATAAAGATCTTTGATGCTTCCCAACGTAAATCCCTATGATGCCTGGACGCTGACAATAGAGCTTCCTTATGGACAAATTTCAAACATCTGAATATAACAGCACATGTTCTCAGGGGCATAGCCAGAACCTTGTGGGCCCCATAGCAACATTTTAAAGGGGCCCCATCCCAATGCTTCTAGAGAGACAACTCTGCAGCAGTTGTTAATTTTATGCCCTATAATAGTGCCCTAGTTTCTGAACCATAGTAGAGCCTTATTTAAGGTTATGCCCCATAGTAGTGCCCTAGTTTCTTTTTTGAATCGTAGTAGTGCTTAAGTTCACCCTATGTCACATTTCAGAACTGCCAGTACACATTATGCCGCACAGTACCCTCAATGCACATTATGATATATAGTGCTCCCTGTTCATATTGTGCATCATTACAGTGTCCTGGTTCATATTATATAACATTAAAATGCACTCCAGTTCATTTTATACCACACTACAATAAGCAGGTCCAGGGGCATACCTAGATATATGCAGGTCACAAGGAAAAATCTTGAAAGGACCCCTACGTACTACCCAGTGTCTAAAAATGCATATAACACATGTAACTTTGACAGGGAAGGTGGCCCCTCTCAGCTCTGGGCCCCGTAGCAGCTGCACTGCCTGCACCTATGGTAGCTATGCCCTGTATACAACATATGTAACTTTGACAGGGAAGGTGGGCCCCTCTCAGCTCTAGGCCCCATAGCAGCTGCAGCTGCACTTCCTGCACCTATGGTAGCTATGCCCCTGCGTGGTCTGCTGCCTGCAGCAGTGCGGGGGGGGGGGGGGGGGGTAGTCTGTGAACCCGTTCAATCACTAGGCCAGTGTATGCATCTTGTATATCAATTCAGTTCAGGCAAAGAGAATTGTGAAAAAGTAAAGACGGAAGGCCCATTGATACTTTCAGGGAAGCCTATAACACGGAGGTTATTTCTCCTTGATCTGTTTTTCAGGTCATCAACTTTATTTATACCCCTTATTTATACCCCTTTTCCATCTAAAAATGCCGGTCGCAGCCGGATCCTGACACGGGTGCTACCCGGCTGCGAACCGGGTCAGCCCCATTTCCTATCTGCAGTTACCATTCTGGCATATTGCCGGATTGGTGATGCTGCCAGTGACATGGCGGGGGCGGCGCTGGAGATCACATGATCTTCCAGCGCCGCCCTTCCATACAGTGTAAACAGGAAACGGGTCGCATCAACCCAGCTTCCATTTACACAGCCTTACTTGCCATGTTGAACCCGTGTTCAACCCTGCCAGCTACCCGAGTTGGAATACTGGGTCACTCGACCCGGATTATTCCAACTCAGCCCTTTTACACCAGCCAGCAACATGGGTTATGCGCGTTCATGTGCAATAACCCATGTTATATGCTGGTGGTGTTAAAGGGGTAATAGTAACTGAAGTGGGATTTTAGGAGAGTGTCATACTGAGATTTTAGATCAGAGACATCCTGGAAGTTTTCCCCTAATCTCTGCTCAGTGGTAACACTTTTCTTAGCCAATTTTTTGAGCTGAGATTTAATATCAAGAACAGCCTGATTAAGCTTTTCAGCATGTGCATCTAAAATCAGTCCCATGGTGTCTTTAAATGCTCTGACTACATCAGCATAAGTGACTGGCATGTCAGCAGGGAAAGAAGGTGTCTGTAATAACAAAGAAGAAGCAGCCTGGGAGCACAGCTCGGTGCTTCTGGAAGCATGGTCTCCCACCTGTGTAGCAGTTGCAGCGGCCGTCTTCGACACCGGCTGCCGTTTTTCCAGCTTCTGGTGCTGCTGTATAGGTGGCTTGTATGCGGACAAAAACTTGTCCATAAGATGCCCACAGTGTTCCCCTGCTGATAGAGGCCCAAATCGCAGCTGTTAGATGCGGTGTGGCAAAGTGCAAACCTAGATCAGGGTAAAGAGGTGGATGTAAACTTTTTAGACTTTGCCAACACTTTTGATACAGTACCTCACTTGAGACTTATCTACAAATTAAGAGAACTTGGGTAGGGAGCACATTATGCACTTGGATTAGAAATTGGTTGGACAAAAGGGAGCAGCGAGTGGTGGTAAATGGAACTTTTTCAAAATGGACTGAAGTACTAAGTGGTGACCAACAAGGGTCTGTACTTGGACCAATATTGTCCTTCATTTTCAAAAATGATATAGAAGTAGGTCTAGAGAGCATGGCAAAAAATTTTTGCAGACGATACCAAACTGTGTAAGATTAAAAATTCGGAGGGGTATGCTGAGTCTCTTCATAACAATTTATTTAATCTGGAAGCATGGGCAGCAAAATGGAGAATGAGGTTCAATATAGACAAATGTAAGGTAGCAAGAACAAAATACTACCTACATACAAAATGGGGGAAACTAGGGGATTCTGTACTGGAAAAAGATTTAGGTGTTCACATATATAACAAACTTAGCAGTAGTACCCAAAGTAGGAATGCAGCAAACAAGGTATTAGCATGCATAAAGCGGGGAATTGATACATATATACTCCCATTATATAAATGATGTTATACTCCCATTATATAAATCACTTGAGGTCACATCTCGAATAATGTGCACAATTATGGGCACCATACTACAAAAAGGATATCCTGGAACAAGAAAAAGTTCAGAGACGAGGTACCTAATTGATTTAGGGGATGGAGACGCTAGAATACGAGATTAAGAGGGGACATGACTAACATTTACAAATATATAAGGGGACAATACACAAAGCTAGTGGGGGATTTGTTTTTGGTAAAATCAACACAAAGTATACGTGGACACCCGCTTAGGTTAGAGGATAGGAGATCTAGCACACAGAGATGGAAAGTTTTCTTCACAGTAAGGACAATACGTATTTGGAATTCCCTGCCAGAGAGAGTAGTAATGGCAGACTCGGCCATCACATTTAAGAGTGGGCTAGATAAATTCCTAATGGATAAGGATATACAGGTTTAGGGCAAGTAAATCATGCACTATGGTAATAAAAAAAAAGAGGAATAGACACAATGGCTAAACATTCACCACAGGTAAAATTAGTTTTCAAAGTATAGGAGTGTAGGAGATCACAAACAGGTTGAACTCGATGGACAACTTGTCGTTTTTCAACCTCAGAAACTATGGGGGTGATTCAGATCTGATCGTAGATGTGCTAAATGTAGCACATCTGCGATCAGTTTCTCTGACATGCAGGGGACGCCCAGCACAGGGCTACTCCGCCCCACATGTCAGGCCCTAACCCGCCCCCCTTCCCCCGCAAGGGTGCACACACGGCGGCAATGCTTTTTCACTTGCTGAGTAGCTCCCTGCCTGCACAGCCTGGCATCACGCAGCTGCCGCGGCCCAACCCCGCAACGGTCCGGACATGCCTGTGATGCACGACCCTCGTTCTAATGACGGTGGCGCAACCCTCCTGCCCACTACTGCCTCTGCCTGTCAATCAGGCAGAGGCGATCGCAGCCCTGAGATGCTGGTAGCATCTCACTGGGTCTCCCGGGGTGCGCACTCCACAAAGGGCTTCAGACTGCAATCGCTGCCGCTGCAGTGATCCAGTTTGAATAACCCCCAATGTTACTATGTTACTATAAAGAGAGAAAAAAATCACATTCCAGTGGTTTTCTTTTTCTGTTAACTGCTTAACACAAAAAGTTAAAGAAAATCAAGTTAAGCACTTGTATTACCTAAACAAGAGGTATTAAACAAAGTTTTAAAGGAGGGCATGGCTATACTTGGGCAATATAATCACAAAACCTTAATGAAATTAGTACAACAATCACTTATGGCTTTTAGAAGGGAACAGAAGCAACAAGCGCTAATATTTCACAGAGGATACTCCAGTGGATCCATTGTTTTTAGTGAATACTTCTACTATATAAAAACAAAAGTCCACCTTCCGCTGCGCTATCCGTAAGTCCTTAAATTATAAATTATTCAAACAAAAGATAACAGTCTCAAATTCTAGAGTCCATAAAGGGGAATCCTCCACAATCTGGATAATTATAGGTGAATGATACGTGGGAGTCTTCAATTAACAATACTTGACAGAAGTCTAATCTGCACGTGTAAAAGGAGAATTCTGTATAGGTACGCACCGTACTCACATGTACAATGTGCGTGCTGTATCCATAAAGGTATCTTTCTCCCCCATGCAACTTGATCCTCCTCCCTTGTAGACTCCCCTCAAAAGCAAGGAGAAGAAAAGAAAAAGGGGTGGGAAACCCCAATGGTGTAGTACGTTCAATATGATAAATCAGATATGCAGAACTGCCACAGATGTTTTAAATCTTATTTATAATTGGGAGCATACCCGACTCACATGAATGGAGACGTAATACTCCTATAAAGGTATCTTTTATCCATTTATTGTTAAAAACAATTTAAAACAAATGAATTCATTTGTTTTAAATTGTTTTTAACAATAAATGGACACATTATCCTAAAAAAACTTCCTTCTTTGTGGGTTCTACATATCTGGTGGCCCTGGGTAGAGTGCAACAGAGAAGAGGCAGGAAAACCACCTTCTAAAGAAACCCTGATGTGCCTTTAGGAATCCTGTAGAACGTGAGTTTGGGGTACGCATCACCCCCATTTTTTCCTGAATTAATAAAAGATACCTTCATAGGAGTATTACGTCTCCATTCATGTGAGTCGGGTATGCTCCCAATTATAAATAAGATTTAAAACATCTGTGGAAGTTCTGCATATCTGATTTATCATATTGAACGTACTACACCATTGGGGTTTCCCACCCCTTTTTCTTTTCTTCTCCTTGCTTTTGAGGGGAGTCTACAAGGGAGGAGGATCAAGTTGCACGGGGGAGAAAGATACCTTTATGGATACAGCACGCACATTGTACATGTGAGTACGGTGTGTACCTATACAGAATTCTCCTTTTACACGTGCAGATTAGACTTCTGTCAAGTATTGTTAATTGAAGACTCCCACGTATCATTCACCTATAATTATCCAGATTGTGGAGGATTCCCCTTTATGGACTCTAGAATTTGAGACTGTTTTCTTTTGTTTGAATAATTTATAATTTAAGGACTTACGGATAGCGCAGCGGAAGGTGGACTTTTGTTTTTGTTCTAAGTGTTTTGGTACATCTCCTTGTACACCTTCACTGCTGTTATCTGCGGGCGCAGTGTATACTCCCCTTCCTTCTGTTTGCACTTCTACTATATATTGTGAGGAAATATGGATAGGGGTGTCCTTTCCTGGAGTAGATGGGCACCTCCAAATACACAGCAGCTAGGGAAACAGCACACCAATCCAGGGTTTTCGTGCAACCTAGCCGTGGCAAGTTTTATTGTGCAGTATAAAAACAAAAATAGGATTTTGATACCTACCGGAAAATCCTTTTCTCCTAGTCTGTAGAGGATGCTGGGGTCCACTTCATGACCATGGGGTATAGACGGTCCCGCAGGAGCCATGGGCACTTTAAGACTTTTCAAAGGGTGTGAACTGGCTCCTCCCTCTATGCCCCTCCTCCAGACCTCAGTTATAGGAACTGTGCCCAGGGAGACGGACATTTAGAGGAAAGGATTTACCGTACTTTAATATTAATGGTGAGATACATACCAGCTCACACCTCAACCATGCCGCACAACATGGCATTCAACATAACACACGCCAACAGGCATGAACCAAGTACAGCAACATGCTGAAACTAATATAACACAACATGTGTAATTCCAATAAACCAAACTGCAGGTAGAGTACGCACTGGGATGGGCGCCCAGCATCCTCTACGGACTAGGAGAAAAGGATTTACCGGTAGGTATCAAAATCCTATTTTCTCATACGTCATAGAGGATGCTGGGGTCCACTTCATGACCATGGGGTTTATACCAAAGCTCCAGTAGGGGCTGGAGAGTGCGGATGACCCTGCAGCACCGATTGACCGAACTTGAGGTCCTCATCGGCCAAGGTGTCAAACTTGTAGAACTTTGCAAATGTGTTTGACCCTGACCAAGTAGCTGCTAGGCAAAGTTGTAATGCCGAGACCCCCCGGGCTGCCGCCCAGGATGAGCCCACCTTCCTAGTAGAATGGGCCTTCACCGACGTAGGCAACGGCAATCTAGCCATAGAATGGGCATGCTGAATCATTCCTCTGATCCAGCGCGCAATAGTCTGCTTGGAAGCAGGACACCCAATTTTGTTGGGAGCATACAGGTCAAACAGAGCCACTGTTTTCCGTATCCTAGCTGTTCTAGCGACATAAATCTTCAAAGCCCTAACCACATCTAGAGACTTTGAGTCAGTGAACGTGTCAGTAACCACTGGCACCACAATAGGTTGGTTTATGTGGAAAGATGAAACCACCTTAGGAAGAAAATGTTGACGAGTTCTCAACTCTGCCCTATCTTCATGGAAGATCAGGTAAGGGCCCAATTCAGACACCCGCCTTGCGGATGCCAAAGCCAAAAGCATCACCACTTTCCAAGTGAGAAACTTCAACTCTATCTCTTGTAGAGGTTCAAACCAATCCGATTGAAGGAACTGCAACACCACATTAAGGTCCCATGGTGCCACTACAGGCACAAATGGAGGCTGGATGTGCAGAACCCCTTTCCCGAAGGTCTGAACTTCTGGAAGAGAGGCCAATTGTCTTTGGGAAAAAACTGACAAGGCCAAAATCTGGACCTTGATCGACCCCAATCGAAGGCCCGCATCTACACCAGCCTGTAGAAAATGGAGAAAACGTCCCAACTGAAACTCTTCTGCAGGAGATTTCTTGGATTCACACCAAGACACATATTTTCTCCAAATACGGTGGTAATGTTTAAACGTTACTCCTTTCCTGGCCTGAATAAGAGTGGGGATGACTTCCTTGGGAATACCCTTTCGGGCTAGGATCCGGTGCTCAACAGCCATGCCGTCAAACGTTGCCACGGTAAGTCTTGATATACGCACGGCCCCTGCTGTAGCAGGTCCTCTCGAGGAGGAAGAGGCCGAGGGTCTTCTATGAGCAACTCCTGAAGATCTGGGTACCAAGCCCTCCTTGGCCAGTCTGGGGCAATGAAGATTGCACAAACTCTTGTTCTTCTTATTATCTTGAGAACTTTTGGGATCAGCGGAAGTGGAGGGAAGACATACACCGACCTGAACACCCATTGGGCCACCAGCGCATCCACTGCTATTGCTTGAGGGTCTCTCGACCTGGAACAATATCTCTGAAGCTTCTTATTGAGGCGAGATGCCATCATGTCTACTTGAGGAACTCCCCAAAGTCTTGTCACCTCTGCGAAGACTTCTTGGTGGAGGCCCCACTCTCCTGGATGGAGATCGTGTCTGCTGAGGAAGTCTGCTTCCCAGTTGTCTACTCCCGGAATGAAATACGGGGACAGAGCCTTTACATGTCTTTCTGCCCAGAGGAGGATCTTTGTCACCTCTGCCATTGCCGCTCTGCTTTTCGTTCCGCCCTGCCTGTTTATGTACGCGACTGCTGTTAAATTGTCTGACTGGATCTGCCCGGGATGATCTTGCAGAAGATGTACCGCTTGTTGAAGGCCGTTGTAAATGGCTCTCAATTCCAGCACGTATATGTGAAGGCAGGTTTCCTGACTTGACCATTTTCCTTGGAAGCTTTCCCCCTGAGTGACAGCTCCCCAGCCTCAGAGACTTGCATCCGTGGTTACCAGGAGCCAGTCCTGAATCCCGAACCTGCGTCCCTCTAGTAGGTGAGAACTGTGTAGCCACCACAGGAGCGAAATCCTGGCTTTTGACGACAGGGTTATCTTCCGGTGCATGTGTAGGTGGGATCCCGACCACTTGTCCAACAGGTCCCACTGGAATACTCTGGCATGGAACCTGCCAAACTGTATGGCCTCGTAGGCTGCCACCATCTTTCCCAACAATCGAATGCACTGATGGATCGTCACACTTGTTGGCTTTAATATCTGTTTCACTATTTTCTGGATTTGCAGAGCCTTTTCCACCGGAAGAAAAACTCTCTGAACCTCTGTGTCCAGAATCATTCCGAGGAAAGACAATCTTGTCGTCGGTTCCAACTGTTACTTTGGAAAATTTATGATCCAACCGTATTGTTGGAGTATAGACAGGGAGAGTGTGATGTTCTGTAACAACTGCTCCCTGGATCTCGCCTTTATCAGGAGATTGTCCAGATAAGGAATAATATTGACTCCTTTTTGATGAAGGAGGACCATCATCATCGCCATCACCTTGGTGAATACCCTCGGCGCCGTGGAGAGACCGAAAGGCAACATCTGGAATTGGTAATGGCAATCCTGAACCGCGAATCTCTGATAAGCCAGGTGGGGCAGATAAATGGGAACATGCAGGTAAGCATCCTTTATGTCTACTGACACCATGTAGTCCCCCTCCTCCAGACTGGAAATCACTGCCCTCAGTGATTCCATTGAACCGTTTCAAGTAGAGATTCAAGATTTTTTAGGTTTAGGATTGGTATGACCGAGCCGTCCGGCTTCGGAACTACAAAGAGGCTTGAATAAAACCCCTCCCCTTGTTGTGAGAAAGGTACCAGGACTATGACCTGATCCTGACATAATTTTTGAATTGCCGCTGTTACTGCTTCTCTTTCTGGAAGAGAAACTGGCAAGGTCGATTTGAAAAATCGCCATGGGGGAACGTCTTGAAACTCCAGCTTGTACCCCTGGGACACTATTTGTAAAACCCAGGGATCCAGGCCAGATTGAACCCAACCTTGACTGAACAGTTTTAGACGTGCCCCCACCCGAGCGGCCTCCCTCAAGGGAGCCCCAGCATCATGCTGTAGATTTGGCAAAAGTAGGTGTTGACTTCTGCTCCTGGGATCCTGAAGCCGCTGTGGACTTCTTTCCCTTTCCCCTTCCTGCAAAGAAGGGGGAACCTTTGGCCTTTTTGTATTTATTGGGCCAAAAGGACTGCATGAGAGAGTGATATGTCTTTTTTGCCGGTGCCGGAGCAGAAGGCAAAAAGGTCGACTTACCTGCGGTAGCCGGCGAGGCTAACGCATCCAGTCCATCACCAAATAAGGCCTCACCTTTATACGGGAGAGCCTCCATATTCTTTTTGGAATCTGCATTCGCGTTCCACTGGTGAATCCACAACGCCCGCCTAGCCGATACTGCCATGGTAGCGGCTGTTGAACACAAGAGTCCAATATCTTTCATGGCTTCTAGCATGTATGCGGCAGCGTCTTTGATATTCCCTAACTTAAGGAGTATCTCATCTTTATCAATCGTGTCAATCTTGGATGACAAGCTTTCTGATCGTTTTTCAACAGCGCGACTCACCCACGCGCAAGCAATTGTGGGCCTGAGCAGCGTACCATTGGTAACATAAATGGATTTTAATGTAGTCTCCATTTTGCGGTCTGCCGGTTCCTTTAGTGAAGCCGTCCCAGGTGCAGGGAGAATCACTTTCTTTGTCAACCTGGACAGTGCACTTTCTAACACCGGGGGTGATTCCCACTTTTTCCTGTCCTCTGCAGGGAAAGGATAAGCCATCTGAATCCTCTTGGGAATACGAAATTTATTTTCGGGATTCACCCACACCCCTTCAAAGAGAGTATTTAGCTTGTGGGAAGGAGGGAAAGTAACCTTAGATTTATTTTCTTTATAGAAATAAGCCTTCTTCTGAGGTACAGGAGTGGTTTCTGTAACCTCCAGAACTTCTCTTATAGCCACAATCATATATTGTATATTTTTCGCCAATTTATGATCTATTTCCCTGGAGTCACTATCGTCGACACAGGAATCAGTGTCCGTGTTGGTATCAGTATTTACAATATTTGCAAATGGTCTCTTATGTGACCCAGAGGGGTCGCCTGCGGGTGGAAGAACAGAACCCTGAAATATCACATCTTCCACAGACTTTCTCCAGCATTCTGCATGAGATTCAGACTTATCTAACCTCCTATTGATATGATGCATACTATCACGTATTTCTTTCACCCATGCAGGCTCTTGGTGTGCCGGCAGTGCCACCACATTACAACTCTGTGTCCCTAAAATGGCTTCCTCCGGGGAAGAACTCCCTGCCTCAGACATGTCACACTCGAATACAACACACACACAGACACTCTGGGACTTATAGGGGACAGCCCCACAGTAAAATCTGTCAGAGGGACAAGTTTAGGAGCAGCCAGTTCACAACCCCAGTGCCAGTATACAATGCCTGTGAACACAAAATGGCCACTGACATGCAGCGCTGTTTTACAATGTAAATACACCTGTAAAGCACCAAAATCGCTGTGCCCCCCCCCCCCCCCTGTTTTGCACCCTGATACTTGCAGTCAGAAGTGAAGGAGGACCAGCGTTGTCTCTGCAGCCTGAGGAGAGAGAGAAAATGGTGCTGAGCAGTGTGCTGGCTGACTGAGGAGGAAGATCCGCCCCCGCAATGGAGCGATTTCACCTCAGATATTTTCATATAATATTTATACTGGCGGGGCTAGGGCTGTGCCTGGGCATCTTATGCCCCCTTTTAGCCAGTTTGTAATGTATTTTGCTGCCCAGGGCGACCCCCCCCCGGGCACCCCCCTGCGCCTTGCACCTTGCAGTGCCTGTGTGTGTGGGCAGCAATGGCGCGCTGCGCTCCCACCAGCCGCGCGGTACCTTTAGCCGTCACTATGTTGATTGAAGATCTATCTTCTTACACTCACCTGTCTACTGACTTCTGGCTCTGTGAGGGGGTTGACGGCGTGCTGTGGGAGTGAGCATCTAGACACGGCTAGCGTTCAGTACCCTTCAGGAGCTAATGGTGTCCTGTCAGCCAGAAGCAGAGCCATGAAACTCTTTAGGAAGTTGGTTCCTACTTCTGCCCCTTCAGACCCACGAAGCAGGGAGACTGTTGCAAGCAGTTCTCCCTGAAAATAAATAACCTAACATAAGTCTTTTCAGAGAAACTCAGTAGAGCGCCCCTGGAGTGCATTCAGTCTGCCTGGGCACATTTATAAAACTGAGGTCTGGAGGAGGGGCATAGAGGGAGGAGCCAGTTCATACCCTTTGAAAAGTCTTAAAGTGCCCATGGCTCCTGCGGAACCGTCTATACCCCATGGTCATGAAGTGGACCCCAGCATCCTCTAGGACGTATGAGAAACATAAAAATAAATCCTAGCCACCTGGACACCAACTAAACATCATAGATTCTCTCTCTCAAAGTGGTAGGACCTATTGTCCCTACCACAAACACATGCATATGCACAGTATTACAGTCAGTAAATCACAGTGTCCCATTACAGGCCTGCTGCCTATTTTCCCAGGTAGTAAGACCATGAGCCAAGCCCTGACACATGTATACATCAGTCTCTTACAGGTGCAGGCACTCAGCCTGCTCTCAGGCTGAAAGCCTAAAGGGGGTACACACGGAGAGATCTGTGATTAATTTCTAAGCAATCTGACTAGATTGCTTGGAAGTTAAGCACAGATTTCTCCATGTGTATACCCCACAGCGATAGCGATGAGCAGCCCCGTGCGTCACTATCGCTGGTACTAGATTGGCCTTAATGCTGGGTGAAATGAGTGCCCCCCCTCCGTCCCGCCCCCCTCGCTCAGCACATATCGCACTGTGTGCTGAGCAGGGGAGAAATGTGTGCTGAGCGGTCTGTGACAGATCACTCAGCACACATCTCTCCCCGTGTGTACGGGGCTTAAAGCATACTTGCCTACTTTTGAAAACTACTTTCAGGGAGATTATAGTTAGAATGCGCCGAGTGAAGCGCGGTGCACAGCTGAGGGGGAGTGTCATGCTCCACATGTCTAGCTCCACCTATGGGCGTATCTATTTCTCGTAGAGTGCAGACAGACTATTTTCAAAAAGATTATAAATAAGAAAAGGCTTCAGCTAACTGCGGCAGAACTACAAGTCCCAGAAAGTCAGATCAGTCACCATATACATATTGGGGTTCTTAATGGTACCAAGAGTTGCATAACCACTAGATGCCGGATCCTCTGTATATAGGCATCAGACTATTTCAATGACATGTGTCAGTCACTCAGCCATCTTTCTAGATGTTCTGCAACAGGTCTCCACTGAGTATGAGGGGCAAAAGGTGTGCATCTAAAAGGGGCACAATCCAGAAACCTTTAGGCAATAAATTAATATTTAATAAAGGAAACATATATTATGTCAGAAGTACAAAGAAGTAAAATAAAAAATTAAAAGAACAGTTGTCGCACAATATTGCATACGAGACTCATAGGAGAAAATAGTGTATTTGACCATTCACATCAGTCCCTGCCGCAGCGGAGCTCACAATCTACATTCCCTACCACGTGTTACCACACACACCTGCACCAGTGGAGCTTACAATGTATATTACCAAACACATGTACACACACACATACATTCATGCTAGGGTTCATTTTGTTGGGAGCCAATTAACCTACCAGTTGGATTGTTGGAGGAAACCGGAGTACCCGGAGGAAACCCACGCAAGTACGGGGAGAATATACAAACTCCACACAGTTAGGGCCATGGCGAAAATCAAACCCATGATCTCAGCTCTGTGCGGCAATATTGCTAACCATTATGCTGTCTGTGCTACAGTATTACAAGTGCATTATCTAAAACAATAGTAGGAATCAATAATAATACATTTTAATATAAGGTATTAAGTGCTTTGAATGGCCTTTGAGCAGGGGTGGGCAATTATTTCAGCTCGGGGGCCGTTTGGCAGGTTTTGGATAAGTATGGAGGGCAGCGCATGGTGGATCGGACCTGACCGCCTGGATGGTCACGTGTGTGTGTGTACAATATATGTTATTCCCACATATAAATAATGCATGCTCCCTATAAAAGTGATCAAAGATACTGTACAACCCCCTGCTCCTTTAACGGTACCAGTTTAGAATAGATTGCAGCTCTTTTCCCTATATAACTGAGGCAGATAAATTAGGCTGAAGGGTGTATAAACAGGGTATACTATATGATTGGGGATGAAGCTGTTGTGCAGTAATCTGAACCCCATATGCAGTAAATAGGACTGCAAGTAGTGCACATGAGGCTACTTTGGGCTTTATGCATTGGCTGTGTTTTATACAGTATGCATAGGGTGTACTTTTTTGCCATACAAAGCAACATAAATTAACTTTATCACCAAGCATGTATATTTATTTTTGAATTCTGCTATGAGTGGCACACATTATGCAGCCTTTGTTCTGTATCTCAAATGTATAATATATTTCCTTAATACTAAGTGCCCCACACTGCCTGGCCCTCCATCATGCATGTTTTCAAATTTTGCTTACGTGCTACTGTACCTGTCCCCACTCCTGCAGTGCTCAGCACTGCTGAATCAAGGTCTCTCTCTCTTATCTGGAGCTGAATCCCCTGCTCGGGACCTTCTGTCTCAGGACTGCTACTGCCGGAGGTTGGCTCCGCCCCCTGTGCACTAAGCTCAGCTCTCCAGCAGCTACGGCTGTCTCCTCGCCTGCAGTTTACCTCTGTTGGCCGGCAACAGTAGAGAACAGCGCAGGGACTGCATTAAACTGCCTGGACCCAAATGTACAGTATTTTGCCCACCTGCCTTAACCATGGGGTCTTGTGTAAACACGCCAGCTACATTTTGATGCTGGAAGTGGATTTGATGAGGCACCTCAGTTCTCTCCGAAGACTGGTTGTACTGCAGCTCAAACTCCGGGTGGTGTCACTTAGCAGCGGAGTGGGATAGTTCCGGAGGGAACAGGACACAGAGATCATTTGCTGGGCTGGCTCCTCTCATCTGCTTCCTGGTCATATGGTGCCATGACAGGAGTCAGTAGGGGAAGCAGTGAGCTCGGGTTTACAGCTGGTGCAAGTGTGAGGTCTTGGGGCATGTGACATACTCTCGTCATGCCCCTCCCCCGTAACTGCCCGACGAGACAGTGGGGAATCTGGGGGGTTTGTTAAATTGTCCGGGGCAGCGGGAGACGCCACTTAAAATCGGGAGTCTCCCGCAGAATGCGGGAGGGTAGGTAACTATGGCTTAAAGACCCAAAATTTACCTTGTGGATGGAGCCCTTCCTTCTCTCTCACATCCACATCTCCAGGACCTATTTCCAGTTTTTAATAAAAGCCCAAACTCTAATAAAGTCTGAGTAACAGAAACAGACATTTCCTGGGGGTTTAAAATTCATAGGCTAGAAACCTGGGACAAACATATATCCCCTTTACTAGTGCTTCTATCATATATAGCCACAGCTGTATATATGAAAACCTCATATACAGTAGGCATAAGACACACAGGTTTTGCTTCTACATCTGAACTTTATGCACACAGGAATTAGTAAATGCACTGTTTTGCCAAAGATATCTTGTGAATGAACTCTTTGCTTCTCTAGCTATAAACAGTCACATGCACAGAGCTGGGCTGGGATTCAGCTCTACGAATGAAGAAGAACCATTTTTGGCAGGCCATTAAAGGATGTTCCAAGAACAGACCTGGTTCTACTTATTCTCTGTATACTGTATATATCGCACTATAAACACCAGTGTGGCAAGGAGACAGGTGGATGAGTAGAGAGGAAACATGGATTCAGACAGATTTGTGGATGGCAAATAAATTGCTGGTGTTTGAATTCAGGCTTCTGCAATCCAATGTGTAGCAAATGGAATAGGTATGAATCGGGCTATAGGGACTGTATGAATAAAATGTAGGTTAGTAAATGGTAAAATTTATATGACTGACATGTTCAAGCTTAGTAATTATGCTACAAATTACGGTGGCCATTACACAGTAGCGGATCTTGCCACGGGCAAGCAGGACTTTTGCCCGGGGCGCCGCCTTCCGGAGGGCGCCGCACCGTGGCAAGATCCGCCACTGCTGCCCGCTGTGTCCCCCGTCCGCCTCCGCTGCCCGCTGCCATCCCCGTCCGCCTCCTGGGAAGGGAACTAGACGCTATGCGTCTAGTTTCCCTTCGTGGAGAGTAACTTTGCTGAGCGGTGCGCGATGACGTCATTGCGCACCGCACAGCAAAGGTCCTCTCCACGAAGGGAACTAGACGCATAGCGTCTAGTTTCCCTTCGTGGAGAGGACCTTTTGCTGTGCGGTGCGCGATGACGTCATCGCGCACCGCTCAGCATTCAAGCGGCGCTAGCAATGTACAGGGGGCGTAACTGACCACGCCCCCTGTATTAGGCCACTCCCCCTTTCCTGCCCGGGGCGCAGAGCGCCCTTGAACCGGCCCTGTCATTACATTTATAGCAGTAAAATGCATACATAGTGCTGGTCTATGTGTTACTTGTCTATGGACCTAATTTTGTAGGGCATATTGAAACAGATTTGCTGTTTTACAGGCAACCAGTGAAGAGAATGGTAAAAGTCTTATTCAGCAGACTCATAAATTGCGCCAATGAAGTTTATTGTATCAATGTACAGTGCTTCATTGTGGCTATACCTGCTTTTAACCCATACTTCCCAAATGTCCCGATTTTCGTGGGACAATGCCATTTTTGGGGGATTGTCCCACTGTACCACCCGCGGGCCGCAGTGTCCCGTGGTGGGGGCAGTTGGGAGGCTCCTGTCACATTCTGCCCTGCATGCGCACAGCATCTATTCAATGGAGATGAAGGGAGAGGGGGCATGCCAGCAGCTCTCAGAGCGCCTTAGTGACGTAAAACGGGGTCGTTCCTCACAATCGCAGAACTGCAACAAGGCCAAGCCCCTTTTTGGCTGCGTGCGCGTGCACAGAACTCCCGACCTAAACAACTTTGGTTAGAATGGTTGTCTCTAAGCCTGTCACTCAGCCTAAAAGGAGCAGACTTGCATTGTCAAGGTACTTTTTATTTCTTTTTCATCCACTACGGGTCACTGGAGTACTCTTGGGATATGGACGGCTTCCGCCGGAAGAAGGCACTGAATAAATTAATTTTTGAAACTACTCCCCCCCTCCATATCCCAGAGTACCTCAGTGTTTTTTCTGTGCTCGACACAGTTAGAAGGCTTGTGGAGTTTGTCCACACTTATTGGAATTTTTTCTAAGTTTTTATTTTTTTCATTGATTGCCACATCCCTTCCCCCCTTCCAATAGGGACCGGGATAGTGGAAGCTGCTATAGAGCAGCTGTGGGGGTCGGCCCTCTCTAAAAAGAGCTCCCTCACACCACGCGCAGGCTGCCTGCAAGAAGCTGGACGGAGCTTGAACAAGAAGCCCAGTCATAGCCCTCACTACAGGGAGTCCAGGTATGTTGGGTAGGGGTGGTCAGCTCACGCTGCCGCCCCGCTGTGTGGGGAACTGTATTGGGGAGAGCGCTGACACCGCTGACAAGCCCCGCCGTTACCCGGAGTCGCGCGTGCATAGGCCGCTTCACGGCTCTATGCCATGCGCTCTCCGGCTCCCGCTAGCCGCCGCTTCCAGCGCCGCCGCATCTATACAGGTTCCCCGCTGTCCCGGAGCCGCGCGTGCTTAGGCCGCTCCACGGCTCTATGCTGTGCGTTCTCTGGCTCCCACTGACCGCCGCTTCCAGCGCCGCCGCATCTAATGAGATCCCCGCTGTCCCTGAGCCACACGTGCATAGGCCGCTCCACGGCTCTATGCTGTGCGTTCCACGGCTCCTCCGGCTCCGTGTACAGAGAGCAGTACACGGAGCTCGGGGGGTGGGGGTGGGGGAGGCACATAAGAAGGTGCAACAGTGATACAAGGGTTTTTAGTAGGCTATTAAGCCTTGTATCAGAATATGTATATATTTGCAGTTTAGTGAGGATAATCTGCATTTTTGTTTGTGTTATACTGGAACCTTGGATATTTAACAATGCTTCCTGTTTTTTCCTGTCTGTTTCCAGGGTTCCTATATTACATCTCTACTAAAGACGCAGGGGTGTTAGGGGAATTTGGGAACAGGTTTTTTCATATTACTGGTGTGCACTGCACTTTGCCAGATATATATATACAAGAACCTTAGTGCTATTTACTGAGTCGTGCAAATTGTCTGTGTTTGTAGTTTGTATTGTCTGTCTGCATAATGAGTAAGGCACCAGCAAAGTCTAAAAAGCAATTTCCTTGTCATGTCTGTAAAAGTGTGTTGCCTGATGGATCTACCACATGTACAGTATGTTTTGTGAATTCAGCTACAAATATGATTTCCACTCCAGTTTTAAAGCCAGTTTCATCTCCGAACCCTCCATGGGCTATGCTTGCAAATGTCCTGGTTGGATTGCAATCAGAATTGGCCGCCACTCGTCTAGAGCGGGAGGCGGCAAGATCTGAGTCTAAGATGAGACCGCTAGAGTTACCAGAGGGGTCTCAATCTGGCCAAAAGTCCAAGTCCACCTTGGGTGGAAAGGATAAGTTTCTTTTGTCTGATAATTTGCCAGTTTCTGCTATGCTAGACCTCACTGCGGATGAGGGTGAGGAGGGCGAAATAGACCAGCAGTCAGATAGTGACGATTTTGACAGCCCGGGCATTGATAATCTCATCAGAGCGGTGCGTCAGTCTCTGAAGTTTACAGAAACTGAGGAGCCTCTGACAAATGATGAAGTAGTCTTTACTAAACGACAGAGATCTCCGATGTGTTTTCCTGTTTCGGAATCTCTTAATAAAATGTTATTAGAAACACGAAAGAATCCGGATAAACGGTTTTCTATACCTCGCAGATTTAAGTCGAGTTACCCATTTCCAGAGTCCATGACAGCTACATGGGAGAATCCGCCATTGGTGGATTTGTCTGTATCTAAGCTTACAAGGAAATTAACCATATCAGTACCAACTGCTACTACGCTTAAAAACCCTGCAGACCATAAAATAGAAACTATGCTAAAGTCCATGTATATAGCAGCAGGAGTGCTGCTGAGACCTGGGTTGGTTGGCATTTGGGTAACTAAGGCGCTAATGGTATGGATAAAAGAGCTCAAGTCGGCTCTACAGGACGATCATCTTATACTTCTCGCTGATCAAATCTGGGAAGCTGCTGGCTATCTATGTACAGCTTCTACTGACGTCTGTCAGCTCACTTCTCACCTTTCATCAACGCTAGTCACAGCACGACGAGCACTCTGGCTACGTTCTTGGCAAGCGGAGGCGGAGGTCAAAAAAGGTATAGAGGCGTTACCTTACGGTGGCGAGAAGCTGTTCGGTCCTGAATTGGACAGATGGATTTCTGAGGCCACGGGAGGAAAGTCTGTGTTCTTACCATTGCCTCCAACGGTACCTAGACGCAAATATTCTGGTCCGGCGTTCAAATCCTTTAGAACTCAGTCCTTTCTTGGGCGGGGCAGAGGATCGGCCACGGTTGGTAGAAGAGGTCGGGGACGTGGTGCCCAACAAACCAACACAAGTCGTCAAGACGCTAAGGTCGCCAACAAGCCAGTGGCATGACGGGCTCCCAGCCCATCTCGGATCTCCAATTGTGGGAGCACGCCTTCAGACGTTTCAGGGGGCGTGGCTTCAGACGTCCACAGATGGGTGGATCCGCAATTTAGTGTTAAAAGGTTACAAAATAGAGTTCGATTGTCTTCCGCCAATGCGGTTTTTCAAGACAGGTTTGCCTGTGTCGGACGACAAGAAGGCGGTTCTGCAGATTGCCATTCAGTCTCTGCTGAATGCAGCAGTTTTGATTCCGGTCCCTGTACAACAACAGGGGCAGGGTTATTATTCCAGTCTGTTTGTGGTACCAAAGCCGGACGGGTCGGTCAGGCCAATATTGAACTTAAAGGGCCTCAATCAGTACGTCACTTACTACAGATTCAAGATGGAATCTCTGCGGTCAGTAATTGCAGGTTTAGAGCCACAGGAATTCAGGATTGCGCTGGATCTCAAAGATGCGTACCTACACATTCCGATTTGGCCACCTCATCAGAGGTTCTTGCGGTTTGCAATGCGGCAAGACCATTACCAGTTTCAGGCTCTACCTTTTGGCCTTTCATCAGCGCCTCGGGTATTCACCAAGGTGATGTCGGTGATGATAGCTCATCTCAGATCCCTAGGAGTAATAATTGTTCCGTATTTGGATGATTTGCTCATCAAGGCTCCGTCTCAACAGATGCTTCTCCAACAGGCGTTGCTAACATACAATGTACTAGTTCGGCACGGTTGGATAGTCAATTTCAAGAAATCACATCTGATTCCGTATCAGCGACTTCAATTCCTAGGTATGATTCTCGATACAGTAAATCAAAGAATTTACCTACCAGAACAGAAAGTTCAGGTCATTCGTCATCTAGTACAATTAGTACTCAAGCCACGCACAGTCTCGGTACAAATCTCAACATAACCCTCTGTTCCACGCTCTCTATGTACCCCATCTGTGTCATCCCTGTCTGTCTACCCCTCCCCTTAGAATGTAAGCTCTCACGAGTAGGGCCCTCTTCCCTCATGTGCTTATACTTTTCTTACTTTAATAATCCTCAACTGCCCAGATCCCACAGTTTTTTGACCACCTGGAACTTATCTCTATGTTTACTGGTGTAGTTATGCTTAGTTGCCCTGTACTTGTCCTATATTGTATTCAACTGTAAGTCACTGTTTTCCTATTTTTTATGTGCATTTGTACTCTGTAATTGGGCGCTGCGGAACCCTTGTGGCGCCATATAAATAAAGGATAATAATAATAATAATTTGTGCATTCGCCTCTTAGGCACAATGGTAGCGGCTTTCGAATCGCTTCAGTTCGGATGATTTCACTCACGTCCTTTTCAACTAGATGTGCTAGCACAGTGGTCGGGCTCGCATCTGCAGATTCACCACAGGGTGAAGTTGTCGCCACAGGCCAGAGTGTCTCTTCTCTGGTGGCTAAAAGTACACAATCTAACCGCAGGGAAACGGTTCGGCGTCTGGAATTGGATAATTCTATCGACAGACGCGAGTCTCAGAGGCTGGGGAGCTGTAGTTCAAAGTTATCGGCTCCAGGGTCTCTGGGCAGATCACGAAAGATTGCTGTCTATAAATGTCCTGGAACTCCGGGCAATTTACAATGCGCTACGACAAGCAGTGCACATGTTTCGGTTTCAGACTGTCCAGGTGCAGTCAGACAATGCGACGGCGGTCGCATACATCAACAAGCAAGGAGGAACGAGAAGCCGCATGGCAATGCGGGAAGTAGCTCGGATACTCAGGTGGGCCGAATATCACCATGTGAAATTGTCGGCAATGTTCATTCCGGGAGTGGACAACTGGGAGGCAGATTATCTCAGTCGTCGGGATTTTCATCCAGGAGAATGGGCATTAAATCCAGAAGTGTTTCACATGTTGGTCCAAAGGTGGGGTTACCCTCAAGTGGATCTGATGGCATCTCGCCACAATCACCAAATGCCCCAGTATGTGTCCAGAACGAGAGATCCAAAGGCGGTGGCGGTGGATGCTCTCACAGTCGCGTGGCCATACAGCCTCGTGTATCTGTTTCCACCGTTTCCGCTGCTCCCTCTGTTGCTAAAACGGATCAAGAGAGAGTCCGTCACAGTCATACTAGTGGCGCCTCATTGGCCTCGGAGAGCTTGGTTCTCGGATCTCCGCGGACTACTCGCAGACGATCCTCGGCCGCTCCCACTACATCCGGACCTGTTACAACAGGGTCCGTTCCTTTACCCCGATTTAGCGCGGCTGCGTTTGACGGGGTGGCTGTTGAAACCGCCCTCTTAAGAAGAGAGGGCATTCCTGAATCGGTTATACCAACCATGTTACGAGCTAGGAAGCCGGTTACGGCAGCTCATTATTACAGAATCTGGCGTGCCTATATAGGTTGGTGTGAAGCTCGGAAGTTTCAGACATCATCTTTCAAGTTATCTCGTCTTTTGTTATTTCTACAGATGGGGTTAGATGGAGGACTGCGTCTATCCACACTAAAAGTGCAGATATCTGCGTTGTCAATTTACTTTCAAAGAAAATTGGCTCTGTTGCCGTCGGTACATACTTTTCTGCAGGGTGTACTCAGAGTACAGCCTCCATTCATTCCACCTACAGCGCCATGGGACTTGAATCTGGTTTTAGATTTCTTACAATCCTTATACTTTGAACCCTTACAGCAAGTGGATATTAAATTTCTCACTTGGAAAAAAAATTTCTTTTAGCCTTAGCTTCAGCAATTCGTGTTTCATATTTAAGTACCTTGTCGTGCAAGCCACCGTATTTAGTATTTCATGATGACAGAGCGGAACTTCGGACAAATCCCGCTTTCCTACCAAAGGTAGTGTCATCTTTTCACATCAATCAACCAATAGTAGTTCCTGTATTAACAGGAAATTCTGGAACCTTGGATGTGGTACGCGCATTACGTGTTTATGTATCCCGAACGTCTACAGTTCGTAAGACGGATACGTTGTTTGTTCTCTATGATGCTGCCAAGATGGGTTGGCCAACTTCTAAGCAGACCTTATCCAGATGGATTAAACTGACCATACATCAGGCTACCTTCATGCTAGCTTACAGCCACCTACGTCAGTAACAGCTCATTCCACACGTGCTGTGGGAACATCATGGGCAGCGAGTCGTGGAGCTTCTACGACACAGCTTTGCCGGGCGGCTACATGGTCTTTAGTGCACACGTTTGTGCGCTTTTACAAGTTTGATACGTTTGCGGCATCAGCATCTAGCTTTGGCCGCCTAGTGTTACAGGTGCCAAACAGCTCTCCCGCCCACGGGGAAAACTTTGGTACGTCCCAAGAGTACTCCAGTGACCCCTAGTGGATGAAAAAGAAAATAGGATTTTGGTACTTACCAGGTAAATCCTTTTCTTTGAATCCATAGGGGGCACTGGACGCCCACCCAGAGCAGTTTACCTGGTTTGTGGTAAGTTCAGGGGATCTTATGGTAACACATTCTCACCGACTGGTTCAAATTTAACAAGTTCTGATCGGTTATGGTGTCAACTGTTTAGTTGTCAGTTACGTTATGTGTCAACTTTATTGTTGTCCGTTATGTTATATGTAATTCTCCATTGTCAACCTCTCTATCGCTCCTGTTCGGCTCAGTAAAAAACATTGAGGTACTCTGGGATATGGAGGGGAGGAGTAGTTTCAAAAATCAGGATAGTTGGGAGGTGTGTTACTGGAACAGTTAAAGATGCAATTGTGTATAAAAACATACAGTAGCTCTGTCAGCCATGATTCCTGCAATGCTGTGAGCTGTACCGACCATCTTTTGTCCCCTTCTGACACCTCATCTTCCTGAGCCAAAAAGAGTCAATTTAAAATGAAATCCATGGTGTTTTAATTGCTGACCCGGGTTGAGTTAAAAGGAGCCAACCCTGCAATAACCCAGGTTGAAAGTGTAGTGTGAAACGGTCTGACCCATGTCCGACCTGGGTTGAACCCGGGTTCAAAATACTGGGTTGGACCCGGGTTTGCGGTGTGAAAGGGGTATAAGTGTAGGTCTCATATTATTTCCTGGCTGGGAAGAATCGTCACAATTAAAATGATCCTTATGCCCCAGCTTCTTTACTTACTTCAAACTTTACCTGTTAGAGTCCCATAGAGGGTTCTCAAAGATATCCAGGCCTGCTTTTCGAGATTTGTATGGAACAACGGACCTGCATGTATAGCTCTTAGTATACTTAAGCTTCCTAGATCGGGAGGAGGAAGAGGCTTTCCTGATGTTAAATATTATTATTTGGCTAGCCATTTGAGCCAGATTGCGACCTCCTGCACTCCTCCTGGATCTATAGCCTGGATAGATTTGGAATACTACTCTCTGGGAATCCGTTCTTTCGCTTCTCTATGGGGGTTGGATAAACCCTATAAATATTCTCTCTACTCAAATCAAAGAAACTTCCTATAAACTCTTCTATAGGTGGTACTACACCCCTGATAAGTTGTCTAAAATGTTTCCCTCCCCTGCTCCTGTTAGATGGCGGAACTGTGGCCAGAGGGGAACCCTCCTCCATATTTGATGGACCTTTAAGCAAAGGTTTAATATATATCTTGCTGCATGTGGAGCTGATACAGAGACTGACAACACGAAGGCATCCATTTTCCTCCATGTGATAGGAGAGGATGTGCTGGACATTTATAATAGTTTTCAGTTTGATGAGGGGCAGAATATGGTGCTATCTTCTGTAATGCAAAAGTTTGAAGATTACTTTGTGCCAAGGAAAAATGTGACATATGAAAGATATAAGATTTCACATGTGATCAGAAGTCTGTAGATGGATTTGATCAGTATGTTACAGAGCTGTAATCACTCAGTAAAACCTGTGAGTTTGGTGATTTAAAGGATTCACTGATTAGAGATCGTATTGTCTGTGGATTTCCTGATATTGGACTCAGAGAGAGACTGCTGAGAGAGCAAGACCTAACACTAGACAAGGCAGTGACTATGTGCAGATCTGCAGAAATAACTAGATTTCAAGCCAAGACGTTACACAAGGAAGTTGATGCTGCTGTCCATGTAGTGCAGGAAATAGAGCCAAGCAAACCTCCATTCTCAAGAATGAAGCAGTCTAAGCCACAGTCTAATAAGGAAATGTGTAGTAGATGTGGAAATGCTCACAATCCTAAAATGTGCCCGGCTTATGGTAAAACCTGCATGAAATGTGGTAGACTTAATCACTTTGCCAAATGCTGTAAAATGAAAAGTAAAACAACCAATGTGCATGCTGTTAAACAAACAGAGGAATTCTTTGTGGATTGCATTGAACTTTGCAGTGCAGATAAGAAAGAATGGATTGTCCCTTTAACTGTGAACGAGATTGTCATTCCCTTTAAGCTTGATACTGGCACGCAGGTGAATTTAATATCGTTTCAAGACTATAAGACTTTTAGAGTAAAACCTAAAATTCATCCAGCCAAAGTTACAGGGTACACTGGGGAGGAAATTCCTGTGAAAGGTACATGCTTAGTGACACTGAAATATAAGGGACAACAGTTTAAAACATCTCTACTGATTGTGGATAAAAATGTGCAACCGATTCTAGGATTAAGTTCCTCTGAGAAACTAAGCTTGCTAAAGAAAGTTTTTATGGTGACATCACAAGTAGAAGATGACTGCAAATCGATGTTTACAGAATACAGAGACTTGTTTGAAGGTCTAGGTTGTTTGCCTGGAGAGCATACAATAAATATAGACACACAAGTTTCTTCAGTCATACACCCCTGTAGAAAAGTGCCGTTTGCGATGAGAGAAAAACTGAAACAAGAGTTAAATCGCATGGAAGCCTTGGGTGTGATACAGAAAGTTGATGAGCCTAGTGAATGGGTAAGCTCCTTAGTAATTGTTGAAAAGAAAAATGGACAACTCAGAGTATGTCTAGACCCCAGAGATTTAAATAAAGCTATTAAACGAGAACATTTCAAACTGCCAACCAGAGATGAAATCATGTTGCAATTTGCGGGAGCAAAATGGTTTAGTAAATTGGACGCATCTTCAGGATTCTGGCAAATGAAGCTAGATGAGGCCAGCTTAAAACTTTGTACATTTAATACACCAGAAGGTCGATACAGATTTCTTCGACTACCATATGGAATATTGTCTGCTCCAGAAGTATATCACAAAAAGATACACATGATTTTTGAACATATTCCAGGTATTGAAACAATGATGGATGACATTTATTGTCTGGGGATCTACAAAGGAAGAACATGATTCTAGATTGAGACAAGTAATGGAACTTGTCAAGAAAGTGAATCTAAAGCTAAACAAGGACAAATGTGAATTTGGCGTGAATACACTTACCTTTATGAGCGACGTGGTCTCGGATCAAGGTGTAAAACCAGACCCAAGGAAAATATCAGCCATAGTGAACATGGAACATCCTAACAACAAAGACGACGTCAGAAGATTCCTAGGAATGATTACTTACTTAGGAAAGTTTATTTCTCAACTCTCTGAACGAACAGCCTCTCTTAGATGGTTGTTGGACAAAGATAACGAGTGGATGTGGTCACATGAACAAGAAGAAAGTTGGCAAAACTTGAAACAGATCATTACAGAGCAACCAGTGCTAAAATTCTTTGATCCTGCGAAAAGAATAAGAATTTCAGCAGATGCTTCGCAATTTGGCCTAGGCTCAGTGCTGTTACAAGAACATGAGGATACATGCCAACCAGTAATCTATGCATCAAGAGCACTGACAAGTGCTGAAACAAGGTATGCTCAGATAGAAAAAGAACTTCTAGCGATCATATATGCATGTGAGCGATTTCATCAGTTTGTGTATGGTCAAACATTTACAATGGAAACTGACCACAAGCCATTGGTAGTTATCATGACTAAATCATTACATGACTGTCCCATGAGAATTCAACGAATGCTAATCAGACTACAGAAATATGATGTACACTTGCTGTACTGTCTCGGCAAATACATGTACATTGCTGATACACTTTCTCGTGCTGTGGACAAAAGTGAAGGTTCCAAAAGTCTGATGGATGAAGAGATAGAAGCCTATGTTAAGTTGATCATAGCTTCTCTACCAGTGTCTCTTGCAAGACAAGAACAAATTAGGAAAGAAACTGAGACAGATGACACAATGAAAGTGTTGAAAGATATCATTCTGAAAGGTTGACCAGCACAAAAACATGCGTGCCCGCTGTCTATCCATGATTATTGGATGTACCGCAGTGACCTTACAGTTGTCGATGGTATTATATACAAAGGCAATAGGTTTGTCATACCTTTACGACTAAGAAAAACTATGCTGTGCAAGATACATGAAGGCCACTTAGGAGAAGAAAAATGTAAGCGGAGAGCGCGTGAAGTTATGTATTGGCCAAGAATGAACCAAGACATAGCACAGACTACAGCTACATGTGAATTAGGTCTTATGTATAGATCGAAACAACAAGTCGAGCCACTGAGTCCTCACGCAGTGCCAGAAAGACCGTACTAGAAAGTTGGCGCAGATTTGTTTGATTGTAATGGGAAAACGTACATTGTCGTGACTGATTATTACTCTAACTACCCTGAGGTGAAGACACTACATACAACTACTAGTAAAGCCGTAATCAGTTGCATGAAGTCAATCTTTGCAAGGCATGGTGTTCCTATGGAAGTGTTCACTGACAATGGTCCTCAGTTTTTCAGTGCTGAATTTAGACAATTTGCTGATGATTGGGAATTTGTCCATACTATGTCAAGTCCCCACTATCCACGCTCAAATGGGTTGGTGGAAAGTTCAGAAAAAACTGTAAAGAGTCTCATGAAAAAAGCTCAAGAAGGTTAAGAAGATTTCTACAAAAGTCTTTTAATCTACCGCAGTACACCTTTACAGAATGGACTTTCTCCTGCACAAATGCTGATGGGAAGGAGGATTAGAGCAAATCTCCCGATACATGATGAACTTCTTAATACACATAACTCAGCGTTGGTCAGACTGAGTAAGGAACGTCAACAGGCGAAACAGAAACTGTTCCATGACAGGCGAGCAAAAAGCTTATCTGATCTAAAATCGGGTGACCAAGTCAGTCTCAGAGATCACGAGAAAGGTATTTGGGTGCAGAAAGGTATTGTGCAAGCACAAGTAGCACCAAGATCTTATACTATACGTACACAGCATGGAACGGAAGTAAGAAGAAATCGGGTGGATTTAAGATCTCAACCTAACCATAATGAAGACAACATGACTGAAGAATACCCTTCATCTGACATGTATGATGATCCTCATAATGGTGAACAAACCACGATTCTAGAAAGATCCAACATGGTCGATGAAACACAGACTGTGTATGAAAGACCCAAAAGGGAAATACGCAGACCTGAGAGACTCATTGAAACGTGTTAGATGATGTTCTTAATATGACGTTGTTAATTGTTGCATTGAAGCGTACAGGGCTTATCTTTAAAGAAAATAGGATGTGATGTTAGTGTATTAGAATGCTTAATATTTGTAGACACTCCCTTACTAATATGTGTAAGCCTGAATCTTCAGTGATGGTCCCTGGGACCAGGGGGATGCTGGGAAGTGGGTGGTCCAGTGTGCAGTGTGTCTGGAGTTGGTGATGGAATAAAAAGCACAGCAGTGAACTCACATGTCTCTATGTCCTGATGACTGGATTTACAAACATATGAACAAAACACCATCTATCCAAAAGGTGTATTCAGACTTCAAGCAGGAATAAATACAAGAACTATGTGTTATCTGCTTGATTTTTCCTATAGCTATGAGCTATATAAATCATAGAAATATACATGATGTCTGTATGCAGGTCTAGTTATATTTTAGCGTACTGTACAGATGTGTTCAATTGCATTGCTGCTTCCAGCGCACTGCAGCATGCCAATTTCCGTGCAATACGCCACACTGCGGCACCATTTGCACCATGCAATCCTATGGGATTGTGGGTGTGAATGCCATACATGCGCCTGCTAGCAGAGCCCTTTTTCAAGTCATACATGCTGCAGCACAAGCAAAGATGGAAAAGGACACATTTGTACCTAGAACATATGGCTTGGGAAAAATGAGGAGTCTAACCAATCACACATCACAGTGTAGTTGTGTTTACACTCATATTATATCTGATGTCAGTAACATTAATGTGAACATACCACATGAAATGTAGCTGTAACACAGGGGAAATCACGTACAGTTATTTTTACGTAGGATAAAAGTTATGCGGGCAGTCCTCTTATGGATCCTGGGTTAAAATTAGCAAGCCAGTCAGACTTCAGGAGCATGGTTAAAATCACTTATGGGGTGGGGGAACCGGTGATAAAAGACATGGGAACCTTTGGTTCTGTATCAGACTTTGGGGCTCATTTCTAAGATGAAGCTTGGACTTGCATTTTTCTGCCCTGTAAGTTTCTTCCTTTTTATTTTGAAATTGCAACACATATTTATTAGTGATGTGCACCGGAAATTTTTCGGGTTTTGTGTTTTGGTTTTGGGTTCGGTTCCGCGGCCGTGTTTTGGATTCGGACGCGTTTTGGCAAAACCTCACCGAAAATTTTTGTCGGATTCGGGTGTGTTTTGGATTCGGGTGTTTTTTTCAAAAAACCCTAAAAAACAGCTTAAATCATAGAATTTGGGGGTCATTTTGATCCCATAGTATTATTAACCTCAATAACCATAAGTTCCACTCATTTCCAGTCTATTCTGAACACCTCACACCTCACAATATTATTTTTAGTCCTAAAATTTGCACCGAGGTCACTGGATGGCTAAGCTAAGCGACACAAGTGGCCGACACAAACACCTGGCCCATCTAGGAGTGGCACTGCAGTGTCAGGCAGGATGGCACTTCCAAAAAATTGTCCCCAAACAGCACATGATGCAAAGAAAAAAAGAGGCGCACCAAGGTGGCTGTGTGACTAAGCTAAGCGACACAAGTGGCCGACACAAACACCTGGCCCATCTAGGAGTGGCACTGCAGTATCAATCAAGACAGGATGGCACTTACAAAAAATTGTCCCCAAACAGCACATGATGCAAAGAAAAATAAAAGAAAAAAGAGGTGCAAGATGGAATTGTCCTTGGGCCCTCCCACCCACCCTTATGTTGTATAAACAGAACATGCACACTTTAACGAACCCATCATTTCAGCGACAGGGTCTGCCACACGACTGTGACTGAAATGACTGGTTGGTTTGTGCCCCCACCAAAAAAGAAGCAATCAATCTCTCCTTGCACAAACTGGCTCTACAGAGGCAAGATGTCCACCTCATCATCATCCTCCGATTCCTCACCCCTTTCACTGTGTACATCCCCCTCCTCACAGATTATTAATTCGTCCCCACTGGAATCCACCATCTCAGGTCCCTGTGTACTTTCTGGAGGCAATTGCTGCTGGTGAATGTCTCCACGGAGGAATTGATTATAATTCATTTTGATGAACATCATCTTCTCCACATTTTCTGGAAGTAACCTTGTACGCCGATTGCTGACAAGGTGAGCGGCTGCACTAAACACTCTTTCGGAGTACACACTGGAGGGAGGGCAACTTAGGTAGAATAAAGCCAGTTTGTGCAAGGGCCTCCAAATTGCCTCTTTTTCCTGCCAGTATACGTATGGACTGTCTGACGTGCCTACTTGGATGCGGTCACTCATATAATCCTCCACCATTATTTCCATGGTGAGAGAATCATATGCAGTGACAGTAGACGACATGTCGGTAATCATTGGCAGGTCCTTCAGTCCGGACCAGATGTCAGCACTCGCTCCAGACTGCCCTGCATCACCGCCAGCGGGTGGGCTAGGAATTCTTAGCCTTTTCCTCGCACCCCCAGTTGCGGGAGAATGTGAAGGAGGAGATGTTGACGGGTCACGTTCCGCTTGACTTGACAATTTTCTCACCAGCAGGTCTTTGAACCTTTGCAGACTTGTGTCTGCCGGAAAGAGAGATACAACGTAGGTTTTAAATCTAGGATCGAGCACGGTGGCCAAAATGTAGTGCTCTGATTTCAACAGATTGACCACCCGTGAATCCTGGTTAAGCGAATTAAGGGCTCCATCCACAAGTTCCACATGCCTAGCGGAATCGCTCTGTTTTAGCTCCTCCTTCAATGTCTCCAGCTTCTTCTGCAAAAGCCTGATGAGGGGAATGACCTGACTCAGGCTGGCAGTGTCTGAACTGACTTCACGTGTGGCAAGTTCAAAGGGTTGCAGAACCTTGCACAACGTTGAAATCATTCTCCACTGCGCTTGAGTCAGGTGCATTCCCCCTCCTTTGCCTATATCGTGGGCAGATGTATAGGCTTGAATGGCCTTTTGCTGCTCCTCCATCCTCTGAAGCATATAGAGGGTTGAATTCCACCTCGTTACCACCTCTTGCTTCAGATGATGGCAGGGCAGGTTCAGGAGTGTTTGGTGGTGCTCCAGTCTTCTGTACGCGGTGCCTGAATGCCGAAAGTGGCCCGCAATTCTTCGGGCCACCGACAGCATCTCTTGCACGCCCCTGTCGTTTTTTAAATAAATCTGCACCACCAAATTCAAAGTATGTGCAAAACATGGGACGTGCTGGAATTTGCCCAGATGTAATGCACGCACAATATTGCTGGCGTTGTCCGATGTCACAAATCCCCAGGAGAGTCCAATTGAGGTAAGCCATTCTGCGATGATCTTCCTCAGTTGCCGTAAGAGGTTGTCAGCTGTGTGCCTATTCTGGAAAGCGGTGATACAAAGCATAGCCTGCCTAGGAACGAGTTGGCGTTTGCGAGATGCTGCTACTGGTGCCGCCGCTGCTGTTCTTGCTGCGGGAGGCAATACATCTACCCAGTGGGCTGTCACAGTCATATAGTCCTGAGTCTGCCCTGCTCCACTTGTCCACATGTCCGTGGTTAAGTGGACATTGGGTACAACTGCATTTTTTAGGACACTGGTGAGTCTTTTTCTGAGGTCTGTGTACATTTTCGGTATCGCCTGCCTAGAGAAATGGAACCTAGATGGTATTTGGTACCGGGGACACAGTACCTCAATCAAGTCTATAGTTGCCTCTGAATTAACGATGGATACCGGAACCATGTTTCTCACCGCCCAGGCTGCCAAGGCCTGAGTTATCTGCTTTGCAGCAGGATGACTGCTGTGATATTTCATCTTCCTCGCAAAGGACTGTTGGACAGTCAATTGCTTACTGGAAGTAGTACAAGTGGTCTTCCGACTTCCCCTCTTGGATGACGATCGACTCCCAGCAGCAACAACAGCAGCGCCAGCAGCAGTAGGCGTTACACTCAAGGATGCATCGGAGGAATCCCAGGCAGGAAAGGACTCGTCAGACTTGACAGTGACATGGCCTGCAGGACTATTGGCTTTCCTGGGTAAGGAGGAAATTGACACTGAGGGAGTTGGTGGTGTGGTTTGCAGGAGCTTGGTTACAAAAGGAAGGGATTTAGTGGTCAGTGGACTGCTTCCGCTGTCACCCAAAGTTTTTGAACTTGTCACTGACTTATGATGAATGCACTGCAGGTGACGTATAAGGGAGGATGTTCCGAGGTGGTTAACGTCCTTACCCCTACTTATTACAGCTTGACAAAGGCAACACACGGCTTGACACCTGTTGTCCGCATTTGTGGTGAAATAATTCCACACCGAAGAGCTGATTTTTTTTTGTATTTTGACCAGGCATGTCAATGGCCATATTCCTCCCACGGACAACAGGTGTCTCCCCGGGTGCCTGACTTAAACAAACCACCTCACCATCAGAATCCTCCTTGTCAATTTCCTCCCCAGCGCCAGCAACACCCATTTCCTCATCCTGGTGTACTTCAACAGTGACATCTTCAATTTGACTATCAGGAACTGGACTGCGGGTGCTCCTTCCAGCACTTGCAGGGGGCTTGCAAATGGTGGAAGGCGCAAGCTCTTTCCGTCCAGTGTTGGGAAGGTCAGGCATCGCAAACGACACAATTGGACTCTCCTTGGGGATTTGTGATTTTGAAGAACGCACAGTTCTTTGCTGTGCTTTTGCCAGCTTAAGTCTTTTCTTTTTTCTAGCGAGAGGATGAGTGCTTCCATCCTCATGTGAAGCTGAACCACTAGCCATGAACATAGGCCAGGGCCTCAGCCGTTCCTTGCCACTCCGTGTCGTAAATGGCATATTGGCAAGTTTACGCTTCTCCTCAGACGCTTTTAATTTTTATTTTTGGGTCATTTTACTGAACTTTTGTGTTTTGGATTTTACATGCTCTCTACTATGACATTGGGCATCGGCCTTGGCAGACGACATTGATGGCATTTCATCGTCTCGGCCATGATAGTGGCAGCAGCTTCAGCACGAGGTGGAAGTGGATCTTGATCTTTCCCTTTAACCTCCACATTTTTGTTCTCCATTTTTTAATGTGTGGAATTATATGCCAGTATCAATAGCAATTGCCTACTACTATATTTACTGCGCAAAACTAAAATGCACCACAGGTATAGAATGTAGATGGATAGTATACTTAATGGATGATGAGTGACGACACAGAGGTAGGTACACAGCAGTGGCCTACCGTACTGCTATATATAGTATACTGGTGGACACTGTCAGCAAACTGCAAAACTAAAATGCACCACAGGTATAGAATGTAGATGGATAGTATACTTAATGGATGACGAGTGACGACACAGAGGTAGGTACAGCAGTGGCCTACCGTACTGCTATATATAGTATACTGGTGGACACTGTCAGCAAACTGCAAAACTGTCTAAAATGCACCACAGGTATAGAATGCAGATGGATAGTATACTTAATGGATGACGAGTGATGACACAGACGTAGGTACAGCAGTGGCCTACCGTACTGCTATATATAGTATACTGGTGGACACTGTCAGCAAACTGCTAAACTAGTCTAAAATGCACCACAGCTATACAATGTAGATGGATAGTATACTTAATGGATGACGAGTGACGACACAGAGGTAGGTACAGCAGTGGCCTACCGTACTGCTATAAGTATATATATATAGTATACTGGGGGACACTGTCAGCAAACTGCAAAACTGTCTAAAATACACCACAGGTATAGAATGTAGATGGATAGTATACTTAATGGATGACGAGTGACGACACAGAGGTAGGTACAGCAGTGGCCTACTGTACTACTATAAGTATATATATAGTATACTGGTGGACACTGTCAGCAAACTGCAAAACTAAAATGCACCACAGGTATAGAATGTAGATGGATAGTATACTTAATGGATGACGAGTGACGACACAGAGGTAGGTACACAGCAGTGGCCTACCGTACTGCTATATATAGTATACTGGTGGACACTGTCAGCAAACTGGAAAAATAAAATGCACCACAGGTATAGAATGTAGATGGATAGTATACTTAATGGATGACGAGTGACGTCACAGAGGTAGGTACACAGCAGTGGCCTACCGTACTGCTATATATAGTATACTGGTGGACACTGTCAGCAAACTGCTAAAAGAGTCTAAAAAAATGCACCACAGGTATACAATGTAGATGGATAGTATACTTAATGGATGACGAGTGACGACACAGAGGTAGGTACAGCAGTGGCCTACCGTACTGCTATATATAGTATACTGGTGGACACTGTCAGCAAACTGCTAAACTAGTCTAAAATGCACCACAGGTATACAATGTAGATGGATAGTATACTTAATGGATGACGAGTGACGACACAGAGGTAGGTACAGCAGTGGCCTACCGTACTGCTATATATAGTATACTGGTGGACACTGCCAGCAAACTGCTAAACTAGTCTAAAATGCACCACAGGTATACAATGTAGATGGATAGTATACTTAATGGATGACGAGTGACGACACAGAGGTAGGTACAGCAGTGGCCTACCGTACTGCTATATATAGTATACTGGTGGACACTGTCAGCAAACTGCTAAACTAGTCTTTAAAAATGCACCACAGGTATACAATGTAGATGGATAGTATACTTAATGGATGACAAGTGACGACACAGAGGTAGGTACAGCAGTGGCCTACCGTACTGCTATATATAGTATACTGGTGGACACTGTCAGAAAACTGCTAAACTAGTCTAAAAAAAATGCACCACAGGTATACAATGTAGATGGATAGTATACTTAATGGATGACGAGTGACGACACAGAGGTAGGTACAGCAGTGGCCTACCGTACTGCTATATATAATATACTGGTGGACACTGTCAGCAAACTGCTAAACTAGTCTAAAATGCACCACAGGTATACAATGTAGATGGATAGTATACTTAATGGATGACGAGTGACGACACAGAGGTAGGTACAGCAGTGGCCTACCGTACTGCTATATATAGTATACTGGTGGACACTGTCAGCAAACTGCTAAACTAGTCTAAAAAAATGCACCACAGGTATACAATGTAGATGGATAGTATACTTAATGGATGACGAGTGACGACACAGAGGTAGGTACAGCAGTGGCCTACCGTACTGCTATATATAGTATACTGGTGGACACTGTCAGCAAACTGCTAAACTAGTCTAAAATGCACCACAGGTATACAATGTAGATGGATAGTATACTTAATGGATGACGAGTGACGACACAGAGGTAGGTACAGCAGTGCACTCTGCACTGTACTACTCCTATATAATATTAATTATACTGGTGGTCCCCAGTCCCCACAATAAAGCAGCACACTGTGAGCACAGATATGGAGTGTTTTTCAGGCAGACAACGTATACTGGTGGTCACTGTCAGCAAAACTCTGCACTGTACTCCTGCTATAGCTGCTCCCCAGTCCCCACAATTAAGCAGTGTGAGCACTCAGCACAGATATATCATGCAGCACACTGAGCACAGATATGGTATGGAGCATTTTTTTTTTAGGCAGAGAATGGATAAAAAAACTGGTGGTCACTTATCAGCAAAACTCTGCACTGTACTCCTAACAGCTGCTCCCCAATCCTCCCCACAATTAAGCAATAAAAAACAAACAAGAATCAACTGTCTTCTACAATAAATGGAGAGGACGCCAGCCACGTCCTCTCCCTATCATCTCCAATGCACGAGTGAAAATGGCGGCGACGCGCGGCTGCTTATATAGAATCCGAATCTCGCGAGAATCCGACAGCGGGATGATGACGTTCGGGCGCGCTCGGGTTAACCGAGCCATACGGGAGAATCCGAGTATGGCTCGGACCCCTGTAAAAAGGGTAAAGTTCGGGGGGGTTCGGTTTCTGGGAAACCGAACCCACTCATCACTAATACAGGTTGAGTCTCCCTTATCCAAAATGCTTGGGACCAGAAGTATTTTGGATATCGGATTTTTCCGTATTTTGGAATAATTGCATACCATAATGAGATATCATGGCAATGGGACCTAAATATAAGCACAGAATGCATTTATGTTACATATACACCTAATACACACTGCCTGAAGGTCATTTTAGCCAATATTATTAATAACTTTGTGTATTAAACAAAGTGTGTGTACATTCACACAATTCATTTATGTTTCATATACACCTTATACACACAGCCTGGAGGTCATTTAATACAATATTTTAATAACTTTGTGTATTAAACAAAGTTTGTGTACATTGAGCCATCAGAAAACAAAGTTTTCAGTATCTCAGGCTCACTCAAAAAATTCTGTATTTCGGAATATTCCGTATTTCGGAATATTTGGATATGGGATACTCAACCTGTATTTATTAGAGATGTGCACCGGAAATTTTTCAGGTTTTGTGTTTTGGTTTTGGATTCGGTTCCATGGCCGTGTTTTGGATTCGGACGCGTTTTGGCAAAACCTCCCTGAAAATTTATTGTCGGATTCAGGTGTGTTTTGGATTCGGGTGTTTTTTTTCAAAAACCCCTCAAAAACAGCTTAAATCATAGAATTTGGGGGTAATTTTGATCCTATAGTATTATTAACCTCAATAACCATAATTTCCATTCATTTCCAGTCTATTCTGAACACCTCACACCTCACAATATTATTTTTAGTCCTAAAATTTGCACCGAGGTCGCTGGATGACTAAGCTAAGCACAGAGCCGGCCCTAACCAATATGATGCCCTAGGCAAGATTTTGGCTGGTGCCCCCTATCACCACCGCTGGTTCTCCTCTGACCTTGCACCTCTATCCCAGCACCATCACCTCTCACCCATAGCAGTCCTTATTTTGGTGTTTGTACCCCCTATATTGGAAATAGGAACAGTTGGCACATTTGTTGCAGAGCCCAAACAGGTGTGTTTTTGCTGGCAAGGGGCATGGCCACACAATAGTAACCCCAATTCCAATTACGCCACACAGTACTGCAACTTTATTCACATTTTATCATGCGATAGTGTCCATAATTCATATTACATCCCACAGTAGTATCACTTTACCTTATAAACGTTACTCCTCACAGTAGAGCCCCTTATTCACATTACATCACACTGAATTGCTCCTTATTCACATTACACCACACCCTATTGCTCTTTATTCACATTAGACGACACAGTAGTGCCCTTTCTATACGCAACGCCACATAGTAGAGCACCTTATACACATAATGCCACACATTAGTAATGCATTTATACACAATTCCACACAGTAATGCCCATTACACATATGACAACCTTTATTAATGCCCTTTTACACATAATGTCCCTTACACATATGCCGCACATTATTAATGCCCTTATACACATAATGACACACACAGTGCCCCCTACACATTTGCTGCACATTATTAGTGCCCCTATACCCATAATGACACACATACAGTAGTACCCTGTTACACATATGCCGCACATTATTAATGCCCTTATACACATAATGACACACATAGTGGCCCTTTACGCATATGCTGCACATTATTAATGCATTTTTACATGACACACATAATGCTCCTTACACATATTCCGAACACTACTGCACAACCAACCCACTCACATGCACACAGCACTCGCACTTCCACTAACACTGTGACCTCTGCCTCTGCTTGGATACTGATATATCCTTATAAATCTTGCATCAATGCTAAGGTCGGGCACCTTTTTTTATGAAAATGCATCTTATTTGCATTGCTATGTGGCTAGGATGCACAAGCAGCTTCTGCTGAGTAAACTGCAGCATGCCTATATACTGTGTGAGACTGTGGCTGTATCTGCATATGAAATGCTACATACAATATAGGCATGCCACATATCATTTTAATCAGCAGAAGCTGCTGATGCCCCTAGGCATATCAAATGCCCTAGGCAATTGCCTAGCTTGCCTATGCCTATGGCCGGCTCTGGCTAAACGACCCAAGAGCAAGAGGGCGGCACAAACACCTGGCCCATCTAGGAGTGGCACTGCAGTGGCAGACAGGATGGCTCTTAAAAAAATTGGCCCCAAACAGCACATGATGCAAAGAAAAGAGAAAAAGAGATGCACTGTGGTCGCTGGACGGCTAAGCTAAGCGACACAAACACCTCAATATCACAGGAATTATTCGTTCTAATCAATGGTATTATTGGTCCAAATCACTGGAAGAAAATGACAAAATCACTGGAATTATTTGGCAATATCACTGTAATTAATAATTAATTATAAATCACTGATATTAATTGGTAAAATCTCGCTATCGCCTGCCTAGTGAAGTGGAATCTAGATGGGATTTTGTACCGGGGACACAATTACTTCATCAATTGTCTAAATCCCAATGCACTAATGGCGGAAAACGGGCGCACGTCTAACAGCGCACTGATTATACTGAGAACTGATTATACTGATCACCGATTATACTGAGCACTGATTTTAATGAGCACTGATGATCCTACGGAGAACTGACACTAAGCAGCGAGAACAGCACTGGACTATTGTACTGTAGTATACTGGTCACCACAATGCAGCACTGACACTGAGCACTGATCAGGATACTAGAAGTGACACAGAGCAGCAAGATACAGCAATGGCCTACTGTACTGTACTACTATATATATACTAGTGGTCACCAAAATGCTGCACTGTACTACTATACTGCTCACAAACAATGCAGCACAGACAGAGGCAGAACTTTGGGAGGCAACGGAGTCATCTGCCGCCGGGCTCCTGCTCTGAAGGGGGACACCTCTCCTCCCATTCTGTGACACCATTGAATTAAGTTAATTGATAGCTGCCGCTGTCTTTTCAGTGGCCGACTTCCTCACTGGTCCCTGCACCTTACAAATCACACCCTCTTTATTATACACATTTTACAAGTGTCACACCCAGGATTAGAAACCACAACCTATTACACTGGAAGCAGACACCTTACTGATGAAGCTGTTTGCTCCTGTATAGGAAATATGAGAATTTTAACTAGATGAAGATACTTCTCTGACAATTACACGTAACTTCATATAGTTAGCATTCTCATGCTTCCTCTACAGGAGCAAATAGCTCCATCAGTAACGTGTCTGATGTCAGTGTAACAGGTCATGGGTTCCAATCCTGGGTATGACTGATAAGAAATGTGTGATTTAAAATAAAAGACAATTAAATGTATAAATACAGTATATACATTTTTTTTCAGAACACACACACACACACACACACACACACACCTTGATATTGGAAATAGGGGGGCACCAATATTTAACTTGCCTCCGGGCAACTGGGACGAACTTACGCCACTGAGCACAGATATGGATACTTGAAGTGATACGGAGCTGCAAGATACAGCAATGGCCTACTGTACTGTACTACTATATATATACTGGTGGTCCCCAAAATGCTGCACAGTACTACTATACTGCTCACAAACAATGCAGCACAGATATGGATACTTGAAGTGACACGGAGCTGCAAGATACAGCAATGGCCTACTGTACTGTACTACTATATATATCTGGTGGTCCCCAAAATGCTGCACTGTACTACTATATAGTATAATGGTCACACAACAAAGCAGCAGATATTGAGCAATGATCATCAGGATACTGTCTTGAACGGAGTCTGACACGGAGCTGCAAGATACAGCAATGGCCTACTGTACTGTACTACTATAATACTGGTGGTCACCACAATGCAGCACACTGAGCACAGATATTTGCAGCACACAGAGCACAGATATTGAGCTTTTCAGGCAGAGAACGTAGTGAGAAGTTCGATAGACTTCTTGGAAAACAGCCACTAACCCCTATTGCACACTGTAACTGAAGCCGCTGCGGCTGCTGTAATAAATACTCTGTCTCCAGTTAGCGTACACACGCCGGAATAGCCGTGCAGCTTACACTCAGTGCATACACACAGACCGACACACTGAGAGCACGAGGCAGCTCTAGGTGTGGCAATTATACTATACAAACGCTCAACAGAAACTGAATGCGACACCAGTATTTGATTGTATGTTGTGGTCCAAAGCAGCAACAAATAATAATATATTTGTAATAGGGGGTTACAATAAGTTAAAATATAATGGTACAACAGAATACAATTCAATCACAGAGAGAGAGTCACACCCAATGATACGTACGCTTTGTCGCTTGCGCCACCAGGATCCGGTCCCCAGCCGTCTGGCAAGACGACCTATGAGTCTTTTAAAAACCAGAGAGAGAGTGACCGGCCCAGGTGCAAGGTTTATATACCCTTGCCCAAAATACAATACAATGGGGTTGTATGCTCTCCACTGATTGGTTGGAGGGATGGTCGTTTACAGTACAGGAGAGGTCATTGGTCGGTTTGAAGAGATGGGCGATGCCTTGATCCAGGGGTGTGTAGCTCTGGATTCCAGCTGCATACCAAGTACATAATAAACACAAATATACCTTTAATCTGCCTTTGCGAATAACTATTCGTAACGACATGCAATCTTCTCCAAACCAACACCGGATTATTACTCATAATTATCCGAACACGTAGATACCATGCATGATGCTCTGATCAGTTACTGTCCCCTCGCATACTGTAAAGGTGTATAATTCCCTTGTTGTGCCTTGCAAATAAGTAAAAGTTGCATGAGGGGAAAGGGGAGTCTATGTGCAATGTGTGCACCAAGTTTGGGAAACATGCAATGTGTGACAGATATTTCCATGTTCATTAGGTTACCCTGTCATGCGATCTCTCAAAGCAACATGATCCTACACATGAAATGACCAACCATTCTCAAGATACACACAAATATATATATATATATAATTCCAAGAGTTTTGACTATAAATGTTACACCTCTGATCCATGTAAGTTGTCAGCTGCTAGTGATCTGTATCAGCAAGGCCTGTGCTCTTTGTATAGTATATTTGTCTCCTATTGTCCTGGTTTCCATTAAACAATGACAGTTTGGTTTGTGTGTATCTTTCTTCACAGACCAGGAGGTCTGTTCAAACATTGGAATACCAAGACATTGTGTTGGAAGGATGTGCATGTTTGGTTAGATTAGTGTGTGTGTGAACAGTGACTCGACACAGGCTGGGCACTGTGGCATGTCTCTGCATTAATATTAAGAATCTTTCTGAAATTGCTCATACCACGCCCCGTACGCGCACTCCCGTGGGAGGCGATTGTACGCAATTTGCGAGTATGCTGCACGCACGCCAGACTAAGTACATATATGGATGCCATCTGTGTGGTGTTTGCATGTGGTGTGTGTATTGCAATATTTTCCGACTTCGACAGTAGCCATGTCCTCTCCACTCAATCTCCAATGCACGAGTGAAAATGGCGGCGACTCGCGGCTCTTTATATGGAATACGAATCTCGCGAGAATCCGACAGTGGGATGATGATGTTCAGCCTCGTTTGGGTTAACCGAGCAAGGCGGGAAGATCCGAGGCTGCCTCGGACCCGTGAAAAACACGTGAAGTTCGGGGGGGTTCGGATTTCGACGAACCGAACCCGCTCATCTATAATATTTATCTAAGTAACCTGTAAACCTTTATACAGTATTTATATCCATATATATATATATATATATATGTAAATAACGTATTCCTTTATAAATCTATTTAATGTATACTGTTCTCCAGAACCCTGTGTTTGATCACTAAGGTTATACTATAACTATTATTGATTGCTAGAAGCAGGGGGTCACCAGCTAACTGCGTTGTAGTTTGTGTCACCGATCATGTCCAAATATTGAAAATATTGAAGGTGAGTACTATAGGTAACCCTGCCCTCACTACATCAGGGTTTTGGGATCTTTGCGATCACAGTCCTGATGCTAATTACCAGTAAAGGTAAATCAAATTACTGACTCTGACCACAAACTCAGGGATACCTACTGCAGATGTGTATGTACCCCTGTGAATTGGTTTTGGTTATAATTCATCATCATGTTTTGGCAATACCACACTCAAGTGTTTTGGTTCAAGAGTCGGCTTATGGTTCAGTTTTAAATCAATAAAGAATCGATAATCATTGCTAAGAATTTATAAAAACAACTAAAGTCATGTCATTTTTGCAATCCAAAACCCAAAATTCGTATTAAAATCTGAATGCCAAACCGCGGGAAGATCTGAACCGGGCTCTCTGGATCGGGTTTTGGTTTAGTTCGAATCCACAAAAATTGGGTGGATTTGGGATTTCTGGAGAACTGACCCACACATCTCTAATACCTACTGGGGTCTCTGACACTTTGTACTTGTGGGTTTTTTTTTCGAGCGTTGGATGTCTGGGCATACTGGTGCTTTCTGTTCTATAGTGCTGGTCCTGGAAGTCTGGGTTTTAAAGAGTGCTAAGATGGGAGCAGGCCCCCAATCTAGAGAGACACCTCTCTCCACAGTGCCCCACCAGAGCTTTTTAGAACATTAAACTAACCCATACATGCCTTCTCTCCCAGAAAAAATAGGCAAGTGTCATTAGTGAACGGGGCAGTCTGGGTAGCTTGATAACAAGATTTGTACAGAATTGCATCATCGTAGCCCCATTCCCGATTTACAGTGCTGGCAATGGTGGCATTTTATAGTGGGGGCAGAGTTATGACCTATGCACTGCCTATTTGTTTGCACCAAGCCCACCTGTACTTTACACCTGGACGACCCCATCGTGTTGGGGCAGCCAGGAAGTTCGCAAGTATGCTCTAACCCATTTTATTCTGTCTTCTATACATACCACTACACATTCAGTTTCTGCAGCGGGGTACACTGGTATTCCACAGGGAATAACATTGGGGTGTTGAGTTGGATCCTTGATCCGGGGCACCAACAGGCTAAAGCTTTGACTGTTCCCAGGATTCATTGCACCGCCTCCTCTATATTCCTGCCTCCAGGCACTGGAGCTCAGTTTGTAAGTTGGTGCCTGCACAACAGGTTACTAACAGGGGAAACTGCGCTAGGCAGCCCTGAAAAGAGCTTTTTAAGAAGACTTCAAGGGCCGCAGCACTTTCTATATCATTCTGACATGCTGTGCTGTGGCTCCATCACCTCCCCCAGCAGCACTGCATACTCCTGTGGCCTGGTTCCCGGGTACTTGTAGCGGAGGCACACCGGACTTTAGGCACACACCGCTGATGTTCTCATGGATCACGTGGCTGCACATCAGGGAGGAGGTAAGAGGGTCCCCCAGGTGGGACCCGCTGAAAATCGCGGTCCACTTGCGGTCCCAGGAGACGGACCACGCCGCTGGCGTAGACACTGTACAGCACAGACCCCACTATATCCACCAGGGCAAGGGAGCACAGGTCGGATTTACAAAAATTCCTTCAATATAGGCTCCATAGTACCCGGTGGTGAGGCCCAGCATAGGGGATAAAGCGCTGACCTGTAGCCCCTCACCCAGCTCTGGGCGTTATCTGCTGCTGGTGTTCCTGCCCTGGAGCTGCATTTCTCTCTCCCTCACTCCCTGGCAGAGATTTTGGCGCCATCTTCACTACTAGCTAGGCTGATCTCCGGGACTGCAGGGCTCTGTCTCCTCTGTAAAGCCGCCTGTCTCATCAGCGCTGTGCATTTACAGGCACTTAAATATTCTACATGTCATTTTAGACAGTGTTAGTTAAGAACAAGTGTACTACTATCTGAATATTTAGTACAAGTATTATGTGATATACATCCACTGCATTGTTATATCTATACTCATACATATTTATATGTAGTTTACTAGTCCAGTGCAGTTTTATTGTTTATATGTAATAACTTCTGCATTGTACATGTGACTGAGTGTGCCTGTAGCTGTTGTGTGGGATTCCATTCTCCTATATCACATATTGCTATCACTATATTCTGTACCCTGAGGGGCTAAGTGTGTCAGGGTCCCATATAGATATATATAGTGTTACACAGAATATACGATTGTTTATTTTTACTGTGTTTCAGCCATGTCACACCGCTTAAATCCTCTGTTTTATGTACCGTGTTCACTGTCACATAACATAGGGGTTATTTGCAGGTTTTGTGTTTGTTTTGCTATATTGTACTGTTACGCCCTAAGGCTACATTCCTTATAATGTCTGCTACACAGGGCGGGAAATCTGTGGACGCTTCTGCATCCTGCAGTACTGGCACCACGGATTTACCTGAGGGGGAAGTTTTAGCTGCTGGTTCAGGCGCTGAGTGCCATACACCCAGTCAATCTGCAGCACCTGTGGCCAATCAGGACCCACCATGGGCAGCGTTCTCAAGTCTGCTGACTACATTTGTGATACGTCTTACGCCCCCTGTGGGACCTCCTGTCCCACTGCAGTCCCTGTAGTTAATACACCCTGGGCGGATACTCTGTCTACCCAATTACAACAATTAAATCAATCTTAGGTTAGACAAAAGTCTACCCCACGCTCCTCTGGGACCAAGTGGTCATCTAAACGGGCCATTTCTTCCTCATAATACACTAAAATTTTGGATAATTCTTCCGATGAGGATGGGGAACATACTGATCCGTCAGACACTGATACAGTTGCTTCTGATGATCAATCTACAACCCTGGTTGATGTTCCTGACCTAGTGGAGGCTATTAAGCTATTTTTTCAAATAGATGATGACATTGAGCCTCCTACTGCGTCTAAGAAACCTGATAAGTTTTCAGAAGGCTGCTAAAGTAGTCTTACCACATTCTGACCATTTAATTGACATAAGTCAGGAATCCTGGATGTCTCCAGGAAATAAAATTTCCCTGTCTAAAAACATGCTAGCTCATTATCCTATCCCTGAAGAGTTGAGTAACAAGTGGGAAACTCCACCGCCGGCTGCGAAAGGTATTGAAGCATGGGTTCAGGCAATTGAGAATGAGTTGCCTCAGGATTTTTCTGACACTGCCAGACTATATTTGTCTTATATTACCACAGCCTCCCACTATATTCAGGAGGCAGCCTCTGATGCAGGTGTAATGGCGGCCAAGGCATCTACTACGTCTATCCTGGCTCGTCGAATTATGTGGTTGAGGTCCTGGAAGGTGGACCTGGACTCCAAAAAGACCTTGGAGGTGCTCTCTTTTAATGGAGACATCCTATTTGTGAATGACTTGGCTAATGCCAAGACTGCATGTCTCCCAAATACTAATCCTTCTGTTCCGAAGGCTAAGAGTACCACCTTTTGTTCTTTTCGACCTCCAGGAAAAGCAAAGGGTCAGGTATATCCGCAACAGGATTGTGCTTCCAAAACCACTAAGCCTAAATCTAAACAATCCTGGGCCACCCATCAGCCTGTTCCAAACAAGACAAGCCTGCTGCATGACGGGGCAGGCCTCCCCCTGGGGGACCCCAGGGTGGGAGGCCGACTTCTGCAGTTCGCCTAGGCCTGGATAAAGACCACTTCGGACGCCTGGGTGTGGGAAGTTGTCTCTCACGCGTATGCAATCTCTTTCAAGAGACGTCCCACTTGCCAGTTTTGCACAACGGTTATCTCTGCGGATCCGTTAAAGGCGCAAGCTCTACACTTGGTTGTACAATCCCTTCTGGATACAGTAGTGGTAGCGCTGGTACCTCTGTCTCAGAGAGGCAGGGATTACTATTTGACCCTGTTTCTAGTTCTGAAGCCAAATGGGTCCTTCCAGCCTATACTCAACCTCAAATCATTGAACAGGTTTGTGAGAGTATCCAAATTCCGTATGGAAACTCTATAGTGCTGGCCATGGAACCCGAAGACTATATGGTATCCCTGGACATACAGGATGCTTACCTGCACATATATGCGGTTTGCTATTGCCAACCTACATTATCAATTCCAGGCACTGCCTTTTGGATTAGCCATGGCCCCTCGGATCTTCACCGTCTTCACTAAGGTCATGACCATGATGACGGCTCTTCTCTGCCACCAGGGTATCAGGATCCTGCCGTATCTGGGCGACTTGCTGATCCTGGCGAACTCCCAAGAGGTTCTCCTCAGTCATCTGGAACTGACGGTCCAATTCCTACAAGCCCACGGGTGGCTCATCGACTGGAAAAAGTCCTCGCTGGTCCCAGCTCGGAGTATGGTGCACCTGGGGGCACTACTGGACACACACAACCAACGATTGTTTTTGTCTCCAGAGAAAATCCTGAAACTTCAGTACAGGATCAGATATTTCCTCTCTCGCCCAAAAGTGTCGATACACTCGGCGATGCAAGTACTAGGCCTCATGGTGTCGGCTTTCGACATGGTAGAGTACACTCAATTTCATTCCCGCCCTCTGCAAAGGTTAATTCTTTCCAAGTGGGACGACCTGCCTCATCGGATCAGGTCTCAATTAATTGATCTCCTTGACTCCGGAGGTTCGTCTGTCACTGAGCTGGTGGGTAAAGTACCAACAGCTGAGCAGGGCCATCCCTTCTGGATTCTCCACCTGGGTCCTCCTGACAATGGATGCCAGTTTGCGGGGTTGGGGTGCGGTGTAGGAGCAACACTCTCTCCAGGGTCGGTGGACCAGGGAGGAGTCTCTCCTCCTGATAAACATTCTGGAATTGCGGGCGGTACTCAATGCATTGACATAAATCATCAATGCAGCACTCGAAGCCTCATGGCAATGCTGGAAGTATCAAAAATCCTCAGTTGGGCGGAACGCCATCTGCCAGTGATATCGGCAGTGTTCATCCCCGGAGTCCTCAACTGGGAAGCGGATTTCCTCAGTCATCAGGATGTTCACGCCGGAGAGTGGAGTCTTCATCCGGAAGTCTTTCAACTCCTAGTGGACAAGTGGGGCCTACCAGACGTAGACCTGATGGCGTCTCGAAACAATCACAAGGTTCGGGTCTTCGGATCAAGGACAAGGGATCCTCAAGCAGCGTTCGTGGATGCACTGGCACAGTTTAGGACACGTGGGCACTCGCTGCGACTGGAGGAGAGAAAGTTCCGAACGCAACGGAGGAAAGGGTTCTTCACTGTTAGGACAATCAGGATGTGGAATTCCCTGCCAGGGAAGGTGGTAATGGTGGACTTTGTAATTGGATTTAAAAAAGGAATGGATACATTTCTGAATGAAAAAGCTATCCAGGGTTATAATACTTAAAATATCAACGTGGTTAATCCGGAGGTAACATGAGTTATAGTAGCTAACTAGTCATAAAACATTATTTTGCAAGTATGTAGAATCATCACAACTTAAAAGAGGTTGAACACGATGGGCAATTTGCCTCTATTCAACCTCAAATACTATGTTACTATATGTTATGTATGTCAGAGACCGGGTGTCACGATCCGGGTATCTGGACGCCATTTCTTACCCATCAGATGCCTCCTAAGGCTGGCTCAGCGCTCCAGGACCGGATCCCATCTGTTATCCTGATGTGTACATTCCTGTATCCTCTCCTGTCACTCTGGGACGCTGTCACAGTAAACGCCATATTACACCTGGCATGGCGTCTCCCGCGGCCTCCGCCGCCGTCCCTGAACTTCTGCATGCAGAGTGTCTGAGTGGCGATTACGTCAGCCGCGGCCTCCGCTGTGTCCGCGTGGTTGGATGTGCATCTGTCAGCCTGGCGCCTCCTGTCTCCGGTGGCCGGCGCCGCCATTACTGTTTTCATTACCACATGGATTACAAACCAAACTTCCCTCCAAGTGTCTGCATGGGCGCAGCCATCTTGGATTCTGTCAGCTGATCATTTCCACCAATCTGTTCTCAGTATTGATAATCTGCATAATTGCCTAGCCAATCCCTTCCTTGCTGCAGGTATAAATACACTGTGCCTGAGCAAGGAAGGCGTCAGTGCTTTGGTTGTCAAACCTAGTTCCTGTTTGTCTCTCTCCTGTGATTGTCTTCCAGGTTCCAGCTCCTGTCTCAAGACTTCCACCATAGAGACCCGCACCAGCATTCCACCTGCGGTGTAGCCTGACTCTCCAATCCATTGTGGATTCATCTGTTTCCAGCTACAACATTACCTGCTTCCAGCTCAGCTTCCAGCAGAGTACAGCTTCTCTTAAAGGGCCGGTGTCCTTTCTACACTTTACCACTCTCCACCGGTATTATTATTTCTCCGCTCTCAAGTTCTACATTTCAGTTCATATTTCATCGCTCCCAAGTTCATTTATTATTTAACTGGTTCCAGCCAGTATCCACTCCGTGCTAACAACAGTCTGGTTCCAGCCAGTATCCACAGCAGCCGTTTTATCTTCAGCAACCCAGCTTTTCCTGGAACACCAGCTGGCACAATCCTGGGTTATCTCCATTGCTACAGTCGGGCCTGGTAAGGACTTTCCATCTAGAAGATTATAAGAACTATCTCACACTACCAGTGCCCTGTGGCTCCTGCCATCCTGTAGTACCCAGGAACTGTATTTATTCTTTGCTGACTTTTACGTTTTCTTTTACTGCTGCTGTGTTGCGGAGTTGTCATAATAAACATCATTGACTTTTATCCAAGTTGTCGTGGTCACGCCTTCGGGCAGTTATTATTCATGTTACTTACATGTCCAGGGGTCTGATACAACCTTCCAGGTTCCGGTACATCTCAGCCCCTACAACTGAGGCTGCCTCCCGTCAGCTCAGGCCCTCAGTTGTGACAGTAAGCACTGACCTAATGAATCCAGCCGGAGACCAGGATCAAGCGGCCAGGCCGATGCAAGAACTGGCAGCCCGACTAGAACATCAGGAGGCTGCACAGGGCCACATCATCCGCTGTCTCCAGGATCTCTCTACTCGGCTGGATGGGATTCAGACAACTCTCCGTGGATCAGGCGCGTCTGGTGCGTCAACCACAGTGACTCCAGCTATAACCCCACCCACCTTACCCATTTCTGCTCCACGTCTTCATCTTCCAACGCCAGCAAAATTTGACGGATCTCCAAGATTCTGCAGGGGATTTCTCAACCAGTGTGAGATTCAGTTTGAGCTACAACCTGGCAATTTTCCCAGTGACCGTACAAAAATTGCCTACATTATTTCCGACGAGCCAGGCCGGGTAACCTCAGCTTCATCCGAGATTCTCCGTTTACGCCAGGGGTCACGTACTGTAGGACAATATCTGATACAGTTCCAGATCCTGGCATCCGAACTGGCATGGAACGACGAGGCCCTGTATGCTGCATTCTGGCATGGCTTATCTGAGCGTATTAAAGATGAGTTAGCTACCAGAGACTTACCTTCTAAGTTAGATGAGCTAATCTCACTCTGCACGAAAGTTGATTTACGTTTCAGAGAGAGAGCAACTGAGCGTGGAAGATCATCTGCTCCAAAATCTTCTGCTCCTCCTCCTCGTCAACTGTCACCATTTAAAGATGAGCCCATGCAACTTGGCCGTTCCCGTTTAACTCCTGCTGAGCGCCGAAGACGTCTCTCCGAGTCTCTCTGTCTCTATTGTGCAGCTCCGTCTCACACCATTAATGCCTGTCCCAAACGTCCGGGAAACTCCAAATCCTAGCTCGCCAAGGAGAGGGCCGGCTAGGAGTAATGATCTCCTCTCCATCTCCTCAAGATTGTAATCTCCCAGTCTCGCTTCAAGTTGCTCAACGTTATCGGAACGTCATTGCCCTCCTTGATTCCGGAGCAGCTGGGAACTTTATTACCGAAGCCTATGTTAAACGGTGGTCCCTACCCACCGAGAGACTTCCTTCGTCCATTTCTTTAACTGCCGTGGATGGCAGCAAAATTTTTGATGCAGTTATTTCTTTAAGGACTCTACCAGTTCGTCTGAGAGTGGGAGTTCTTCATTCCGAACTTATTTCTTTTTTAGTGATTCCAAGAGCCACACATCCTGTGGTCCTGGGCCTTCCATGGCTCCGTCTTCACAATCCTACAATTGATTGGATGACTACGCAAATCCTGGCATGGGGTTCCTCCTGTGCTGAGACATGTTTGTTTAAAGTATTGCCTGTCTGTTCTTCCTCCCCCAGGTCGTCTGATGTTCCACCTCCTCCATATCAAGATTTCACGGATGTGTTCAGTAAAGCTTCTGCTGATATCCTTCCTCCTCATAGAGAATGGGACTGCCCGATTGATCTCGTTCCAGGGAAGGTTCCACCTCGAGGCCGAATTTATCCGTTGTCTCTGCCTGAGACGCATTCTATGGAGGAATATATTAAAGAGAACCTAGCAAAGGGGTTCATTCGACCTTCTTCTTCTCCAGCCGGCGCAGGCTTCTTTTTTGTAAAAAAGAAAGATGGTGGTCTGCGGCCGTGCATTGACTACAGAGGTTTGAACGACATTACCATCAAGAACCGTTATCCTTTACCCCTGATCACTGAGCTCTTTGACAGAGTTAGCGGAGCTACCATCTTTACAAAGCTGGACTTGAGAGGTGCATACAATCTCATCCGGATCCGTGAGGGCGACGAGTGGAATACCGCCTTTAACACCCGTGACGGACATTATGAGTACCTCGTCATGCCCTTCGGATTGAGCAATGCTCCAGCTGTCTTCCAGCATTTTGTCAATGAGATCTTCAGAGACATTCTATACCGTCATGTCGTGGTCTATCTAGACGATATCCTCATTTTTGCCAACGATTTAGAGGAACATCGTTTTTGGGTTAAAGAGGTTCTGTCCCGTCTCCGTGTCAATCATCTCTATTGCAAATTAGAAAAATGCGTCTTTGAAGTCAAGTCCATTCCGTTTCTAGGGTACATTGTGTCCGGTTCCGGACTAGAGATGGATCCTGAGAAACTACAAGCAATCCAAAATTGGCCGGTACCCTTAACCCTCAAAGGGGTCCAGAGGTTCTTAGGGTTCGCCAACTATTACCGAAAGTTTATACGAGACTTTTCCACCATTGTGGCGCCTATTACTGCTTTCACTAAGAAGGGTGCTAACCCGTCCAAGTGGTCTGAAGAAGCCATGCAAGCATTTCATCTTTTAAAACAAAGGTTCATCTCTGCGCCTGTTCTGAAACAGCCTGACATCGACTCTCCTTTCATCTTAGAGGTGGATGCCTCCTCCGTTGGAGTAGGAGCGGTGTTATCTCAGAGGGCTAAAGATGGCCATTTACACCCTTGCAGTTTCTTCTCCCGGAAGTTCTCCCCAGCTGAGCGCAACTATGCCATTGGCGACCAGGAGTTGCTAGCCATCAAGCTCGCTCTAGAAGAGTGGAGGTATCTGTTGGAGGGAGCTTCTCATTCAATCACCATACTTACAGACCACAAGAACCTTTTATATCTGAAAGGCGCACAATGTCTCAACCCTCGTCAGGCCAGATGGGCACTTTTCTTTTCCAGGTTCGACTTTAAACTCCAGTTCTGTCCGGGCTCTCAGAATCGCAAGGCCGATGCCCTTTCCCGCTCATGGGAGCAAGAAAATGAGTCAGAGTCTTCAGACAAGCATCCTATTATAAATCCGTTGGCATTCTCCACGGTAGGGATGGACTCTACGCCCCCATCAGGGAAAAGTTTTGTGAAACCGATGCTAAGGAAGAAGCTCATGCATTGGGCCCATGCTTCCCGTTTTGCCGGACATACAGGTATCCAAAAAACCCTGGAGTTTATCTCTAGGTCCTATTGGTGGCCAACTCTGAAAAAGGACGTCTTGGAGTTTATTGCATCTTGCCCAAAGTGTGCTCAACATAAGGTATCCCGCCAGTCGCCTGCGGGGCAACTGGTTCCACTATCTGTTCCCCGTCGACCTTGGACCCATTTGTCGATGGATTTTATTACAGATTTACCCATGTGCAACAAGTTCAATACCATCTGGGTGGTAGTTGACCGGTTCACCAAGATGGCACACTTCATTCCTCTCACCGGCCTTCCGTCAGCTTCCAAGTTGGCTCAAGTATTCATACAAGAGATCTTCCGACTCCACGGTCTTCCTGAAGAAATTATCTCAGATCGAGGAGTTCAATTCACAGCCAAATTCTGGCGAAGTTTATGTCAAGTCCTCCAAGTCAAGCTAAAGTTTTCCACGGCTTACCATCCTCAGACCAATGGTCAAACCGAGAGGGTGAATCAGGACTTGGAGGCCTTCCTCCGCATCTATGTGTCCTCCTCTCAAGATGACTGGGTTCAATTACTTCCCTGGGCCGAGTTCTGTCATAACAACCAGTATCATTCTTCATCTGCTTCAACACCATTCTTCACTAACTTTGGATTCCACCCTAAAGTCCCTGAGTTCCAACCGCTTCCAGCAACTTCTGTTCCCGCAGTGGATATCACCTTGCATCAGTTTGCCAATATCTGGAAGAGCGTACGATCAGCTCTGCTCAAGGCATCGTTCAGGTACAAGAAGTTTGCGGATAAGAAGCGTCGAGCAGTTCCTGCTCTCAAGGTGGGTGATCGGGTATGGTTATCCACGAAGAATTTGAGGTTAAGAGTTCCCAGTATGAAGTTTGCACCTCGCTATATCGGTCCTTTCAAGATTGAACAAGTCATCAATCCTGTTGCTTACAGACTCCAGTTGCCTCCCTTCTTAAAAATACCCAGGACATTCCATGTTTCCCTGTTGAAACCGCTGATCTTGAATCGGTTTCATTCCTCACTTCCTCCAACTCCGAAAGTCCAAACTCAACGAGGCGTTGAGTATGAAGTGGCCAAGATCCTGGACTCACGTCACCGTTACGGTCAACTACAATATCTTATTGACTGGAAGGGTTATGGTCCTGAGGAACGTTCATGGACCAATGCTTCTGATGTCCATGCTCCTGCCTTGGTCCGGAGATTCCATTCCAAGTTTCCTCAAAAGCCAAAGAAGTGTCCTGGGGCCACTCCTAAAGGGGGGGGTGCTGTCACGATCCGGGTATCTGGACGCCATTTCTTACCCATCAGATGCCTCCTAAGGCTGGCTCAGCGCTCCAGGACCGGATCCCATCTGTTATCCTGATGTGTACATTCCTGTATCCTCTCCTGTCACTCTGGGACGCTGTCACAGTAAACGCCATATTACACCTGGCATGGCGTCTCCCGCGGCCTCCGCCGCCGTCCCTGAACTTCTGCATGCAGAGTGTCTGAGTGGCGATTACGTCAGCCGCGGCCTCCGCTGTGTCCGCGTGGTTGGATGTGCATCTGTCAGCCTGGCGCCTCCTGTCTCCGGTGGCCGGCGCCGCCATTACTGTTTTCATTACCACATGGATTACAAACCAAACTTCCCTCCAAGTGTCTGCATGGGCGCAGCCATCTTGGATTCTGTCAGCTGATCATTTCCACCAATCTGTTCTCAGTATTGATAATCTGCATAATTGCCTAGCCAATCCCTTCCTTGCTGCAGGTATAAATACACTGTGCCTGAGCAAGGAAGGCGTCAGTGCTTTGGTTGTCAAACCTAGTTCCTGTTTGTCTCTCTCCTGTGATTGTCTTCCAGGTTCCAGCTCCTGTCTCAAGACTTCCACCATAGAGACCCGCACCAGCATTCCACCTGCGGTGTAGCCTGACTCTCCAATCCATTGTGGATTCATCTGTTTCCAGCTACAACATTACCTGCTTCCAGCTCAGCTTCCAGCAGAGTACAGCTTCTCTTAAAGGGCCGGTGTCCTTTCTACACTTTACCACTCTCCACCGGTATTATTATTTCTCCGCTCTCAAGTTCTACATTTCAGTTCATATTTCATCGCTCCCAAGTTCATTTATTATTTAACTGGTTCCAGCCAGTATCCACTCCGTGCTAACAACAGTCTGGTTCCAGCCAGTATCCACAGCAGCCGTTTTATCTTCAGCAACCCAGCTTTTCCTGGAACACCAGCTGGCACAATCCTGGGTTATCTCCATTGCTACAGTCGGGCCTGGTAAGGACTTTCCATCTAGAAGATTATAAGAACTATCTCACACTACCAGTGCCCTGTGGCTCCTGCCATCCTGTAGTACCCAGGAACTGTATTTATTCTTTGCTGACTTTTACGTTTTCTTTTACTGCTGCTGTGTTGCGGAGTTGTCATAATAAACATCATTGACTTTTATCCAAGTTGTCGTGGTCACGCCTTCGGGCAGTTATTATTCATGTTACTTACATGTCCAGGGGTCTGATACAACCTTCCAGGTTCCGGTACATCTCAGCCCCTACAACTGAGGCTGCCTCCCGTCAGCTCAGGCCCTCAGTTGTGACACCGGGCGCTTACCTCCAGTGTCAGGGTCCCGGGCTTGCCCCTTCGGTTGCTGGCAGTGGCGGGGAACTGGTCATGGCCGAGATGAGGCGCGGCGGGTTTGGTGGCAGTGACTAGTGGTACCAGAGGTGGGTAACTGGGCAGGTGAGTGAGCGCACCCTTGTGTGTCTGCTGTACTGTGGGTCACCATGTTGGAGACCAAACTTCTCAGTAGTCAATGGATGGGCTCTGTGGTTTCATTTAGTCAATCCCAGGCAGCTTCCTCTTTTAAAGGGAGTCAGCCCAGACTCTAACACTGCCAGTGCTTCAAGTTACTGCCAAGAGCAGAAGATCCAGCTCTGCGCTTCCTCAGGAAATTCCTGTGGTTGTATCTCGTGCTTCAGGGGCCTCCATCTTCACTCTCCGAGTCTTCCCTGTAACCTGCCGCTGTACTCTTGTCAGCTGTCTTTCCAGTTCCGTAGATCATGGCTGACCGCTCTCCGAGCGGTGACCTCAGGTTCTCTGTGACCGTAGAGGGGATCTCGGGTCTGCAGCAGTGCTCTCCAGCCAAGTCAGCCAAGCATTCATTCTTCAGTGTTCTTCAACCACATCTGCCAAGCATTCAGTCTGAATCTTTATTCTTAAGTGTTCTTAGTCACATTTGCCAAACATTCATTACTCAGTCTTCAATCTTCATTTTTCAGTGTTCTTCAGCCACGTTTGCCAAGCATTCATTCTTCAGTCTTAAATCTTCATTCTTTAGTTTTCTTCAGTCATGTTTGCCAAGCATTCATTCTTTAGTCTTCAATCTTCATTCTTCAGTGTTCTTCAGCCACATTTGCCAAGCATTCATTCTTCAGTATTCAATCTTCATTGTTCAGTGTTCTTCAGTTATGTTTGCCAAGCATTCATTCTTCAGTCTTCAATCTTCATTCTTCAGTGATCTTAAGCCATGTTTGCTAAACAAACACTCTTTAATCTTCAAGTCTACATTTGTCAGTGATCTGCAGCCTTGCCCGTCAACCATATCTCCTCATCCTCCTTAGGCTTCATTTGCCTCCTCTGGCGCTCCAGGTTTCATGAGGAAGGAACTACATCCGACCAATTCCCTCCTGCTGTGACATCCACTCAGCAAATTCCCACACGACGGATCTTCATCTTCAGCACGTTGTGACAGTAAGCGCTCTCCTAGTGAATCCAATGGATGAGAAAGCAACTGTGGTTGACGTGACCATGGACATCTTGTCTCGCCTGGGTAAGGAGGAATCCACACAAATGCAGTTGGTACAGTTTATGCAGACCATGGGGGTAATTCTGAGTTGATCGCAGCAGGAATTTTGTTAGCAGTTGGGCAAAACCATGTGCACTGCAGGGGAGGCAGATATAACATGTGCAGAGAGTTAGATTTGGGTGGGTTATTTTGTTTCTGTGCAGGGTAAATATTGGCTGCTTTATTTTTACACTGCAATTTAGATTGCAGATTGAACACACCACACCCAAATCTAACTCTCTCTGTACATGTTATATCTGCTCCCCTCTGCAGTGCACATGGTTTTGCCCAACTGCTAACAAAATTCCTGCTGTGATCAACTCAGAATTACCCCCCATGTCCGCTTATCTGGATACACTTCATGCTGCCATAACGACGCTTCAGGTCTCGACTCCTGCAGCCTCTCCTTTCGCGATGACATCTTCCATTCCGGTTCTGGTGTATCGCTTACGGTTGCCGCCTCCTAGTAAACTTGACGGGAATCCAAAGTTTTACAGAGGATTTCTTAATCAGTGAGAGATTCAATTCGAATTACAGGCTGCCAGTTTCCCGTCTGCACGGACAAAAATCTCACTCTTAACTGGTCAAGCTTTGTGGGAAAGAGCTGATCCAGCCCTCTCAAATTATTCTGAGTTCATATCCTCTTTTTGCAAGATTTTCTATGAGCCGGGCAGAACAATCTCGGCCTCCCTTAGTAGCGCACGCAGGGGGGGTTTCCGAGTATCTGGAAAGCCCCCCTGATGAGCCAAATGTTTTATTACTGAGACGGAGACAGCATTGTATGCATCTCAGCAAAAGCCGCGATCGCAGAACTGCTGCAGCAGCAGCAGAGGGCTACAGCACGTAGCTCTCTGCAGTGCATAGTGAAAGTCCGGGAGGAGCTGCTGGCTATGGAAGCTCCCTCCCTCCTCACAGAACTCCCGCTCCCAGTCCCTGGTGCTATGTATACCACCATATATTTATACTGTATGACTGATATAGATATATATTATACATATGTGTGTGTATGTATTTATATATGTGTATGTATGAGTATATATATATATATATATATATATAAACAAGGGTGAAAAAAAGCGCTAACTACCGATGTTACTCAATGTAAATTTTTAAACACCAATATTTAAAAATGAGTGCTAAATGTATACCAAAAGAAGGATAACAATAAACATAAAATTCGAGTTTTCCTTATAAAAGTCTTTCTGTATTATTGCACCCCAGATAAAGTGGCAGCAAAACAGTTTTCAGGTGGCTTATATTTCTGTAAGTGCAAGTAATTAATGTTTATATATATATATATATATATATATATATATATATACTGCTCAAAAAATCACACAAAAATTATCAATGGAAATCAAATTTATTAACCCATGGGGGTCTGGATTTGGAGCCACACTCAAAATTAAAGTGGAAAAACACACTACAGGCTGATCCAACTTTGATGTAATGTCCTTAAAATAAGTCAAAATGAGGCTCAGTAGTGTGTGCGGCCTCCACGTGCCTGTATGACCTCCCTACAACGCCTGGGCATGCTCCTGATGAGGTGGCGGATGGTCTCCTGAGGGATCTCCTCCCAGACCTGGACTAAAGCATCCGCCAACTCCTGGACAGTCTGTGGTGCAACGTGGCGTTGGTGGATGGAGAGAGACATGATGTCCCAGATGTGCTCAGTTAGATTCAGGTCTGGGGATCGGGCGGGCCAGTCCATAGCATCAATGCCTTCATCTTGCAGGAACTGCTGACACACTCCAGCCACATGAGGTCTAGCATTGTCTTGCATTAGGAGGAACCCAGGGCCAACCGCACCAGCATATGGTCTAACAAGGGGTCTGAGGATCTCATCTCGGTACTTAATGGCAGTCAGGCTACCTCTGGGGAGCACATGGAGGGCTGTGCGGCCCCCCAAAGAAATGCCACCCTACACCATTACTGACCCACTGCCAAACCGGTCATGCTGGAAGATGTTGCAGGCAGCAGAACGTTCTCCTTGGCGTCTCCAGACTCTGTCACGTCTGTCACATGTGCTCAGTGAGAACCTGCTTTCATCTGCGAAGTGCACAGGGCGCCAGTGGCGAATTTGCCAATCTTGGTGTTCTCTGGCAAATGCCAAACGTCCTGCACGGTGTTGGGCTGTAAGCACAACCCCCACCTGTGGATGTCGGGCCCTCAAACCCCCCCTTGGAGTCTGTTTCTGATCATTTGAGTAGACACATGCACATTTGTGGCTTGCTGGAGGTCATTTTGCAGGGCTCTGGCAGTGCTCCTCCTTTTCCTCCTTGCACAAAGGCGGAGGTAGCGGTCCTGCTGCTGGGTTGTTGCCCTCCTACAACCTCTTCCACGTCTCCTGATGTACTGGCCTGTCTCCTGGTAGCGCCTCCATGCTCTGGACACTACGCTGACAGACACAGCAAACCTTCTTGCCACAGCTCGCATTGATGTGCCATCCTGGATGAGCTGCACTACCTGAGCCACTTGTGTGGGTTGTAGACTCCGTCTCATGCTACCACTAGAGGGAAAGCACCGCCAGCTTTCAAAATTGACCAAAACATCAGCCAGAAAGCACAGGAGCTGAGAAGTGGTCTGTGGTCACCACCTGCAGAACAACTCCTTTATTGGGGGTGTCTTGCTAATTGCCTATAATTCCCACATGTTGTCTATTCCATTTGCACAACAGCATGTGAAACTGATTGTCAATCAGTGTTGCTTCCTAAGTGGACAGTTTGATTTCACAGAAGTGTGATTGACTTGGAGTTACATTGTGTTGTGTAAGTGTTCCCTTTATTTTTTTTGAGCAGTATATATATATATATATATATATATATATATATACGCATACAGATAGGTGCAGCACTCCTGGGGGTAAATTTACCAAGATGGGAGTTCTATTTAAGATGGGATGTTGCCCATAGCAACCAATCAAATTCTACTTCTCATTTATCTAACACCTTCTAGAAGATAATACCTGGAATCTAATTGGTTGCTATGGGCAACATCCCATCTTAAATAGAACTCCCACCTTTGTAAATTTACCCACTGGTGTCTTAAGTAATGCAGGCTCAAACAGGCATGGGTAACAGCAACGTTTCAGTGCCCTTTATTACTGGCACGGGCACTGAAACGTTGCCTGTTTGAGCATGCGTTACTTAAGACACCAGGAGTGCTGCACCTATCTGTATGTATATATTTTTCCATTGTGCAGGTACCCGGCGCATTGTGACTTATACAGGGAGAGCCGGACCTGCTATGTATTTTATATATATAACGGGATGCTGTCTGTCAGTGTCAGCATCCTGTATGTTGGAAGCGAGGCAGCGAGTCACCTACGCTCACAATGCCTTGGGCCCGGTGGCTCACTTTGCTCGCCACATGTTATATTCACACTCGGTTGGTGGCTTGGACCTACCAACCGAGTGGAATACCCTGTGAATGTTGGGATTCCGGCATCAGTCTCCTGAACGGCGGGATCCCGGCAGCCGGCATTTTAACTGCATCCCATACATATACAGAGAGAGAGAGAGACACACACACACACACACACACACACACACATACGCACCCACGGAAACCCCCCTGGATAAATCCTGCATTTGCCCCTGTCCCTGAAGATTCTTAGTCTTCGTCAGGGTTCTCGTTCAGTCAGTCAGTAAGTGATTCACTTTCGCACCCTTTTGTCAGAATTAAACTGGAACAAGAAAGTATTGGTGGTCGCCTTCTGGAATGGACTATCGGATAAAGATCAAAGACAACTTGACTACCCGGGACATTCCAGTGAAACTTGACAATCTAATATCCTTATGTAACAAGCTTGATTTTCGTTATAGGGAAGGCTGTAGGGAGAGGTCCAAGTCCGAACGTTCCAGAACCCGGCAAAATGCAGCTCCGAGGCAACCCTCTCCACCAACTGAGGAACTGATGCAGACTAACAGTTCCTGGATCACCAATGAAGAACATTTGCGTCATCGACAGGGGAATCTCTGTATGTACTGTGGCTCACCTGACCATTTCATTAAATCTTGCAATCTTTGGCCAGGAAACTCCCGCTCCTAGCTTACATAGAAGAGGTTAAGCTAGGAATATCCTCTAAATCACTTCTTTACTTAACATCTCTGCATTACTCAAACCTGGTGCGGCGGAGAGCTATATTACCTCAGCTTTAGTCATACAAGCCAGGATTCAGACAGTTCATTTGGAACGGGTTGTCTCCATCACAGCAGTAGACGGAAGTCGTATACCGGAAGGTATCATTACTCTCCATACTGTATCACCCAGAATGAAGGTGGGAGCGCTATACTCCGAGAACATTTTGTTAGGGGTGCCACCAGGATGGTACTAGTTGGTGCTGTTGCTCTTGCCCAGCAGTCCTTTAGCCTCCTGCAGCCAAAGACTTCACCTATAGCAGCTGCCTTTCCCAGGAGGATTCCCAGTACTCAGATGACCCAAGGTTTTTATGATAGACAAGGCTGCTGTGGGTGGCTGGGCAAGGCAAGTGTGGAACTGGAGTCAGACTGGGACACAAAAGGAAGGACCAGACACACAGGACAAACAATAACTTAAGTACACTACCGTGTGCGACTGGCACGGGATCACTGCGGCAGATGGTACTCACTAGCACCAGAGTACTGGAGATGGAAAACCAAGCACTGGGGAAATAAAAAAACCTGGCATGCTGGTACAAACAGACAATGGCAAGAAGACAGAAACAAGCTGTGGCTACAGCTTGTAATACATTTTCTTTCTTGTGATTCCCAAAGCCTCTCATAACATTATACTTGGTCTCCCATAGCTGCAGAAACATAATCCACATGTTGACTGGCAGAATATAGAAATACTCGCCTGGGGAAAATATTTAGTAGTTGTTTAGTCTGTACAATTAATTCTTCGGAATTGCCTCCAGCCGATCGGTCCCTCTTAGATGTCTTTAGTAAGCATGGAGCGGATACGCTACCACCTCATTGGGAATGGGACTCATGATCAACTCGTTGCCAGAGGCCGAAACTATCCCCTGACTCAGGCTTGACTCAGGCCATGTAAAGAATTTGGATAAAGGCTTTATCAGACGATCTTTCTCACCCACTGGAGCGGGATTGTTAAATAGAAGGACAGTGGGCTGTGGCCTTACATTGATTATCGGGGTCTTAATGAAATAACTGCCAAGAACCAATATCCACTCCCTTTGATTCCCGAACTGTTCAACCGAGTTAAAGGGGGCCACAGTTTTTACTAAAGTAGATTTACGTGGAGTCTACAATCAGATTTGCATTTGCTCTGGGGACAAATGGAAGATGGCTTTCAACACTCATTAAGAATTACTCTTCCATTGTGACTTCCATCACTGCACTCATGAAGAAAGGAGCATCCTGCTGGCTGTCTGAAGCAGTAGAGGCTTTCTTGACACTGAAACGGCCTTCATGACTGCACCCATCCTTGGTCAACCCGATTTAAGTCGGCCATTTATGGTTGAGGTGGATGCATCCACAGAGGGGGTTGCAGCCATATTGTCACAACTCTTTGAAGATAGGAAGGTTCACCCTTGTGGGTACTTCTCTTGGAGGTTTTAGCTTGCGGAGCAGAATAACGCTATCGGAGAACAGGAGTTGTTAACGATTAAGATAGTCATTGAAAATGGAGGTATTTATTGCAGAACGCTCTACATCTACATATTGACAGATTATAAAAATCTCTTGTATCTACAGACCACACAGTGCCTTAATCCGCGTCAAGCAATGTGGGTTCTTTTATTCACCCGCTGCAATTTCAAACTTAGTTACCATCTGAGTTCACTAAACAGAAAGGCAGATGCTCTCATCCGTTCACTAAGTTCTAACTAATCCATGGATGTTACGCAAAAGCAGTCCATCGTGGATACAGCGTCTTTTTTAGTTACCCAAATCTCTCCAGCTCCGCCACCGGGAAAAACTTTCTTAGCCCCAGATCTCCGGAAAAAGCTACTCATGTGAGCTTATACCACACCTTTCATGGATCATACCGGGGGACTTAAAACACTCAAATTAATTTACCATTCCTACTAGTGGCCACAACTTATAGCTGATGTTCCGGACTTCATAGACGCCTGCCCGAAGTGTGCTCAGCACAACATGCCCCAAAGGTTCTCCCCACAAACTTTTACATATGTTACCTATACCCATGCAACCGTGGACTCATATATCGATGGATTTCATTACAGATTTACCACCTATAAAAGCACAAAACACCATCTGGGTAATAGTGAACTGGTTTTCAAAAATGGCACACTTTATCCCAATGTCGGGAGTTCCGTCAGCACCTCAACTGCATGGATTACCTATAGAAATTATTTCTGACCATGGTACACAATTTGTCACTAAATTCTGGAGATCGCTCTGTTCCTTTCTGGATGTTAAATAAAATGTATCTTCCGCTTACCACCCTCAGTCGGACGGGCAGACAGAAAGGGTGAATCAGAACTTGGAAACTTTTCTGTGGTTGTTTATGTCCTCCTCTCAAAACTAATGTCTGAGTTTGCCTATAATAATTTCTTCCACATGTCTTCCGAATCAATGCCATTTTTCACTAACTATGGATTCCATCCCCGAGTCCCAGACTTCCAAATATCTGGTAGGACATAGCAGTCCCACCAGATAGCAGAGACTGTCCTATGGTATGTAATTAGATATAAATACTTCTGAATGTGGGCGGTTCAGGAATTTGATAGGCTTGCCTGAAGAGGTGAGTTTTCAGGGAACACTTGAAAGTTTGGAGACTATAGGAGAGTCTTATTGTGCATGGGAGGGCATTTCATAGGGTGGGTGCTGCCAGAAGAAAGTCTTGTAATTGTTAATGGGAGTGAGTTATCCGTGCAGATGAGAGACGCGGATCTTGAGCAGAGCGTAGATGTCGAGTGGAGAGATATTTTGAGATAAGCGTAGAGATATATGTAGGTGTAGTTTGGTTAATAGCTTTATATGTGAGTAGAAGTATTTAAATTTGAATACAGTAGAATATGGACAGCCAAAGAAGGGACCAACAGAGAGGATCAACAGATGATGAACGTCTTGCTAGGAAGATTAGCATTGCAGCTGCATGCAGAATGGATTGTAATGGCGAGAGTCTTTTCTTGGGAAGACCAGTAAGGAGACTATTGCAATAATGAATGCGGGAGATAATGAGAGCATGTATTAGAGTTTTTTCAGTGTCTTGTTTGAGATATGGTCATATTCTGGATATGTTTTTTAGATGCATGTAACATAATTTAGAGACAGATTGAATGTGTGAAACAAAGGACAGTTCAGAGTCAAGGATTACACCTAGACAGCGAGCTTGTGGGGTAGGGTACATTGTCGAGTTGTCAACAGTTATTGAGATATCAGGTTAGTAACTACTCTTGGTTGGTGGGAATATAATTAAGTCTGTTTTGGAAATGTTTAGTTTGAGGTGGCGAGATGACATCTAAGATGAGATGGCAGAAAGGCATTCAATGACACAGACCAATACAGATGGTAACAAATCTGAGGAGGATAGATAGATTTGAGCGTACAAATTAAACTGGAATCTGAAGGAGCTGATTAGTTTACCAAGAGATAAGGTATAGATTGTGAAAAGCAGAGGACCTAAGACTGAGCCTTGCAGTACTCCAACTGATAGAGGTAGCAAAGAGGAGGAGAAATCATAGCAGCAAACACTGAAGGAGTGATTAGATACTGTATGTAGGATGAGAACCAAGAAAGTGCTGTGTCCTGAAGACCTAATGATTGTAGTGTTTGTGTGAATGGTCAACAGTGTTGAAAGCAGCAGAAAGATCTACAAGAATAAGAAGTGAGTAATGGACTTTTGATCTAGCAGTGACCAGATCATTCACTACTTTTGTCAGTGCTGTCACTGTAAAAAGCCTGACTGAAGTGGGTCCAATAAGTTTTGGGAGTTAAGACAGTGTGTGAGGCAAGTGTAGGAGAGACTCTCAAGTAACTAAGAGGGGTATGGGAGCAAGGAGATGGGACGGTAGTTAGAAAGAGAGTTTGGGTCCGAATTTTTTTTGTTTTTCAGAATGGGAGTAATCACTGCATGTTTGAACAGAGAAGGAAAGATACCAGTAGAGAGAGAAAGATTACAGATTTTAGTTAAGGTTGGCATAAGCACAGGTGACAGAGTTTTACTGACTTGTGAGGTTATAGGATCAAGAGGAGAGGTAGTAGAGTAGGATGAGAAGAGTGTTGATACTTCATATTTATTTGTGGGAGCAAATTAAGAGAAAGTGACAGAAGGTTCAGGTAGAGAATTGAGCAGGTCACTGGATGAGGAAGAGCATACCATTTCATATTGGATTTTATCAATCCTGTCCTTTAAGTAGGAGGCAAGATCTTGTGCACTGACAGTGGCTAGTGGGGTGAGTGGTGAGGGAGAGAAAAGAAGTGATTTAAAGGTATTAAAAAGTTATTTGAGATTGGTGGCATGAGGAGAGATGAGAGATTGGAAATATGGAAATATGTTTCTTTGGCAGTGTCCAGGGCATTACGATAGGAGTGGTAGGTGGTCTTATATGTGAGGAAGTCACTTGGATTCTGAGATTTACGCCACTGACGTTCTACTTTATTTGACAGTTTTTGGAGGTGTCTTGTTGATTTAGAGTGCCACGGTTGGCATATAAGACTACGTGGAGGGTGATGGGTAGCTAGAGCTACTTTATCAAGGGCTCTCTCTAGAGTCTGGCTTAAGTGGGATATAGCAGTCTCAGGAGAGGTAAAGTCTGGCTTAAGTGGGATACAGCAGTCTCAGGAGAGGTAAATGAACAAATTGGTGAGAGCAATTGTTGCAGAGAGGTGGAAAGTTGTTGAAAATGAATAGAGTTAGTATTTCTGTGGGTTAGCTTACTGAATTTCAGTGTCATAGAGTTTGGATTAATGGAAGAGATTAAGAAAGTGATAAGGTTGTGATCAGATTTAGGGGGTCATTCAGACATGGATGCAGATCACTGCATATGGGCTAGAGCATGACATACACAGTTAACTGGAAAAGCAGATGCATTTGCCACAGGATCTATTCTTACTCTGGGTGCCGTAGACACCCACGAGTGGGAATAGTCCTGTTTTGCTGGCATTCCAGCTGGTGGCAAATTGAACAGATCCTGGTCAGAGCAACAATGGGGGTATATTTACTAAGCTCCCGATTTTGACCGATTTTGCGTTTTTTCTTCAAAGTGTCATCTCGGAAATTTATTAAGCACAAATCTCGGCAGTGATGAGGGCATTCGTTTTTTTCTTGAAGTGCAAGAAAAAAAATATGAATGAATACACCATCGGTCAAATACGCCTGTTATTTTATAGAACTCGGTCATTTACTAAAATTTGTATTTCACAAACACTGCCGGCAATAGCCAAACACTGCCATGAATAAATACAAATCGTAAAAAAAAGCAGTTTTAAAATAGACCTGCTTTTTTTTACCGTGTTCTGATAGGCATGCACGGATCCGTGAGATCCGTGCATGTTTATCATTGGAAAGGGGTGGGAAAGTGTTAATTTAAAAAAAAAATAATGCGTGGGGTCCCCTCTCCTAAGCAAAACCAGCCTCGGGCTCTTTGAGCCGGTCCTGGTTGACAAAATATGGGGGCGGAATGACAGGGGTTCCCCCATATTTCATAAACCAGCACCGGGCTCTGCGCCTGGTCCTGATTCCAAAAATACGGGGGACAAAAAGTGTAGGGGTCCCCCATATTTTTTAAACCAGCACTCCACTCCACTAGCCAGGTACATAATGCCACAGCCGGGGGACACTTTTATAGTTGTCCCTGCGGCCCTGGCATTACATACCCAACTAGTCACCCCTGGCCGGGGTACCCTGGAGGAGTGGGAACCCCTTAAATCAAGGGGTCCCACCCTCCAGCCACCCAAGGGCCAGGGTTGAAGCCCGAGGCTGTCCCCCCCATCCAAGGGTGGCGGATGGGGGGCTGATAGCCTTTTGTAAAAAATGTGAATATTGTTTTTAGTAGCAGTACTACAAGTCCCAGCAAGCCTCCCCCGCAAGCTGGTACTTGGAGAACCACAAGTACCAGCATGCGGAGGAAAACCAGGCCCGCTGGTACCTGTAGTACTACTACTAAAAAAATACCCCAAAAAACACAGGACACACACACCGTGAAAGTATAATTTTATTACATACATGCACACCTCCAAACATGCATACTTACCTATGTTCACACGAGGCTCTGTGCTCTTGTCCCTGTAGAATCCTTGGGGTACCTGTGAAAAAAATTATACTCACATAATCCAGTGTAGATTCTGTCCTTTGTATAATCCACGTACTTGGCAAAACAATAAAACGGAAACCCGACCACGCACTGAAAGGGGTACCATGTTTACACATGGGACCCCTTTCCCGACTGCCAGGACCCCCCTGACTCCTGTCAAAGAGGGCTTCAGCCAATCAGGGAGCGCCACGTCGTGGCACTCTCCTGATTGGCTGTGTGCTCCTGTAGTGTCTGTCAGGCTGCACACAGCAGAGATACAATGTAACGCCTATGCGCTCCATTATATCCAATGGTGGGAACTTTGCGGTCAGCAGTTGACCGAAAGTAACCTCACCGCTGACCGCAAAGTTCCCACCATTGGATACAATAGAGCACATAGGCGCTACATTGTATCTCCGCCGTGTGCAGCCGGACAGACACTACAGGAGCACACAGCCAATCAGGAGAGTGCCACGACGTGGCGCTCCCTGATTGGCTGAAGAGACCCTCTTTGACAGGAGTCAGGGGGGTCCTGGCAGTCGGGAAAGGGGTCCCATGTGTAAACATGGGACCCCTTTCAGTGCGCGGTCGGGTTTTCGTTTTTTTTGTTTTGCCAAGTACGTGGATTATTCAAAGAACACAAGCAACACTGGATTATGTGAGTATAATTTTTTTCACAGGTACCCCAAGGATTCTACAGGGACAAGAGGACAGAGCCTCGTGTGAACATAGGTAAGTATGTATGTTTGGAGGTGTGCATGTATGTAATAAACTTATACTGTCACGGTGTGTGGTTTTTTTGGGGGTATTTTTTTAGTAGCAGTACTACAGGTACCAGCGGGCCCGGTTTTCCACCGCATGCTGGTACTTGTGGTTCTCCAAGTACCAGCATGCGTGGGAGGCTTACTGGGACTTGTAGTACTGCTACTAAAAACAATATTCACATTTTTTGCAAAAGGCTATCAGCCCCCCATCCGCCGCCCTTGGATGGGGGGGACAGCCTCGGGCTTCACCCCTGGCCCTTGGGTGGCTGGATGGGGGGGACCCCTTGATTTAAGGGGTTCCTACTCCTCCAGGGTACCCCGGCCAGGGGTGACTAGTTGGGTATGTAATGCCAGGGCCGCCAGGACCACAATAAAAGTGTCCCCCGGGTGTGGCATTATGTACCTGGCTAGTGGAGCCCGGTGCTGGTTTTAAAAATACGGCGGACCCCTACGCTTTTTGACCCCAGTATTTTTGGAACCAGGACCAGGCGCAGGGCCCGGTGCTGGTTGATGAAATATGGGGGAACCCCTGTCATTTTCCCCCCCATATTTTGTCAACCAGGACCGGCTCAAAAAGCCAGAGGCTGGTTTTGCTTAGGGGGGGGGGACCCCACGCATTTTTTTTTTAGGCTTTTTCACATTTTTTTATTTTTTACGAAAGGTGCACAATGAAGCCCTGCACGGATCTCACAGATCCGGCAGAGATTCATTGTGTTAATGTCGGCAGTGTTTTACTATTCACTCCCGTAAAGCACTGCCAAAAAATACGAATGACATCGACATCGGAAAACACGAAAATGCAGAATACGACAGCTCAGTAAATTAGTCGTAATAAATTCAAAAAGTTGCAAATTTACACATTCGATGTCATTCGTGTTTTAACTTTAACCTCATTATGAAAAATACGAATTTTAGTAAATATACCCCAATGTGTTTTATTATTTTCTACTGTATCTACTCTTCTGGTCTTTGGTTATGACTAAGCAATGTCATTTTAGTTTAACTACAAAATACAGACAAGAAGCAATGTACATAAACTTTAATATATCAAGAAATAGAAACATAACGTGTATTTTTATTTGGAAGGTTTACGGGAGCGTACTGTACAAAACATATTAGTAATAGTAAGTAAGATAGCTATATATTTTGTTTCCAAAATATTCTTAGTAATGAGTCATAAGCCATCTGCATTGTACAGCACATCCCACCCAATGACTCACACAGCCCATAAACCTAGATGACTGTACACGCTACTCTAAATATTATTACTTCTACTGTGGATTGACCTTGTACAATAAATCAGTCAGTACACCACATAAAATTCACACTAACTACCATATATTGCAGGGATACAGAAATAATGTGAATAAAATTAATCAAGAGGAAAAAAAAATATTTAAAGATTATGGATGAAAATGAGATATTTGTAAAAATAAAGTACTGTTCATACAAATAAATAAATTCTGTTTCTCTGATACAGTCAACAGATAATGAAACAATATTTGAATGGACAGGAGCATTATATGGATTGAATGGACATGTATGTAATAGTGGCACTAGAGTCATCCCGATTCCTCATATGCAGTGCAATCACTAGGGAGGCTGCAGACCAAACCCACGTGTCACCGTCTGAGAGGTGACACCAAAATGGCGGTTCCTCCCCAGTGACAGAGAGCTGGGTGCTGCACTGTACCATTAAGTGCAGCACTCGGCTCCCGTCACAGAGTGCATGCAGACTAGTGTCCGGGGCAGCCCAGCATCTCCGGGAACGCCTCTGGAGTGATGAAACTGGGGTTGGCCAATGAGCCCACACCCCTTTATCAATAGGTCATTCCTCTTTTTGGACTTTTGACCCTTTGGCGTGTGCGGTTTTTTCCCCCACTGAACTTGGTGTTAGTAATCACAGTGACACCCCTGCTCATATGTGACAAGGGCAGAATTGTGGGGAACATATGACAGGGTAGAGTGTGTAGGCCAGGGGTGGGGAACCTCCAGCCCGTGGGCCGTATAAAGCCCGCAAAGCCATTTGCTCCGGCCCACCCGCTTGTGTCAGTGAGATACGCTGCCGCTCAGTCCGGCGGCAGCGTGTCTCAGCTGTCAGGGCAGGGAGGAGAGCGCGGCTATGTCGGGCCGCGGCGGCGTGTAGGACTTCAAACCAGCCGCTGGTTCATGAGACAATCAGAGCTCGCGGACCGGCAGCCAATCAGGAGCTGCCGCTGCCGGTGCACGAGCTCTGATTGGCTCACAAACCGGCAGCTGGTTTGAAGTCCTACACGCCGCCGCCCGACATAGCCACACTCTCCCCCCTGTCCTCCTGACCCCCTGACACCTGAGACACGCTGCCGGATGGAGTAGCAGCAGCGTTAAGCAGCACAGTGGGGGGGGGGGGGGGCACTGTGGGGGCATTTGTGGATCTGGCACTGTGGGGGCATTTGTATACCTGGCACGGTGGGGGCATTTGTATACCTGGCACTGTGGGGGGCATTTGTATACCTGACACTGTAGGGTCATTTGTATACCTGGCACTGTGGGTGCATTTGTATACCTGGCACTGTGGGGGCAATTGTGGATCTGGCACTGTGGGTGCATTTGTGGATCTGGCACTGCACTATTGGGGGCATATGTGTATCACGTCCCATTTTAATTGTCCACACCCATTTTTTTGGCGCACACGCCTCTGGCGCGTTCACTCAGTACCTCTGAGGGGCAGAACTACTATGGGGCAGGGTAGTTTTTTAAGTTGAAGGATTTTATAAATATCCAAATGGCCCTTGGTAGAAAAAAGGTTCCCCACCCCTGGTGTAGACAAATGTTTTGTACATCAATTTGCCACACAAAATCCTCACAGGTTCTTATATGGCCTGGCACATCACAGCAACTCCTTCCAGGGCTGCCATCAGAAATTGTGGGGCCCCGTACAAATTAAACAGACAGGACCCACTCCTCCTTGGCCCAGCATGGAGGATGCAGAGATATAGCATAGAGCTATAGCAGCTCCTATCAACCAATGATTAAACTCGTTGTGAATGATACAACTTGTTGAGTATGATAAATGGTGCTCCAGACAATCAGCCCCTGTCATTTGTGGGAGCTGATTGGCTAGAGCACCATTTATCAGACACAATGTTTTATCATTCACAGACGGTTTTACTTGTTGATAAATGGGCACCACATGTTGAACCTTTTATTATATTGTTGACGTTAGCAGTGTTTATGCCAGCAGTAACCCTTCCTAGTGAGAAACCTTCATGATTTATTATGTGATTACCTGCAATCCATAGCTAAGTCATGTTGAACACAAATGTACCTCCGTTCTTCCACATCACATCTGAACGGCATGAAGAGGGGAGAAGTAGAACATGAAGGTGTGATTCAAGAAGAAAGTGGTTATTAGGGGCAGATGGTAGAAGGGGACCAATTGATGGGGGGGATATGGGATGAAGGGACAAAGGAAGGGAAACATGCATGCAAAGAGGAGAAAGAAACCAAAAGACATACACTGAGGCACTCATGGTAAGAGTCACAGAGGCTTGCCAAAGTGCTGGCAGCGTCACACATGTAGAGGAGTGGGTCAGAGGCGCAATGGGGGAGAGGGGGCAGAGGCACATATGCAGAGAGAGGGGAGGAAGCACACATGGGGAGGAAGGTGCAGAGGCACACATGAGGAGGGAGGAAGTAATAGAGGCACACATAGGGAGAGGGACAGAGATGCACATGGGCATAGGGAAGGTAGAAACACATGGGCAGAGGTGTCTGGAGGTACACATGGACAGGGGAATAGAGTTGCACATCGACAGGAAAGCAGAGACGAACATGGGCTAGAAGGGAAGAAGCACACATGGGTAGATATGGCAGAGGAATAAATGAGCATGAAGGGCAGAGGCACACATGAGCAGGGGAAGATGAGCAGAGTGCCAAGGAGCAGCTGAAGTACTCCCACACGGCGGTACGTAATGTGTTTACCTTGAGATCCGCTTCGGTTACTTCACTCCGGCGCAGAGAGGTGAGAATTATGGGAACACTTGTAGACACGCTGAGTCAGGTCTCCTCTTAAAAGGAATGAGTTTTTATTAGAGGGTCGACAGAAGTTAAGCAACACACTTATCAGAGACTTTTCAACAGATCATGACATACGTATAAAGCATGCGGTGAACTAGCAAGAAGCACTACCCTGCGTATTGACCATGACAAATCATGATATAATGTGGGATAACATTTACTAAGGCAATATACAAGTCTGATATTCACTATTGCAAATAACAATGGCTACATAGCATGTGCAGACTGTATCACGGTTTTCCTAAGCATGTGCTCCACATGACAATGCGCTTTTCAATACATTAGCATTTGCGACAATAATGGACCATAACACATTCAGTATCATAAATAAATCAAAACACCTCAATAATATGCATCAGCAATGTTATAAAATTCAATAAATCAAACAATATACCTGCTGGATATGTGTCAGGTACCCGTTATGAAACTAGCGTCCTGCAAAAGTGTTCCTCCCCTACCTGTGCACAGGGTTTTTGGAAAAGGGTTACTACATGAGCAATTAAAGTTAGGCGATGTCACTCCTCAATGGCAAAAGGGGAAATAGCAGGAATGTTCCTTTTCTGGGAATATGAAAATAAGTAGAAGTGGCAGAATAGCTTGAAGTAACACGCTGTACAATGGGACCTTGGATAGCAACGTAAATGTTGCTATCCAACCTGTAGCAGTGACACTTGCACACGTTACGCACCATGTACCATTGACGCTTGCACGAGTAATGCACCCTGTAGCAGTGGCGCTTGCACACGTAACGCACCCTGTAGCAGTGACACTTGCACATGTAACACTCCCTGTAGTAGTGACACTTTCACAAGTAATGCACCCCGTAGTAGTGATACTTGTACAAGTAACGCACCCTGTACCAGTGACGCTTGCACACCTAACACTCCCTGTACCAGTGACGCTTACACATGTAATGCCCCATGTACCAGTGACGCTTACACATGTAACACCCCCTGTACCACTGACGCTTACACGCGTAACGCCTCCTGTCAGAGCCGGCCTTAACCAATATGATGCCCCAGGCAAGATTTTGGCTGGTGCCCCCTAGCACCGCCGCTAGTTCTGCATGAGATGCCTGGCATGAGTCAGCTGGCAGCTCTGCTAACGTCGGGCACCTTTTGTTTATGAAAATGCATATTATTTGCTTTACTACATGGTTAGGATGCACAAGCAGCTGCTGCTGATTAAAATTATATGCAGTATGCCTATATTCTGTGTGCGACTGCAGCTGTATCTGCATACGAAATGCTACATTACAGTGATTTCCAGGAATACACGCAACATAGCAATTTGTATGCAGATACAGCCGCAGTCACACACAGAATATAGGCATGCCGCATATCATTTTAATCAGCAGAAGCTGCTGGTGCCCATAAGCATACCAAATGCCCTAGGTATTTGCCTAGTTTGCCTATGCCTAAGGCCAGCTCTGCCTCCTGTACTAGTGGTGCTTAGACATACAGTATAACGCCCCCTGTACCAGTTACGCTTACACACGTAATGCCCCCTGTACCAGTGACGCTTACACACGTAAAGCCTCCTGTAACACTGATGCTTACACACATTATGCTGCACAGTCACACACACACAAACTGTACATATATTACACACATACACAGTCACACATACATATACACAGATGCTGTATACACACACACACACTGTATATACAGATACTGTACACACACACACTCACTCACTTGTTTTCCAGCCACTTACATAAGGAAGTCTCTGGCAGCTTATCCCCTGTGTTGCAGTCTGCTGGTCCAGTGTAGCTCTGCCCCTTATTACTGTGAAGCCCCACCCCATTTTAGGTCCGCACACTGCACTGTGAGTGTGTGACAGGGGAGGGGAGGCTTGTAGCTGCCGGCGCCACTGCCTGTCATGGAGTGTGACAGGTGCAGCAGCCAGCATCAGCAGGGGGAACAGGGCAGCGCAGCAGGGACATAAGCTCAGCACAGGGATACAGAGCAGGCAGAGTGCCTCTCCTTCCTGTCGCCTCCCTGCACTGCATCACTTTGCTGAGCGGTTACCGCCGGGCCTGCTATGGGGGATGAGGCTGCCGATGGGAATGTAGGGATCACAGCAGGTTTCAGAGCTATATACTGCAGTCCTCTCCTACATACATTCCAGTGATACTTAATATTTGGACATTTAGAGCCAGGCACAGTTTATATGTGGCTGTATTAAATAGTGATGTGCACCGGACATTATTCGGGTTTTGTGTTTTGGTTTTGGATTCGGTTCTGCAGCCGTGTTTTGGATTCGGACGCGTTTTGGCAAAACCTCTCTGAAATTTTTTTGTCGGATTCGGGTGTGTTTTGGATTCGGGTGGGTTTTTTTTACAAAAAACCCTCAAAAACAGCTTAAATCATAGAATTTGGGGGTCATTTTGATCCCATAGTATTATTAACCTCAATAACCATAATTTCCACTAATTTCCAGTCTATTCTGAACACCTCACAATATTATTTTTAGTCCTAAAATTTGCACCGAGGTCGCTGGATGACTAAGCTAAGCGACCCAAGTGGCTGACACAAACACCTGGCCCATCTAGGAGTGGCACTGCAGTGTCAGACAGGATGGCACTTCAAAAAATAGTCCCCAAACAGCACATGATGCAAAGAAAAAAAGAGGTGCACCAAGGTCGCTGAATGGCTAAGCTAAGCGACCCAAGTGGCCGACACAAACACCTGGCCCATCTAGGAGTGGCACTGCAGTGTCAGACAGGATGGCAGATTAAAAAAATAGTCCCCAAACAGCACATGATGCAAAGAAAAAAAGAGGCGCAATGAGGTAGCTGTGTGACTAAGCTAAGCGACCCAAGTGGCCGACACAAACACCTGGCCCATCTAGGAGTGGCACTGCAGTGTCAGACAGGATGGCACTTCAAAAAAATAGTCCCCAAACAGCACATGATGCAAAGAAAAAAAGAGGTGCAATGAGGTAGCTGTGTGACTAAGCTAAGTGACCCAAGTGGCCGACACAAACACCTGCCCATCTAGGAGTGGCACTGCAGTGTCAGACAGGATGGCAGATTAAAAAAATAGTCCCCAAACAGCACATGATGCAAAGAAAAAAAGAGGCGCAATGAGGTAGCTGTGTGACTAAGCTAAGCGACCCAAGTGGCCGACGCAAACACCTGGCCCATCTAGGAGTGGCACTGCAGTGTCAGACAGGATGGCACTTCAAAAAATAGTCCCCAAACAGCACATGATGCAAAGAAAAATGAAAGAAAAAAGAGGTGCAAGATGGAATTGTCCTTGGCCCTCCCACCCACCCTTATGTTGTATAAACAGGACATGCACACTTTAACAAACCCATCATTTCAACGACAGGGTCTGCCACACGACTGTGACTGAAATGACTGGTTGGTTTGGGCCCCCACCAAAAAAGAAGCAATCAATCTCTCCTTGCACAAACTGGCTCTACAGAGGCAAGATGTCCACCTCCTCCTCATCCTCCGATTCCTCACCCCTTCTCACTGTGTACATCCCCCTCCTCACAGATTATTAATTCGTCCCCACTGGAATCCACCATCTCATGTCCCTGTGTACTTTCTGGAGGCAATTGCTGGTGAATGTCTCCATGGAGGAATTGATTATAATTCATTTTGATGAACATCATCTTCTCCACATTTTCTGGAAGTAACCTCGTACGCCGATTGCTGACAAGGTGAGCGGCTGCACTAAACACTCTTTCGGAGTACACACTGGAGGGGGGGCAACTTAGGTAAAATAAAGACAGTTTGTGCAAGGGCCTCCAAATTGCCTCTTTTTCCTGCCAGTATACGTACGGACTGTCTGACATGCCTACTTGGATGCGGTCACTCATATAATCCTCCACCATTCTTTCAATGGTGACAGAATCATATGCAGTGACAGTAGACGACATGTCAGTAATCGTTGGCAGGTCCTTCAGTCCGGACCAGATGTCAGCACTCGCTCCAGACTGCCCTGCATCACCGGCAGCGGATGGGCACGGAATTCTTAGCCTTTTCCTCGCAGCCCCAGTTGCAGGAGAATGTGAAGGAGGAGCTGTTGACGGGTCACGTTCCGCTTGACTTGACAATTTTCTCACCAGCAGGTCTTTGAACCTCTGCAGACTTGTGTCTGCCGGAAAGAGAGATACAATGTAGGGTTTAAATCTAGGATCGAGCACGGGTGGCATAAATGTAGTGCTCTGATTTCAACAGATTGACCACCCGTGAATCCTGGTTAAGCGAATTAAGGGCTCCATCCACAAGTCCCACATGCCTAGCGGAATCGCTCTGTTTTAGCTCCTCCTTCAATCTCTCCAGCTTCTTTCTGCAAAAGCCTGATGAGGGGAATGACCTGACTCAGGCTGGTAGTGTCTGAACTGACTTCACGTGTGGCAAGCTCAAAGGGTTGCAGAACCTTGCACAACATTGAAGTCATTCTCCACTGCGCTTGAGTCATGTGCATTCCTCTTCCTTTGCCTATATCGTAGGTAGCTGTATAGGCTTGAATGGCCTTTCGCTGCTCCTCCATCCTCTGAAGCATATAGAGGGTTGAATTCCACCTCGTTACCACCTCTTGCTTCAGATGATGGCAGGGCAGGTTCACAAGACCCACAAGGGTCTTCGTTGCGCTCGCCATCCCAGCGCCAGTCACACAACTTGAACCCCAAAAAAAAACACCCTCCAGTAAAGTAAGTACATATTTTAAAATTACAATTAGTTGCACTCACACATGTCTATGAGCTTGTAATGTGGAACCTTTACAAATAATAATGATATCGATAATGATGATGATGGGGCAGACTAGAATGGGCCAAGTGGTTCTTATCTGCCGTCAAATTCTATGATGATTATTAATGCTAACTACAAAATAAATATAAAATTGGGAGCTCTCTAACTTAGGGTTAGGGTTAGGGTTCTGAATGGACTAGTTCTATTATTATTTTTCATTTTATTTTATTTTCAACATGCATACAGCTACTAATTTTTTTTTTCAATTCGATTTAAAGAAAATTTTATTTTTTGTAATCTATTCAGTAAATTTACCACAATGCAAAGGTGCACATATTTTTTCTCTTATAAACATAACTTATGAAGAATTTGTCTAGTATTTATTAGCAAAATTGTTGGCACTAAAAAGGTTAGACACAATTTTGTTCCTGCTCTACTAGAGCTGGGGATTCTGCTTGGCTGAGAAAAACATCCCCCCCCCCCCCCCCCCTCTATATATCCTTTTATGGATGTCACAGAGGGGAGAGAGAGAGAGTGTATATATATATATATATATATATATATTGTATGTATGTACAGTATGTGTACAGAACTTAGCATGCCTTTTATTTGTCTCCAGTTATAATGGTATACTACGTACATAGTGACAGAAACAGTATTTTATGTTTTGGATTCATTTGGCAAATGTCACATTGTTTCCTTCATTGTACTATTTAGTATAAAAATATTTTTTTATTATTATACAACATGCAGTTTATCAATAAGTTTTGTTTTTGTTTGTTTTTTGCATTTTTGCATTGCAGCAGTAAATCACCAATTGTATCTAAAACGACAAACAATGGGGGTAATTCCAGGTTGATCGCAGCAGGATTTTTTTTTAGCAGTTGGGCAAAACCATGTGCACTGCAGGGGAGGCAGATATAACATGTGCAGAGAGAGTTAGATTTGGGTGGGTTATTTTATTTCTGTGCAGGGTAAATACTGGCTGCTTTATTTTTACACTGCAAATTAGATTGCAGATTGAACACACCCCACCCAAATCTAACTCTCTCTGCACATGTTACATCTGCCTCCCCTGCAGTGCACATGGTTTTGCCCAACTGCTAAAAAAAATCCTGCTGCGATCAACTTGGAATTACCGCCAATATTCTACATATAGGCCCTCATTCCGAGTTGATCGCTCGCTAGCTGCTTTTAGCAGCAATGCAAACGCTAGGCCGCTGCCCTCTGGTAGTGTATCTTAGCTTAGCAGAAGTGCGAATGAAAGATTAGCAGAATTGCTCGAAAATCTTTTCCTGCAGTTTCTGAGTAGCTCCCGACCTACTCCTAGATTGCGATCACTGCAGACTGTTTGGTTCCTGATTTGACGTCACAAACACGCCCTGCGTTCGGCCAGCCACTCCCCCGTTTCCCCAGCCACTCCTGCGTTTTAGCCTGACACGCCTGCGTTTTTTAGCACACTCCAGGAAAACAGTCTGTTTCCGCCCAGAAACACCCACTTTCTGTCAATCACACACCGATCAGCAGAGCGACTGAAAAGCGTCGCTCGCCCCTGTGTAAAATTGCTTAGTTTTGTGTGAAAGTACTTGGCGCGTGCGCCCTGCGGCCCATACGCATGCGCAGAACAGCCGTTTTTTTAGCCTGACCGCTATGCTGCGAAAAACAGCAGCGAGCGATCAACTCGGAATGAGGGCCATAGTAAAGTATCACATAAAACAGTTATTTAATACATATCTTGATGGGAGGCAGTCAACTTACCAGCTGTCGAAATCCCCAGTGAAATTTCAAGCGGTCGGAATTACGACCGCCTGCTGGAATCCCCACTTGGGTGGTAGTCCACGCCACCACCCGACAGGGAGTATAACCCTGTGGTGACCAAAGGTCGCTACCGGGCCCGAAGCATAGTAAGCGCAGCGAGCCAGCGAGGGGGCACGCTGCGCTCGCTGCCGGTATCACGGCTGTCGGGATATCATACTGATCCCATCTTAACAATTATGTACCTTCTACAATTACTTTTAGCATAGCTATAACATCATTATTAGTTTTCTCTGGTTTCAAGGACAATCCAAGTTTGCCAAGTATTGTCAACTTTGCAGCATGTTGTTTGTGCAAAGTGCAGTTTTTCAGAGCTGTTACGAGACATTATAGTACCCTGGGTGAGAGAGAACACAGGCGTATGATACAGCCGCTGCCTGTAGTTCTGTTATGTGCAGAATGTCTTCACTGTCAGGTGGGGCATGCACAGAGGGGGGAAGTGGCAGAAACATATACAAACTGTCAGTTCAGGCTTAGATATAAGTACTATACTAACACACCCACCACACTTACCCCTCTACAAATACACCACCCACCCATTTCAATACTTCTTGCCATACATTAATGCTGTACATTACCTCCTACCCATTACTACTCACAGATACCTTCATACAAACTTTAAAATATCCCTTTTTACCCCATAACTTACCCACTGAAATGCCCTTCACTCACTATCACCATCATGCTCTAACCTCATAATGACACCAAAAGAAAAATGCATAACATTTGTTAAATCATGGGTACATCTGTATAGTGTGTGTGTGTGTGTGTGTGTGTGTGTGTGTGTGTGTGTGTGTGTGTGTGTGTCTCTGTATAGATAGATAGATACTGTATATATTAGTGATGAGCGGGTTCGGTTCCTCGGAATCCGACCCCCCCCCCCCCCCCCCCCCCGAACTTCACCCATTTTACACGGTTCCGAGGCAGACTCGGATCCTCCCGCCTTGCTCGGTTAGCCCAAGCGTGCCCAAACGTCATTATCCCGCTGTCGGATTCTCGCGAGATTCGTATTCTATATAAGGAGCCGCGCATCACCGCCATTTTCACACGTGCATTGGAGATGATAGGGAGAGGACGTGTGCAGTGTTCTCTCAGTTGTGTTCAGTGTGCTGCAAATATCTGTGCTCAGTGTGCTGCAAATATCTGTGCTCAGTGTGCTTGCAAATATCTGTGCTCAGTGTGCTGAAAATATCTACGTTCTCTGCCTGAAAAACGCTCCATATCTGTGCAGCATTGTAGTATATAGTAGGAGGACAGTGCAGAATTTTGCTGACCAGTGACCACCAGTATTATATCAGTAAGGTACAGTAGTCCACTGCTCTACCTCCCTCTGTGTCGTCAAGTATACTATCCATCCATACCTGTGGTGCATTTAAGTTTTGCGCAGTATATATAGTAGGAGGACAGTGCATAATTTTGCTGACCACCAGTATATAATATATAGCAGTACGGTACAGTAGTCCACTGCTCTACCGACCTCTGTCTCGTCAAGTATACTATCCATCCATACATGTGGTGCATTTAAGTTTTGCGCAGTATCTATATAGTAGGAGGACAGTGCATAATTTTGCTGACCACCAGTATATAATATATAGCAGTACGGTACAGTAGTCCACTGCTCTACCTACCTCTGTGTCGTCAAGTATACTATCCATCCATACCTGTGGTGCATTTAAGTTTTGCGCAGTATATATAGTAGGAGGACAGTGCATAATTTTGCTGACCACCAGTATATAATATATAGCAGTACGGTACAGTAGTCCACTGCTCTACCGACCTCTGTCTCGTCAAGTATACTATCCATCCATACATGTGGTGCATTTAAGTTTTGCGCAGTATCTATATAGTAGGAGGACAGTGCATAATTTTGCTGACCACCAGTATATAATATATAGCAGTACGGTACAGTAGTCCACTGCTCTACCTACCTCTGTGTCGTCAAGTATACTATCCATCCATACCTGTGGTGCATTTAAGTTTTGCGCAGTATCTATATAGTAGGAGGACAGTGCATACTTTTGCTGACCACCAGTATATAATATATAGCAGTACGGTACAGTAGTCCACTGCTCTACCTACCTCTGTGTCGTCAAGTATACTATCCATCCATACCTGTGGTGCATTTAAGTTTTGTGCAGTATATATATTGTAGGAGGACAGTGCATAATTTTACTGACCACCAGTATATAATATATAGCAGTACGGTACAGTAGTCCACTGCTCTACCTACCTCTGTGTCGTCAAGTATACTATCCATCCATACCTGTGGTGCATTTAAGTTTTGCGCAGTATATATATAGTAGGAGGACAGTGCATAATTTTGCTGACCACCAGTATATAATATATAGCAGTACGGTACAGTAGTCCACTGCTCTACCTACCTCTGTGTTGTCAAGTATACTACAAAAGTTCAGTAAAATAACACAAAAATCAAAATTAAAAGCGTCTGATGAGAAGCGTAAACTTGCCAATATGCCATTTACGACACGGAGTGGCAAGGAACGGCTGAGGCTCTGGCCTATGTTCATGGCTAGTGGTTCAGATTCACATGAGAATGGAAGCACTCATCCTCTCACTAGAAAACTGCAGTGACACTCCTAGATGGGCCAGGTGTTTGTGTCGGCCACTTGTGTAGCTTAGCTTAGTCACACAGCTACCTCATTGCACCTCTTTTTTTCTTTGCATCATGTGCTGTTTGGGGGCTATTTTTTGAAGTGCCATCCTGTCTGACACTGCAGTGCCACTCCTAGATGGGCCAGGTGTTTGTGTCGGCCACTTGGGTCGCTTAGCTTAGTCACACAGCTACCTCATTGCACCTCTTTTTTTCTTTGCATCATGTGCTGTTTGGGGACTATTTTTTGAAGTGCCATCCTGTCTGACACTGCAGTGCCACTCCTAGATGGGCCAGGTGTTTGTGTCAGCCACTTGGGTCGCTTAGCTTAGTCACACAGCTACCTCATTGCACCTCTTTTTTTCTTTGCATCATGTGCTGTTTGGGGACTATTTTTAAATCTGCCATCCTGTCTGACACTGCAGTGCCACTCCTAGATGGGCCAGGTGTTTGTGTCGGCCACTTGGGTTGCTTAGCTTAGCCATCCAGCGACCTTGGTGCACCTCTTTTTTTCTTTGCATCATGTGCTGTTTGGGGACTATTTTTTTAAGTGCCATCCTGTCTGACACTGCAGTGCCACTCCTAGATGGGCAAGGTGTTTGTGTCGGCCACTTGGGTCGCTTAGCTTAGCCATCCAGCGACCTTGGTGCACCTCTTTTTTTCTTTGCATCATGTGCTATTTGGGGACTATTTTTTGAAGTGCCATCCTGTCTGACACTGCAGTGCCACTCCTAGATGGGCCAGGTGTTTGTGTCGGCCACTTGGGTCGCTTAGCTTAGCCATCCAGCGACCTTGGTGCACCTCTTTTTTTCTTTGCATCATGTGCTATTTGGGGACTATTTTTTGAAGTGCCATCCTGTCTGACACTGCAGTGCCACTCCTAGATGGGCCAGGTGTTTATGTCGGCCACTTGGGTCGCTTAGCTTAGTCATCCGGCGACCTCGGTGCAAATTTTAGGACTAAAAATAATATTGTGAGGTGTTCAGAATAGACTGGAAATGAGTGGGAATTATGGTTATTGAGGTTAATAATACTATGGGATCAAAATAACCCCCAAATTCTATGATTTAAACTGTTTTTGAGGGTTTTTTGTAAAAAAAACACCCAAATCCAAAACACACCCGAATCCGACAAAAATTTTTCAGGGAGGTTTTGCCAAAACGCGTCTGAATCCAAAACACGGCCACGGAACCGAATCCAAAACCCGAAAAATTTCCGGTGCACATCACTAGTATATATATAAAATAAACATTGCAACATTCCAAAAGTCCTGCAGTGCCATGTCGTGATTATATACCTGTGCTAGAGTGTTTTTCACACGGGATGCGGATAACTTTTTGCTAATGGCACACAGGCCGTTGCTCACTATAATATTGAGTGCCAAACCAAAGACTCACTCTCACTCTCTCTCTCTTTCTCTATATATATAGTTCAGAGTGTCTGCACTCTCCAATAAAATCTCTAATAGTTGGGTGCTCCAATAAAGACTAACAGTCCAAAATGGAAAAAATAGGATTATGGTACTTACCAGGTAAATCCTTTTCTTTGAATCCATAGGGGGCACTGGAGTACTCTTGGGATATGGACGGCTTCCACAGGAAGAAGGCACTGAATAAATTAATTTTGAAACTACTCCTCCCCTCCATATCCCAGAGTTCCTCAGTGTTTTTTACTGAGCCGAACAGGAGCTATAGAGAGGTTGATAATGGAGAATTACATATAACATAACGGACAACAATAAAGTTGACACAACATTACTGACAACTAAACAGTTGACACCATAACCGATTAGAACTTGTTAAATTTGAACCAGTCGGTGAGAATGTGTTACCATAAGATCTACTGAACTTACCCCAAACCAGGTAAACTGCTATGGGTGGGCGTCCAGTGCCCCCTATGGATTAAAAAAAAAGGATTTACCTGGTAAGTACCAAAATACTATTTTCTTTTTCATCCACTAGGGGTCACTGGAGTACTCTTGGGACGTACCAAAGTTTCCCCCGTGGGCGGGAGAGCTGTTTGGCACCTGTAACACTAGGCGGCCAAAGCTAGATGCTGATGCCGCAAACGTATCAAACTTGTAAAAGCGCACAAACGTGTGCACTGAAGACCATGTAGCCGCCCGGCAAAGCTGTGTCGTAGAAGCTCCACGACTCGCTGCCCATGCCGTTCCCACAGAACGTGTGGAATGAGCTGTTACTGATGTAGGCAGCTGTAACCTAGCATGACGGTAAGCCTGACGTATGGTCAGTTTAATCCATCTGGATAAGGTCTGCTTAGAAGCTGACCAACCCATCTTGGCAGCATCATAGAGAACAAACAGCGTATCCGTCTTACAAACTGTCGACGTTCGGGATACATAAACGCGTAATGCACGTACCACATCCAACCTTCCAGAATCTCCTGTTAATACAGGAACTACTATTGGTTGATTGATGTGAAAAGATGACACTACCTTTGGTAGGAAAGCGGGATTCGTCCGAAGTTCCGCTCTGTCATCATCAAACACCAAATACAGTGGCTTGCACGACAAGGCACCCAAATCTGAAACACGCCTTGCTGTAGCTAAGGCTAAAAGAAAAATTGTTTCCAAGTGAGAAATTTAATGTCCACTTGCTGTAAGGGTTCAAAGTATAAGGACTGTAAGAAATCTAAAACCAGATTCAAGTCCCATGGCGCCGTTGGTGGAATGAATGGAGGCTGTACTCTGAGGACACCCTGCAGAAAAGTGTGTACCGACGGCAATAGAGCCAATTTTCTTTGAAAGTAAATTGACAACGCAGATATCTGCACTTTTAGTGTGGATAGACGCAGTCCTCCATCTGTAGAAATAAAAAAGACGAGATAACTTGAAAGATGATGTCGGAAACTTCCGAGCTTCACACCAATCTATATAGGCACGCCAGATTCTGTAATAATGAGCTGCCGTTACCGGCTTCCTAGCTCGTAACATGGTTGGTATAACCGATTCAGGAATGCCCTCTCTTCTTAAGAGGGCGGTCTCAACAGCCACCCCGTCAAACGCAGCCGCGCTAAATCGGGGTAAAGGAACGGACCCTGTTGTAACAGGTCCGGATGTAGTGGGAGTGGCCAAGGATCGTCTGTGAGTAGTCTGCGGAGATCCGAGAACCAACCTCTCCGAGGCCAATGAGGCGCCACTAGTATGACTGTGACGGACTCTCTTTTGATCCGTTTTAGCAACAAAGGGAGCAGCGGAAACGGTGGAAACAGATACAAGAGGCTGTACGGTCACGCGACTGTGAGAGCATCCACCGCCTTTGGATCTCTCATTCTGGACACATACTGGGGCATTTGGTGATTGTGGCGAGATGCCATCAGATCCACCTGAGGGTAACCCCACCTCTGGACCAACATGTGAAACACTTCTGGATTTAATGCCCATTCTCCTGGATGAAAATCCCGACAACTGAGATAATCTGCCTCCCAGTTGTCCACTCCCAGAATGAACACTGCCGACAATATCACTTGGTGATACTCGGCCCACCTGAGGATCCGAGCTACTTCCCGCATTGCCATGCAGCTTCTCGTTCCTCCTTGCTTGTTGATGTATGCGACTGCCGTTGCATTGTCTGACTGCACCTGAACAGTCTGAAACCGAAACATGTGCACTGCTCGTCGTAGTGCATTGTAAATTGCCCGGAGTTCCAGGACAGTTATAGACAGCAATCTTTCGTGATCTGCCCAGAGACCCTGTAGCCGATAACTTTGAACTACAGCTCCCAAGCCTCTGAGACTCGCGTCTGTCGATAGAATTATCCAATTCCAGACGCCGAACCGTTTCCCTGCGGTTAGATTGTGTACTTTGAGCCACCAGAGCAGAGACACTCTGGCCCGTGGCGACAACCTCACCCTGTGGTGAATCTGCAGATGCGAGCCCGACCACTGTGCTAGCACATCTAGTTGAAAAGGACGTGAGTGAAATCATCCGAACTGAAGCGATTCGAAAGCCGCCACCATTGTGCCTAAGAGGCGAATGCACAAATGTACCGAGACTGTGAGTGGCTTGAGTACTAATTGTACTAGATGACGAATGACCTGTACTTTCTGTTCTGGTAGGTAAATTCTTTGATTTACCGTACCGAGAATCATACCTAGGAATTGAAGTCGCTGAGACGGAATCAGATGTGATTTCTTGAAATTGACTATCCAACCGTGCCGAACTAGTACATTGTATGTTAGCAACGCCTGTTGGAGAAGCATCTGTTGAGACGGAGCCTTGATGAGCAAATCGTCCAAATACGGAACAATTATTACTCCTAGGGATCTGAGATGAGCTATCATCACCGACATCACCTTGGTGAATACCCGAGGCGCTGATGAAAGGCCAAACGGTAGAGCCTGAAACTGGTAATGGCCTTGCCGTATTGCAAACCGCAAGAACCTCTGATGAGGTGGCCAAATCGGAATGTGTAGGTACGCATCTTTGAGATCCAGTGCAATCATGAATTCCTGTGGCTCTAAACCTGCAATCACTGACCGCAGAGATTCCATCTTGAATCTGTAGTAAGTGACGTACTGATTGAGACCTTTTAAGTTCAATATTGGCCTGACCGAGCCATCCGGCTTTGGTACCACAAACAGACTGGAATAATAACCCTGCCCCTGTTGTTGTACAGGGACCGGAATCAAAACTGCTGCAATCAGCAGAGACTGAATGGCAATCTGCAGAACCGCCTTCTTGCCGTCCGACACAGGCAGACCTGTCTCGAAAAACCGCATTGGCGGAAGACAATCGAACTCTATTTTGTAACCTTTTAACACTAAATTGCGGATCCACCCATCTGTGGTCGTCTGAAGCCACGCCCCCTGGAACGTCTGAAGGCGTGCTCCCACAATTGGAGATCAGAGATGGGCTGGGAGCCCGTCATGCCACTGGCTTGTTGGCGACCTTAGCGTCCTGACGACTTGTGTTGGTTTGTTGGAAACCACGTCCCCGACCTCTTCTACCAAGTGTGGCCGCTCCTCTGCCGCGCCCACGAAAGGACTGAGGTCTAAAGGATTTGAACGCCGGACCAGAGTATTTGCGTCTAGGTACCGTTGGAGGCAATGGTAAGAAAACAGACTTTCCTCCCGTGGCCTCAGAAATCCATCTGTCCAATTCGGGACCGAACAGCTTCTCGCCACCGTAAGGATGACGCTTCTATACCTTTTTTGACCTCCGCCTCCGCTTGCCAACAACGTAGCCAGAGTGCTCGTCGTGCTGTAACTAGCAATGATGAAAGGCGAGAAGTGAGCTGACAGACATCAGTAGAAGCTGTACATAGATAGTCAGCAGCTTCCCAGATTTGATCAGCGAGAAGTATAAGATGATCGTCCTGTAGAGCCGACTTGAGCTCTTTTATCCATACCATTAGCGCCTTAGTTACCCAAATGCCAACCAACCCAGGTCTCAGCAGCACTCCTGCTGCTATATACATGGACTTTAGCATAGCTTCTATTTTACGGTCTGAAGGGTCTTTAAGCGTAGTAGCAGTTGGTACTGGTATGGTTAATTTCTTTGTAAGCTTAGATACGGACTAATCCACCAATGGCGGATTTTCCCATGTAGCTGTCATGGACTCTGGAAACGGGTAACTCGACTTAAATCTGCGAGGTATAGAAAACCGTTTATCCGGATTCTTTCGTGTTTCTAATAACATTTTATTAAGAGATTCCGAAACAGGAAAACACATCGGAGATCTCTGTCGTTTAGTAAAGACTACTTCATCATTTGTCAGAGGCTCCTCAGTTTCTGTAAACTTCAGAGACTGACGCATTACTCTGATAAGATTATGAATGCCTGGGCTGTCAAAATCGTCACTATCTGACTGCTGGTCTATTTCGCCCTCCTCACCCTCATCCGCAGTGAGGTCTAGCATAGCAGAAACTGGCAAATCATAAGACAAAAGAAACTTATCCTTTCCACCCAAGGTGGACTTGGACTTTTGGTAAGATTGAGACCCCTCCGGTAACTCTAGCGGTCTCATCTTAGACTCAGATCTTGCCGCTTCCCGCTCTTGACGAGTGGCGGCCAATTCTGATTGCAATCCAACCAGGACATTTGCAAGCATAGCCCATGGAGGGTCCGGAGATGAAACTGGCTTTAAACCGGAGTGGGAATTGTATTTGTAGCTGAATTCACAAAACATACTGTACATGTGGTAGATCCATCAGGCAACACACTTTAACAGACATGGCAGGGAAATTGCTTCTTAGTCTTTGCTGGTGCCTTACTCATTATGCAGACAGACAATACAAACTACAAACACAGACAATTTGCACAACTCAGTAAATAGCACTAAGGTTTTAGTATATATATATCTGTGCACGCCAGTAATATGAAAAACCTGATCCCAAATTCCCCTAGCACCCCTGCGCCTTTAGTGAAGTAGAGATGTAGTACAGGAACTCTGGAAACAGACAGGAAAAAAACAGGAAGCATGGTTAAATATGCCAAGTTTCCAGTATAACACAAAAATGCAGATTATCTCCACTAAACTGCAAATATATATATCCTGCTACCAAGGCTTAATAGCCTACTAAAAAAACCCTGCATCACTGTTGCTGCTAAGTGCACTTTACTTATGTGCCTCCCCCCCGTGCTCCGTGTACTGTTCTCTGTACACGTAGCCGGCTTACATGCCTGAGAAGAGGCCGGGAGGCGGCTAGCAGGAGCCGGGGAGCGCACAGCATAGAGCCGTGGAGCGGCCTATGTACGTGCGGCTCCAGGAATCGGCGGAGTGTTAGAGGCGGTGGCGCTGGAAGCGGCGGCCGGGAGGCGGCTAGCGGGAGCTGGAGAGCGCACAGCATAGAGCCGTGGAGCGGCCTATGCACGCGCGGCTCCAGGAATCGGTGGGGTGTTAGAAGCGGCGGCGCTGGAAGCGGCGGCCGGGAGGTGGCTAGCGGGAGCTGGAGAGCGCATAGCATAGAGCCGTGAAGCGGCCTATGCACGCGCGGCTCCAGGTATCGGCGGGGCTTGTCAGCGGCGTCAGCGCTAGAAGCGGCGGCGGGCGGCTCTCCCCAATATAGTTCCCCACACAGCGGGGTGGCAGCGTGAGCTGACCGCCCCAACCCAACATACCTGGACTCCCTGTAGTGAGGGCTATGACGGGGCTTCTTGTTCAAGCTCCGTCCAGCCTCCTGCAGGCAGCCTGTACGTGGTGTGAGGGAGCTCTTTTTAGAGAGGCCCGACACCCACAGCTGCTAGTAGCAGCTTCCACTATCCCGGACCCACGCCTATTGGAAGGGGGGAAGGGATGTGGAAATTGTTGAGAGAAAAAACTTAGAAAAAATCCAATGAATGTGGACAAACTCCACAAGCCTTCTAACTGTCGAGCACAGAAAAAACACTGAGGTACTCTGGGATATGGAGTGGAGGAGTATTCTAAATTAATTTATTCAGTGCCTTCTTCCTGTGGAAGCCGTCCATATCCCAAGAGTACTCCAGTGACCCCTAGTGGATGAAAAAGAAACAGATCAGAATAAAACTATTCCATTCAGGAACTCACCAGTTTAAAGCAGGCTGTTTTAATAAAAAAAATTTAAAGTGCAAAAAAGGACATGGTCGACGTTTCAATCCCTCAGGATTTTCTTCAGGACATAGCAGCATAATCAACCATCCACCAAGCAGCCAAAGGAGTGAATGACAACCATCACCAGAAGCAGATATATATACCCCTATCAATTACTAATCAGGTGTTATGTCATATCATAATGCATCATGGGAGATGTACCAAATCTAACCATTAAAACACATCCCATAGTTCCACAAAATACTATAGTACCAGCATCAGATATAGGGCCTAATTCAGACCTGATCGCTGCTGTGCGTTTTCGCACAGCAGCTGATCAGGTCTGAACTGCACATGCACTGGTGCCGCAGACAGCCGACAGCCATCTCAGCGCTGCGATTGCCTCAGCCTGATTGACAGGCACAGGCAGTCACTGGGCGGGAGGGGGCGGGGCGGTGGCGTTTGGCCGCCATTTTAGGGGCGCAGTCCGGGCAATGCAGGCATGCCCGGACCGTGCGGGGGGCAGGTCATGGTGGCTGCGTGACGTCACACGCAGCCACTGAGACCCAGACTCGACGAGTAGCTCCCTGCCAGCGCGCAGGAGCTGCACTGGTAGGGAGCTACTCTTCAAGTACAAAAGCATTGCCGCTGTGCAATGCTTTTGTACTTGTGCGGCGGGGTAGGGCCTGACATGCGGGTTGGACTAGCCCTGTGTTGGGCGTCCCCCCGCATGTCAGGGAAGCTGATTGTAGATGTGATAAATTTAGCACATCTACGATCAGGTCTGAATTAGGCCCATAGTTAGACCGGCGCCTTAGCCAACTGAATAACCAACAGCATAAACAACAATAGATAAGAGGACTGAAACATACATAAATAAGAATAAATAAAAACGCTGGTCTGGACTGGAAGTGTCATGCATTCAACCGGCGGTGGAACGCATAGACGTCACCGGAAATGCCGCGGCCATTAGGTAAAGCCGCTAGCAGCCATGTTGACCGGAAGTGCCATGCGCTCCACTGCCAGTGGAGCTCACGCACATCACCGGAAGTGATGTGGCGATAGCTCACATTTGCGTTCCAGCTATCAAACCAAAATATAATTACAACTACAAGAGATGGCTACTCGTTTTGAGCAAAGGTGGTATACTCCTATGACCATAAGTAGGTGTCTGTCACAACTGAGGGCCTGAGCTGACGGGAGGCAGCCTCAGTTGTAGGGGCTGAGATGTAACGGAACCTGGGAGGTTGTATCAGACCCCTAGACATGTAAGTAACATGTAGAATAACTGCCCGAAGGCGTGACCACGACAACCAGGATAAAAGTCAATGATGTTTATTATGACAAACTCCGTAACACAGCAGCAGTAAAAGGAAACATAAAAGTCAACAGAGGATAAATACAATTCCTGGGTACTACAGGGTGGCAAGGGCCACAGGCACTGGTAGTGTGAGACAGTTCTTATAATCTTCTAGTTGGAAAGTCCTTACCAGGCCTGACTGTAGCAATGGAGAGAACCCAGGATCGTACCAGCTGATGTTCCAGGAAAGGCTGGGCTGCTGAAGGTAAAACGGCTGCTGTGGATACTGGCTGGAACCAGACTGTTGTTGGTACGGAGTGGATACTGGCTGGAACCAGTTAAATAATAAACGAACTTGAGAGCGATGAAATAATAATGAAGTTTGGAGTTTGAGAGCGGTGAAATAATAATACCGGTGGAGAGTGGTAAACTGCAGAAAAGGACACCGGCCCTTTAAGAGAAGCTATACACTGCTGGAAGCTGGGCTGGAAGCAGGTGATTGTTTGAGAGCGGTGAAATAATAATACCGGTGGAGAGTGGTAAACTGCAGAAAGGACACCGGCCCTTTAAGAGAAGCTGTACACTGCTGGAAGCTGGGCTGGAAGCAGGTGATTGTTGTAGCTGGAAACAGGTGAGTCCAGAATGGATCGGAGAGTCAGGCTACACCGCAGATGGAATGCTGGTGCGGGTCTCTATAGCAGAAGTCTGGAGACAGGAGCTGGAACCTGGAAGACAACCACAGGAGAGAGACAAACTGGAACTAGGTTAGACAACCAAAGCACTGACGCCTTCCTTGCTCAGGCACAGCATACTTATACCTGCAGCAAGGAAGGGGTTGGCTAGGCAATTATGCAAATCAACAATACAGACAGCAGATTGGTGGAAATAATCAGATGACAAAATCCAAGATGGCTGCGCCCATGCAGACACTTGGAGGGAAGTTTGGTTTGTAATCCATGTGAGAATTGAAACAGTAATGGCGACGCCGGCCACAGGAGACGCCAAACTGACAAGCGCACATTTAACCACGCGGGCACAGCGGAGGCCGCGGCTGATGAAATCACCACTCTGACATTCTGCATGTGGAAACTCAGGAACAGCGGGATCCGGTCCTGGAACGCTGAGCCAGCCTTAGGAGGCATCTGAAGGGTAAGTAATGGCGTCCAGATACCCGGATCGTGACAGCACCCCCCCCCTTTAGGAGTGGCCCCAGGACACTTCTTAGGCTTTAAAGGAAACTTTGCGTGGAAATTTCGGACCAAGGCAGGAGCATGGACGTCTGAGGCATTGGTCCAAGAGCGTTCTTCAGGACCATAGCCCTTCCAGTCAATGAGGTATTGTAACTGACCGTAACGGAAACGTGAGTCCAAAATCTTGGCCACCTCGTACTCGACTCCCCGTTGAGTCTGAACTTTGGGAGCTGGAGGAAGTGCGGAATGAAACCGATTCAGGATCAGCGGTTTCAACAAAGAAACATGAAATGTCCTGGGTATTTTCAAGAAGGATGGTAACTGTAACCTGTAGGCAACAGGATTGATGACTTGTTCAATCTTGAAGGGTCCGATGTAGCGAGGTGCAAATTTCATGCTGGGAACTCTCAACCTCAAATTCTTCGTGGACAGCCACACACGATCACCCACCTTGAGAGCAGGAACCGCTCTACGCTTCCTATCGGCAAACTTCTTATACCTGAATGAGGCTTTAAGCAGGGCTGCGTGGACGTTCCTCCAGTTAATTGAAAACTGACGCAAGGTGACATCCACTGCTGGAACAGAAGTTGCGGGAAGCGGTTGGAATTCTGGGACTTTAGGGTGGAATCCATAATTAATGAAGAATGGTGTAGAAGAAGATGAGGAATGGTATTGATTGTTGTGGCTGAACTCGGCCCAAGGAAGGAGTTGAACCCAGTCATCTTGAGAGGAAGACACATATATACGGAGGAAGGCCTCCAAGTCCTGATTCACCCTCTCGGTTTGACCATTGGTCTGAGGATGGTAAGCCGTGGAAAACTTTAACTTGACTTGGAGGGCTTGACACAAACTTCGCCAAAATTTGGCTACAAATTGTACTCCACGATCCGAGATGATCTCTTCAGGAAGACCGTGAAGTCGGAAGATCTCTTGTATAAACACTTGAGCCAACTTGGAAGCTGACGGAAGACCGGTGAGAGGGATGAAATGTGCCATCTTGGTGAACCGGTCAACTACCACCCAGATGGTATTAAACTTGTTGCAGATAGGTAGATCGGAAACAAAGTCCATCGACAAATGGGTCCAAGGTCGACGGGGAACAGATAATGGAACCAGTTGCCCCGCAGGCGACTGGCGGGAGACTTTGTGTTGGGCACACTTTGGGCAGGAGGCAATAAATTCCATAACGTCCTTCTTCAGAGTTGGCCACCAGTAGGACCTAGAAATAAATTCAAGGGTTTTCTGAATGCCTGTATGTCCAGCAAAACGGGAAGCATGGGCCCAATGCATGAGCTTCTTCCTTAGAACTGGCTTAACAAAACTTTTCCCTGGTGGAGGCGTAGAGTCCATCCCTACCGTGGAGAATGCCAACGGATTAATAATAGGATGCTTGTCTGCAGACTCGGACTCATTTTCTTGCTCCCATGAGCGGGAAAGGGCATCGGCCTTACGATTCTGAGAACCCGGACAGAACTGGAGTTTAAAGTCAAACCTAGAGAAGAAAAGTGCCCATCTGGCCTGACGAGGATTCAGACATTGTGCGCCTTTGAGATATAAAAGATTTTTGTGGTCGGTAAGTATGGTGATTGAGTGGGAAGCTCCCTCCAACAGGTATCTCCACTCCTCCAGAGTGAGCTTGATGGCTAGCAACTCCTGATCGCCAATGGCATAGTTGCGCTCAGCTGGGGAGAACTTCCGGGAGAAGAAACTGCAAGGATGTAGATGTCCATCTTTGGCCCTCTGGGATAACACTGCTCCTACTCCAACGGAGGAGGCATCTACCTCTAAGATAAAAGGAGAGTCGGTGTCGGGCTGTTTCAGAACTGGTGCAGAGATGAACCGTTGCTTCAGAAGGTGAAAGGCCTGTGTAGCTTCCTCGGACCACTTGGACGGATTAGCACCTTTCTTGGTTAATGCAGTGATAGGCGCCACGATGGTGGAAAAGTCTCGTATAAATTTTCTATAATAATTGGCGAACCCTAAGAACCTCTGGACCCCTTTGAGGCTTAAGGGTATAGGCCAATTCTGGATTGCTTGGAGTTTCTCAGGATCCATCTCTAGTCCGGAACCGGACACAATGTAACCTAGAAACGGAATGGTTTTAACTTCAAACACACACTTCTCCAATTTACAATAGAGGTGATTGACACGGAGACGGGAAAGAACCTCTTTTACCCAGAAACGATGATCTTCGAGATTATTAGCAAAGATGAGGATGTCGTCTAGATAAACCACGACATGGCGGTACAAGATGTCCCTGAAAATCTCATTCACGAAGTGCTGGAAGACTGCTGGAGCGTTGCTCAATCTGAAGGGCATGACAAGGTACTCATAATGTCCGTCACGGGTGTTAAAGGCGGTCTTCCACTCGTCACCCTCACGGATTCGGATGAGATTGTAGGCACCCCTCAAGTCCAGCTTTGTGAAAATAGTTGCACCACTAACTCTATCAAAGAGCTCGGTAATCAGGGGTAAAGGGTATCGGTTCTTGACGGTAATGTCGTTCAGACCTCTGTAGTCGATGCACGGACGCAGACCACCGTTTTTCTTCTTAACGAAGAAGAAGCCTGCGCCGGCTGGAGAAGAAGATGGTCGGATGAAACCCTTCGCCAGGTTCTCTTTGATGTACTCTTCCATGGAGTGTGTCTCAGGCAGAGACAACGGATAAGTTCGGCCTCGCGGTGGAACCTTCCCTGGAATGAGGTCGATTGGGCAGTCCCATTCTCTATGAGGAGGAAGGATATCAGCAGAGGCTTTACTGAACACGTCCGTGAAGTCTTGATATGGAGGAGGCGGAACATCAGATGACCTGGGGAAGGAAGAACAAACAGGAAGAACTTTGGCTAAACAAGTCTCAGCACAGGAGGGACCCCATGCCAGTATTTGTGTAGTCGTCCAGTCAATTGTAGGATTGTGAAGACGGAGCCATGGAAGGCCTAAAACCACTGGATGTGTGGCTCTTGGAATCACTAAAAAAGAAATATACTCAGAATGAAGAACTCCCACTCTCAGACGAACTGGAAGAGTCCTTAAGGAAATGACTGCGTCAAAAATCTTGCTGCCATCCACGGCAGTCAAAGAGATGGACGAGGACAGTCTCTCGGTGGGTAGGGACCACCGTTTAACATAAGCTTCGGTTATGAAATTCCCAGCTGCTCCGGAATCAAGGAGGGCAATGACGTTCCTGTAACGTTGAGCAATTTGGAGCGACACTGGGAGGTTACAGTCATGAGGAGATGGAGAGGAGATCATTACTCCTAGCCGGCCCTCTCCTTGGCGAGCTAGGATCTGGAGTTTCCCGGACGTTTGGGACAGGCATTGATAGTGTGCGACGGAGCTGCACAGTAGAGACAGAGAGACTCAGAGAGACGTCTTCGGCGCTCAGCGGGAGATAGACGGGAATGACTAATTTGCATAGGCTCATCCTTGGATGGAGATGGTTGACGAGGAGGAGGAGCAGAAGATTTAGGAGTAGATGATCTTCCTCGCTCGGTTGCTCTCTCTCTGAAACGTTGATCAACCTTCGTGCAAAGAGAAATTAGCTCATCCAACTTAGAGGGCAAGTCTCTGGTAGCTAACTCATCCTTGATGCGTTCTGATAAGCCATGCCAGAATGCAGCATACAGGGCCTCGTCGTTCCATGCCAGTTCGGATGCCAGGATTTTAAACTGTATAAGATACTGTCCCACAGTACGTGTTCCCTGGCGTAAACGGAGAATCTCAGATGAAGCAGATGTTATCCGGCCTGGCTCGTCGAAGATGCGCCTGAATGTAGCTACAAAGTCAGTATAGGAGGATAGCAGGGGATCAGACTTCTCCCATAAAGGTGATGCCCAGTCAAGGGCTGAGCCACTGAGAAGGGAGATGATATAGGCAATTTTGGTACGGTCACTGAAGAAATTGCCAGGTAGAAGCTCAAAGTGGATTTCACATTGATTGAGAAATCCCCTGCAGAACCTTGGAGATCCATCAAATTTTGCTGGCGTTGGAAGATGAAGATGTGGACTGGAAATGGGTAAGGTGGGTGGGGTTACAGCTGGTGTTACTGTAGTGGACGCACCGGACGTGCCAGGTCCACGGAGGGTCGTTTGAATCCCATCCAGCCGTGTAGAGAGATCCTGGAGACAGCGGATGATGTGGCCCTGTGCAGCCTCCTGATGTTCAAGTCGGGCTGCCAGTTCTTGCATCGGCCTGGCCGCTTGATCCTGGTCTCCGGCTGGATTCATTAGGTCAGTGCTTACTGTCACAACTGAGGGCCTGAGCTGACGGGAGGCAGCCTCAGTTGTAGGGGCTGAGATGTAACGGAACCTGGGAGGTTGTATCAGACCCCTAGACATGTAAGTAACATGTAGAATAACTGCCCGAAGGCGTGACCACGACAACCAGGATAAAAGTCAATGATGTTTATTATGACAAACTCCGTAACACAGCAGCAGTAAAAGGAAACATAAAAGTCAACAGAGGATAAATACAATTCCTGGGTACTACAGGGTGGCAAGGGCCACAGGCACTGGTAGTGTGAGACAGTTCTTATAATCTTCTAGTTGGAAAGTCCTTACCAGGCCTGACTGTAGCAATGGAGAGAACCCAGGATCGTACCAGCTGATGTTCCAGGAAAGGCTGGGCTGCTGAAGGTAAAACGGCTGCTGTGGATACTGGCTGGAACCAGACTGTTGTTGGTACGGAGTGGATACTGGCTGGAACCAGTTAAATAATAAACGAACTTGAGAGCGATGAAATAATAATGAAGTTTGGAGTTTGAGAGCGGTGAAATAATAATACCGGTGGAGAGTGGTAAACTGCAGAAAAGGACACCGGCCCTTTAAGAGAAGCTATACACTGCTGGAAGCTGGGCTGGAAGCAGGTGATTGTTTGAGAGCGGTGAAATAATAATACCGGTGGAGAGTGGTAAACTGCAGAAAGGACACCGGCCCTTTAAGAGAAGCTGTACACTGCTGGAAGCTGGGCTGGAAGCAGGTGATTGTTGTAGCTGGAAACAGGTGAGTCCAGAATGGATCGGAGAGTCAGGCTACACCGCAGATGGAATGCTGGTGCGGGTCTCTATAGCAGAAGTCTGGAGACAGGAGCTGGAACCTGGAAGACAGCCACAGGAGAGAGACAAACTGGAACTAGGTTAGACAACCAAAGCACTGACGCCTTCCTTGCTCAGGCACAGCATACTTATACCTGCAGCAAGGAAGGGGTTGGCTAGGCAATTATGCAAATCAACAATACAGACAGCAGATTGGTGGAAATAATCAGATGACAAAATCCAAGATGGCTGCGCCCATGCAGACACTTGGAGGGAAGTTTGGTTTGTAATCCATGTGAGAATTGAAACAGTAATGGCGACGCCGGCCACAGGAGACAGGAGACGCCAGACTGACAAGCGCACATTTAACCACGCGGGCACAGCGGAGGCCGCGGCTGATGAAATCACCACTCTGACATTCTGCATGTGGAAACTCAGGAACAGCGGGATCCGGTCCTGGAACGCTGAGCCAGCCTTAGGAGGCATCTGAAGGGTAAGTAATGGCGTCCAGATACCCGGATCGTGACAGCGTCTCACCAAAGCAAGGCAGAGATTTTCCCAGAGTGTTGGAAAACAATCAAGTGGATTAGATCCCTCATGTGTGATCTTCACAAGCACATACGATGTGGCAGCTAACCAAGCATGCAAAATAGTAACCAAACATTGGCCAAAACTATCTACAGATCCAACACTGACAACCAAAGGTTCAGCACCTCCTGTCTTTGCAAATAGATAGGGAAGAAATTTGAAGGACCTTTTGATGAGGCCCCAGTCACAATGCGACAGTTGGTTGCCAAGGGGCAGGAATGGTTGTTTCAGGTGTGCAGATTGCAAAATCTATGCTAACAGGATCTTATATTAAACATCCACATAGTGGAAAGAAAATGTCATTACGACATAAATTGCATTGCAGAATGGACTCTGTAATGTATGTCCTAATTTGCCCCTGTGGGCTGTATTATGTTGGAATGACAAAAAGATGTTTCCGTGATCGTATGGCGAACCATCGCTCTACTATAAGGTCGGCGTTGGAAACACAATCGTCCGATAAACCTGTGGCCATGCATTTTCAGGAAGCAGAACATTCTATTTCCAGCCTACGGTGTTGTTACAATCCTGAGCGCTCATGTTTTGTTTTTGTTATAAATTACATTTGCTTCAGTTTGTGGAACTACAGGTCACAGCTAGCTCCTGCATAGTTGTCTCCCAGTGCCTTTGCTCCTGCACTCAGCAACTGACTTCACAGGTGTCTGGATTCTGTAATTACAGCTCGTTACCTGGAAACTACTATTCAGCTTGTCAGCCTGCTCAGTCTGCACGGCAGCTGCATGTTATATCAATTACTGGGGGCCTGTCTGGTGCTCACAACTGATTGGTCCAGCCTGTTCTTTTAAGCCTCTCAATCCCAAGAGGCTTTGCCAGTTATAACTACTCCATGTGGTGTTCTGTTTCCTGGTTCCTCTCTGGTCTCAGTTCATCTGTCCAGTGGGTATTGCCTTGTTCCAGTATTGAATTCCAGCTTCAACATCTTGCTGACGACTTCAGTCTGCCGACTGCCGCTACCTCCTGTGTCACCCCTGGAGTGCCTGCTGCTGTTCCATCTCCACGGCCCCAGCGTACCATCTGGCCATGTGCACCTTGCCACCTTCTCCAGTTCCTGTTTGTTCCTGTGTATCCCTGCGGTTGGTCATATACAACACCTCTACCATAACTCCAGTCCAGTTCAGGTATCAAGTGACCCAGACAGGGGGCCGCGACCTGCACGTCGGAAGCCGCGAAGCCCATATCCCCTTGCGGGGTTCCCTGGTGAAAATCTTCCGGCGTGTTAGACTCCGCGCCTCTGTTCTGGGTAACGTCTACCACTTGGTACCTGATCCCGAATTCCGGATTCTGCACCAGTTCCTGACATTATAACTGGCCCACCACTTCCTGGGCATGGACCCATCACAGCAAAATCCGGCTCAAATCTTGGCTGGTCAAATACAAAATTTGACGCAGCAACTGCACGATCTAAAGCTCCGAGTTTCCACCCAGGAAGAAACTAGCAGGTCATTGGTTGTAACCAGAGCTCCTGGGCCTGAACCAAAGCTGCATCTTCCAGATCGGTTTACAGGTGACCGGAAACAGTTCCAGAATTTCCGTGATAGCTGCAAGCTATATTTCAGACTCCGGCCATTATCGTCTGGTTCTGAGGCTCAGCGAGTAGGTATCATCATCTCCCTCCTGCAGGGGGAACCCCAGTCCTGGGCGTTCGGATTAAAAACGGAGAATCCCGCCTTGCACACAGTGGATGCCTTTTTTAGCGCCCTAGGAATTCTTTATGATGACCCGGACCGAGCAGCTTCTGCAGATGGGCAGGTGATAGTGGTTGGAATGACCCAGCCCTCCGAAGTCAGTTTCGCTTAGGCCTCACTGAGCAAATTAAAGATTACCTTGTCCAGTATCCTACTCCTGAAACCCTGGAAAAGCTCATGCAGTTAGCAATTCAAGTAGATCGTCGGATCAGGGAACGGAGGATTGAGAAAGGTGGAGGGTCACCATCTCCCTCAGCAGTAGCCTTGGAAGAAGCCGAAGATTCCAGTGAACCCATGCAGATTGGGGCCTTTCGTCTTTCTGCTCAGGAAAAATCTCGTAGACGATCGATGGGCCTATGCTTATATTGTGGAGCAAAGGGTAATTTTGCTAATGTTTGCACCCTGAAGTCGGGAAAAGACAAGACCCAGGGGTAAAAGGGGAGTTACTCCTGGGTCTGGCTGGAATCTCTCAAAAAAAATTCAGTCTTGCTTCCAGTTCTACCTACTCAGCAAGTTGCAGTCAAGGCTTTTGTTGATTGTGGTGCAGCTGCCAACTTTATGGATATCTCTTTCGTCCGGTCCTGGAACATTCCTATACTAAAGATGAAGCCTTCTGTGACTATTTGTGGCCTTGACGGTAACCCCCTCCTCAGTGGGCAAGTGTCTCAGCAAACTCCTCCTGTTCATTTAACTACTGGTCTTCTGCATTCGGAGAAGATTATTTTCCTCCTTGTCAATTGCCCCATGGCCTCCATAGTCCTAGGGCTTCCATGGTTGAAATCCCATAATCCATCCATCTGCTGGAAGACAGGAGAACTCTTACAGTGGGGAACAGAATGTACAGGAAGATGTCTGTCCTTGCCAGTGCGATGCTCTCAAGTTATACCAGAGGCGCTACCGACTCCATATCATTCATTTGCGGATGTATTCTCCAAGAAAGAGGCGGATACTCTTCCCCCCCCATCGACCTTACGACTGTGCCATCAGTCTGGTATCCGAAGATAAATGACCTAAGGGTAGATTATATGCTCTTTCTTTGCCAGAAACTAAAGCCATGGAAGACTATATTCAGGAGAACCTAAGCAAAGGGTTTATTCGTCCCTCAAAATCACCAGTAGGAGCAGGATTCTTCTTTGTGGCAAAAAAGGACGGCTCCTTACGTCCATGCATTGATTATAGAGGACTCAACAAAATCACGGTTAAGAATTCTTATCCTTTGCCTTTGATTTCCGTGTTGTTTGATCAACTCCGGATGGCGGAAATCTTCTCTAAAATTGATCTTCGGGGGGCATATAACCTCATACGAATTAAGGCCGGTGACGAGTGGAAGACGGCCTTCAACACTCATTCTGGGCATTATGAATACCTTGTTATGTCATTTGGATTGTCAAATGCTCCTGCCGTCTTCCAAGATTTTATCAATGATGTGCTCCGAGAATTCCTGGGAAAATTTGTTGTGGTCTACTTGGACGACATCCTGATATATTCACGGTCACTTGAGCAGCATCGAGTCCATGTCCAGATGGTGTTGCAAAAGCTCCGAGAGCACCATCTATACGCCAAGTTAGAAAAATGTGAATTCGAAGTGAAGGAAGTCGCTTTCTTAGGATACGTCATCTCTCCCAAGGGGTTCTCCATGGATCCCAGTAAGCTTCAAGCAATTCAAGATTGGGCACAACCTACTAACCTTAAAGCTATACAACGCTTTCTTGGGTTCGCTAATTATTACAGGAGATTTATTCGTTCATTTTCAGACATTGTTGCACCTATTGTTGCTTTGACCAAGAAAGGTGCGGATCCATCACATTGGTCACCTTCAGCTCTACAAGCTTTTCTCAAGTTAAAAAAAGCCTTTATATCTGCACCTGTTCTTAGTCATCCAAATCCTGACCTGCCTTTTGTTATGGAAGTGGATGCTTCTGAAGTGGGAGTGGGAGCAGTCCTATCACAGAAAGATCCAGTTGATTCTAAACTTCACCTGTGCTCTTTTCTGTCCAGAAAGTTCTCTCCTGCCGAAGGCAACTATGATGTTGGAAATCGTGAACTGCTTGCTATCAAGTGGGCTCTAGAAGAATGGAGGCATTGGTTGGAAGGGGCGAGACACGTGATTACAATCCTCACTGACCATAAAAACTTATCCTATATTGAGTCAGCCAAGAGACTGAATCCAAGACAGGCACAATGGGCATTATTCTTCACTAGATTCAACTATGTGATCTCCTATCGGCCAGGATCGAAGAATCTTGAAGCAGATGCCTTGTCACGAAGCTTCCTTCCAATTCAAAATTCATCCTGCTCTTCTGAACCAATTATTCCTGTTTCCAATATCCATGCTGGTCTTGCTCAAGATTTAGTCTCCCAGATTCAAGCCAAACAGTCTCTTGCACCCATGGGGACTCCCTCAAGACTCCTCTTTGTCCCTAAAGAGTACAGGAAAGCAGTTTTATCTGAATTTCATGTAAAAAGAGTCTCTGGGCATCCAGGGATTTCTAAGACTCTGGATTTATTGTCTCGCTCAGTTTGGTGGCCTTCTATGTATCAAGATGTTGGAGAGTTCATGCTTGCTTGTGAGATCTGTGCTCAACATAAAACTCCTCGTAAAGCTACCATGGGACATCTTACGCCTCTTACGGTTCCCTCAAGACCTTGGTCCCATATTTCTATGGACTTTGTGGTTGATATTCCCAAGTCATCGGGGTACAATACCATTTGGGTTGTGGTAGACCGGTTCAGTAAGATGGCTCACTTTGTTCCTCTTCGCAAGCTCCCCAGTGCCAGAAAATTGGCAACCTTGTTTATCCAACATCTTTAAATTACATGGATTACCACAGGACATCGTCTCCGACAGAGGAACTCAGTTTATTGCTCAATTCTGGCGAGCTTTCTGTTCAGCCTTGGATATTAATCTTAGTCTGTCCTCTGGTTATCATCCGCAATCCAATGAACAGACTGAGCGAGTGAACCAGTCTCTTGAACAGTATCTCCGTTGTTATGTTTCCAAGTACCATAACGATTGGGTGGACCATCTGGCATTTGCTGAATTTGCATATAATAATTCCAGTCACTCTTCTTCATCCATGTCACCCTTCTTTTGTCTCTCTGGGTTCCATCCTAGGTCTAACGCTTTTGACATCCTGCAGCAACAGACTTCTTCCCTTGATCCTGTAGCTCGTCTGAGGAAAATTTGGAGGAGAGTACGTCTGGCACTCAACCAAGTCTCTGTTCGTTCCAAACAATTTGCTGACAGACGACGAAGACCTTGTACTCTTAAAGTGGGTGACATGGTGTGGCTGTCCACTCGAAATATCAAGTTACGCCAGCCCTCTCAAAAATTTGGGCCTAGGTTCATTGGTCCATTCCGGATTATTAGACAGATTAATCCAGTAGCCTTTCGACTCCTTTTACCAAAATCACTTAAGATCAATAACACTTTCCACTGTTCCTTGTTGAAACCAGCATTTGTGTCCCAGAGATTTAGCAGATCTCCTTCCAGAAGGCCTGCCGCTGTGTTAGTTCAAGGTCACAAGGAGTTTGTTGTGGAGAAGATTCTGGATTCCAAGTTCAGGAGGGGCAAGTTCATTTCCTCGTGCATTGGAAGGGTTACGGTCCGGAAGAGAGAACCTGGGTACCAGAGCGGTTTCTTCATGCACCCAGACTTAAGAGGTCTTTCTTCTGTGAATTTCCGGATAAGCCTGGTTCTAGGGGTTCTTAACCCCTCTTCAAGGGGGGGGGGTACTGTTACAATCCTGAGCGCTCATGTTTTGTTTTTGTTATAAATTACATTTGCTTCAGTTTGTAGAACTACAGGTCACAGCTAGCTCCTGCATAGTTGTCTCCCAGTGCCTTTGCTCCTGCACTCAGCAACTGACTTCACAGGTGTCTGGATTCTGTAATTACAGCTCGTTACCTGGAAATTACTATTCAGCTTGTCAGCCTGCTCAGTCTGCACTGCAGCTGCATGTTATATCAATTACTGGGGGCCTGTCTGGTGCTCACAACTGATTGGTCCAGCCTGTTCTTTTAAGCCTCTCAATCCCAAGAGGCTTTGCCAGTTATAACTACTCCATGTGGTGTTCTGCTTCCTGGTTCCTCTCTGGTCTCAGTTCATCTGTCCAGTGGGTATTGCCTTGTTCCAGTATTGAATTCCAGCTTCAACATCTTGCTGACGACTTCAGTCTGCCGACTGCCGCTACCTCCTGTGTCACCCCTGGAGTGCCTGCTGCTGTTCCATCTCCACGGCCCCAGCGTACCATCTGGCCGTGTGCACCCTGCCACCTTCTCCAGTTCCTGTTTGTTCCTGTGTATCCCTGCGGTTGGTCATATACAACACCTCTACCATAACTCCAGTCCAGTTCAGGTATCAAGTGACCCAGACAGGGGGCCGCGACCTGCACGTCGGAAGCCGCGAAGCCCATATCCCCTTGCGGGGTTCCCTGGTGAAAACCTTCCGGCGTGTTAGACTCCGCGCCTCTGTTCTGGGTAACGTCAACCACTTGGTACCTGATCCCGAATTCCGGATTCTGCACCTGTTCCTGACAGGTGTATGCTAGTGGACCATGTTCCTATCTTCCGACGTGGTGGTGACCGCCTAACTGCCCTTTGAAAATGTGAAGCCCGCTGGATTTATGAACTTGATACATTGGTACCTAAAGGACTAAATGAGTCAAAAACTTATAATATATTTCTGCGCTGAATTTTTTTAACATTTTTTCTATATGCTAAATATATTTTTTATGAATGACCTAGCACACTTCTGACATCAATTTTTGATGTTGTTATTGTCTTTTTCGATGTTATTGTCTTTTATGTTCTCATCATAAATATTTGTCTGTTATGTCACTAAGGGTGTTTAGAGCAGATCTATAATACTCCTGACCAGTTTTGATAAACTGTACTATTTTCACTTACTATGATGTTTAATATGCGAGTCCCATTCTTGTTTCTGGAGCCCTTGTGGTATATTGCACTATATTCAAACAGGGTCATAGTTATTGGTACCATTATATTATGGTTTGATAGCTGGAATGTAAATCTCAGCTATCGTTGCATCACTTCCGGTGACGTGCGTGCACTCCACTGACGGTAGAGGCTAGATCCAAGTGGCCTAAGGGACCTTTTCCTTCAGGGGGAGGAGCCACGAAACAAGGGGGAGGAGCTACGCCAGCGGTACAGTTGGTCTAGTATCCACACCACCAACTGTTACCTTTAGTAATTAGGTGGCGAGCGAAGCGGAGCGGAGCGAGCCACCGTGCCCGAAGCGTGGCGAGCGAAGCGAGCCCGCGAGGGTACTTTTCGGGCACCTTGTTCGGCCGCAGCTCCTCCCCCTGGTGACGGGTCTCCTCCCCTAGGTACGTCACAAAGTCCCTTCTCCCACTCCAATATAGAACCAACCCTCCACTGACAGTGGAGCGCACGGCACTTCCGGTCTATGTGGCTGCTGGCGGCTTTACCTAATGGCCGCGGCATTTCCGGTAACGTCTATGCATTCCACCGCCGGTGGAACGCATGACACTTCCGGTCCGGACCAGCGTTTTTATTTATTTTTATTTATGTACTGTATGTTTTGGTCTTCTTATCTATTGTTATTTATGCTGTTGGTTATTCTGTTAGCTAAGGCACCAGTCTAACTATATCTGATGCTGGTTCTACAGTATTTTGTGGAACTATGGGATGTTTTAATGGTTTGATTTGGTAGATCTCCCATGATGCATTTAATATGAGGTAACACCTGATTAGTAATTGGTAGGGGTATATACAGGGTATATACAGTATATACTATATATATATATATATATATATATATATGTATATATATATATATATATGTATATATATATATTTACTGTATATATGCTCCTGGTGATGTCTGTCATTCACTCCTTTGGCTGCTTGGTGGATGGTTCATTATGCTGCTATGTACTGAAGGAAATCCTGAGGGATTGAAACGTCGACCATGTCCTATTTTTGCACTTTAAAAAAACTCTATTAAAACAGCTTACTTTAAATTGTTGAGTGCCTGAATGGATTATTTTTATTCTTTTATATATATATCTATATATATATCTATATATATATATATATATATATATATATATATATACACAAAGCAGATGAATAGGCACTCCCACTAGTGACTTACATGCGCACCGGTGCCTTCCCAGAAAGAATTTTCAGCTAGTAGAAAATACCGACGTTTCGGGGCTCACATGCCCCTTTGTACACCTTGACAAAGGGGCATGTGAGCCCCGAAACGTCGGTATTTTCATGTGTTGTTTCAATACAAGTTTGTGATTTCAAGACGCCGAGTGCCGCTCGTTCTTTCTACTAGCTATATATATATATATATTATATATATACATATATATATAAGTTGTAACAGTATTAGGGAACAGCTACCATCTCCTGGGGTAGATGGCAGTGCACTGCTGCTGAAACATCTCATAAGTCTAATGTGTCTGGTGCAACTGAGTCAACCAGTTTTATTAAGCAGCAAAATAAAATAAAGCATCAAAATAAATACCTTGCCATTTGGCATTAACTAAACATAAGTCATTCCTGACTGACACTACAAAACACAAGAAGTTTCACCAAGCATAGCTCACTTGTTTTCAATAGCAGGTTTCCTGTCAAAGAAACTCTGCAGTCCCTTTTCCCCAGGCAGTGTGAGAGACAGAATAACTAGACTGATATCCTGTTAACACCCTTATGCAGGTGCACTTACTAATTAGCCTGCTGTAAGGCTAAAGGCCATAAGCATAATGACAGGCACAATTGATGGAGCCCTCCCTCACTCTCCATCCAAACTATTATCAGGGACCATTATCCAGCTTTTGCCAAAACAGGAACCATTATCCAGCTTTTACCAAAAGCTGTTAGTAACACAACTTCCAACACTTTCCAGATGTTTAAAATACATAGGTTAGAAACCTGGGGCAAATATACAGTACCTGCTTTCAAACACTATTCCAGTGATCTTGTCACACATCCTCCTCCTCTTCTGACCTAACACTTGTAGCCCCTATACAAAAGATACGAGACAATTCATCTGCATTAGCCAGTTGTGTACCAGGCCTATGTTCTAAGGTAAAACGTAAAGTCTTGCAATGCAAAAACTATCTTGTTACTCGGGAATTCTGGCCTTTATTTACACTCATTCGTTTTAATGGAGCATGATCTGTCACTGTGGTAGATTTATGTATATATACTGTGTAATCAATTATGTGTTTAAACAGCTGAAAAAACCCCAGCGTTTTATGTAAAAAAAAAAATACTTTCATGTATTTAATAATGTTCAAGCCCTTTTGTGGGTTTGTTAGTTTTTATGGGGTCAGTGGCTGTTTGGGCCCGTTAATGTTTTTCTTAATATTGCACTTTCCCAGCCGGCGAGGTCTGTGCAGCCGGAAGCGGCGGTATGAAGTATTTCTGGTCCCAGCAACAACGCGTTTCATGTGCGGTACACTTTGTCAAGGATGCCTCACTTTCTGTTTGGTCTAAACATAGATATGGAACTTAATGTCTTTTTACATTAACAAACTAACACACACAAGCAAAGAAATTTACTTTTTTAGAACAAAATGGCTGAACAGGCAGAACACATGTTTGCTGCTGTTTTTGTCCAGATTCGAGAATACTACTTCCGGTTTTAACCTAAAGAACAATAAAGTTTATTGAAATTCTTCTACTATAAGTATGGACCAAGCAGTAAGTGAGGCATCCATGATGCACATGAAACGCGCTGGATGCTAGGTCCAGAAATACTAGTATTGCCATCACCGCTGCTTCAGGCCGCACGGACCTCGCCAGCTGGTTAACGCTGGTTAACGCTGCACCAGAAGGGTGACCACCACCAAGAGACATCATGTAGTACAGGGAAAGCTAGTTAGCCTCTCGGTTTCTACCACTGGCACCTACAAGAGCAACATTAAGAATAACATCAGGGGACCCAAACGGCCCCCGGCCCCCAAAAACACAATAAAACAAATCCACAAAAGGGCTTAAACATTATTAAATGCATTAATGTATTTTTTTATTAAATAAAACTCTGTTTTTTCAGCCATTTTAAACAAATCATTTCTTACACCGTATATATACATAAATCTACCATAGAGCTCCTTGTTAAACAATTAAATGTACTACAGATGTAGCCACCTTTATCTTGAATGATTCTCCGCCTAGACAGACGTTTAGTCATGCTAAGGCGATAGCTTAGCTTGCTGAGTTTAAACACAGGCAGGCGCGTTGAGGCGATTATAGATACTCAGCATGCATTACACGTCTCCACCAATGGGTGGCTAATGCTCCACTAATCCAGTACTTTTGATCGTATTGCTGCAGATTGATCTACAGCTCTGGTCAGTGACGACTGTAATGTTAATAGATGGTGACCAATGGTCAGACGGTGAGAGTTCTCAATATAAATAAATAGTTTATACAGACACAAACGAACATGTTAAAACACTTGTGTATGCAGACGCAAGATTGTGTATGGAGACGCAACTAATTGTGTAAAAGGAAGTATGTACAATGCATAAGCACCGTGCTTTTGAAATACATGTACGAGTTCCCTAAGGCATAATGGGGAGGGGTCGCTATTTGCAGTACTTTTACACCTGAACTTGTAAATCTCTCATGAAGTGTCGTGGTCTAACGATGAAGGCTACCACCTCCCATGCTGAGAGTCCCGGGTTCGAGTCCTAAAGTGCCAACTTGTTTTATTTTTTTTATGTGTTCCCGTGACAGTCACTTTAATATTATTATTTTTTTCATGCTAATACATTCTATGGAAGGGTGCACACAGGTTTCACATAAATCAGAGTAAGTCTGCAGGAGCAATTCTTTACGCTAAATGCAAATGCACAGAGGTAATGAGTATAAATTTGTGTATTCCGCCGCAACTAACTGAGCAACACAGTACTGTAGATCGTCGGTGTTTGTGTATTGCACATGACCTGAACTCCCTCCCTGACTACTGCATGACCTGTACAGGCTCCCGCGGGGAAGGGCGATGGGGGTAGCAGGAGGCGGTGGAAAATAAGTGCTTTTGAAATACAAGTATGAGCGTCCGAGTGCCTTATGTCATAAACCAACACCAATGGGAAGGAAGTGACAACCTTTTTTTTTATGTGTTCCCGTGACATTCACTTTATTATAATTTTTTTCTTTGTTACAAATTCAATGGAAGGGTGCACACAGATTTCAAATAAATCAAAGTAAATCTGCAGGAGCAATTCTTTACGCTAAATGCAAATGCACAGAGGTAATGAGTATAAATCAGTGTATTCCGCCGCAACTAACTGAGCAACACAGTACTGTAGATCGTCGGTGTTTGTTTATTGCACATGACCTGAACTCCCTCCCTGACTACAGCATGACCTGTGCAGGCTCCCAGGGGGGAAGGGCGATGAGGGTAGGGGGAGGCAGTGGAAAATACGTGCTTTTGAAATACAAGTACTCTATGAGCGTCCCTAAGGCATAAACCAACACCAATGTGTTCCCGTGACATTCACTTTATTATAATATTTTTCTTTGTTATACCTTCAATGGAAGGGTGCACACAGGTTTCACATAAATCTTGTCTTGTAACCTGTTCGGAACTCCCTACCTGTCTACTGCATGAACTGTGCAGGCTCCCGGGGGGAAGGGGAAAGTGGGATGGGGATAGGGCGAGGCAGTGGATAATACCGTGTTCATAGAACGGGCCAATGCTGAAGGAGCGTCAGAATCCCCTAGCTAAAATACACAGGGTCGATAGGGATAAGCGAGGTCTATGCACATAACGATACACCAGACCCCATCGCATCACAAAGTGACAAAATGTCTGAGGCACATGAACCCCCACCTTGTAGCATTATGTGCATAGACCTCGCTTAACCCTATCGCCCCTGTATATTTTAGCTAGGGGATTCCGACGCTCCTTCAGCACTGCACCGTAGCCTGCAAAACCTATGTCGTCACTCGCTTCATAGCTGAGTGCTGACACAAGGCGGATGTTCATGTGCCTTGGACATTTTGTCACTTTGTGATGCGATGGGGTCTGGGGTATTGTTAGGTGCATAGACCTCGCTTAACCCTATCGCCCCTTTGTATTTTAGCTAGGGGATTCCGACGCTCCTTCAGCACTGCACCGTAGCCTGCAAAACCTATGTCGTCACTCGCTCCATAGCTGAGTGCTGACACAAGGCGGATGTTCATGTGCCTTGGACATTTTGTCACTTTGTGATGCGATGGGGTCTGGGGTATCGTTAGGTGCATAGACCTCGCTTATCCCTATCGACCCTGTGTATTTTAGATAGGGGAGTCTGACGCTCCTTCAGCATTGCCCCGTGACCTACAAAATCTGTGCTGTTACTTGCTACATAGCCAAAGGCCTCCATGGGGCAAGGAGTCACAGGCGGTAGCCATTTCAATTGAGTCTGTCCTGCTACAGAATTGTATGTGTACCATATGGTGCATAGAACCTTAATAGTACAACCGCTCCTGCAGCTTTGCCCTGGTTTATGTTAATAACTCCCTCCCTGTCTACTGCATGACCTGTGCAGGCTCCCAGGGGGGAAGGGCGATGGGCTAGTGGGAGGCGATGGAAAATACTGTGCTTTTGAAATGCAAGTACGGTATGAGTCCGAGTCCCCAGTATGTTCTTCTAGTGTACTAATTAGCATGAACAGCTTGTAACGTACAGTGGCAAGTTTAATCTTTCTATATATAATGGAGAGATAAAAGCTCCTCCCTAAGTTCCTAGATGCCAAATCACCGTCTTTAGTATCTCTGTACAGTATGTTCTACTAGTGTACTAATCAGCACGAACAGCTTTTAACTGGATGCCAAATCACCGTACTTAGTATCTCTGTACAGTATGTTCTATTAGGGTACTAATTAGCACGAACAGCTTGTAATGTACAGTGGCAAGTTTAATCTTTCTATGTATAATGGAGAGAGATAAAAGCTCCTCCCTAAGTTCCTGGATGCCAAGTCACCGTACTTAGTATCTCTGTACAGTATATTCTATTAGGGTACTAATTAGCTGTTCGTGCTAATTAGTACCCTAATAGAAAATACTATACAGAGATACTAAGGATGGTGATTTGGCAACCAGGAACTTACGGAGGAGCTTTTATCTCTCTCCAATATACATAGAAAGATTAAACTTGCCACTGTACGTTACAAGCTGCTCGTGCTAATTAGTACACTAGTACACTAGTAAAACATACTGTACAGAGATACTAAGTAGCGTGATTTGGCATCCAGAAACTTAGGGAGGAGCTTTTATCTCTCTCCATTATATTAGAAAGATTACAATGGAGAGAGATAAAAGCTCCTCCCTAAGTTCCTGGATGCCAAATCACCGCCCTTAGTATCTCTGTACTTTATGTTCTATTAGGGTACTAATTAGCTGTTCATGCTAATTAGTACCCTAATACAAAATACTGTACAGAGATACTAAGGACGGTGATTTGGCATCCAGGAACTTAAGGAAGAGCTTTTATCTCTCTCCATTATACATAGAAAGATTAAACTTGCCGCTGTACGTTACAAGCTGTTCGTGCTAATTAGTACCCTGTTAGAACATACTGTACAGAGATACTAAGTACAGTGATTTGGCATCCAGGAACTTAAGGAAGAGCTTTTATATCTCTCCATTATACATAGAAAGATTAAACTTGCCACTGTACGTTACAAGCTGCTTGTGCTAATTAGTACACTAGAAGAACATACTGTACAGAGATACTAAGGATGGTGATTTGGCATCCAGGAATTTAGGGAGGAGCTTTTATCTCTCTCCGTTATACTTAGAAAGATTACAGTGGAGAGAGATAAAAGCTCCTCCCTAAGTTTCTGGATGCCAAATCACTGCACTTAGTATCTCTGTATAGTATTTTCTATTAGGATACTAATTAGCACGAACAGCTAATTAGTACCAAAATAGAACATACTGTACAGAGATACTAAGTACGGTGATTTGGCATCCAGGAACTTAGGGAGGAGCTTTTATCTCTCTCCATTATACATAGAAAGATTAAACTTGCCGCTGTACGTTACAAGCTGTTCATGCTAATTAGTACCCTAAAAGAACATACTGTACAGAGATACTAAGTACAGTTATTTGGCATCCAGTTAAAAGCTGTTCGTGCTAATTAGTACACTAGTAGAACATACTGTACAGAGATACTAAGGACGGTGAGTTGGCATCTAGGAACTTACAGAGGAGCTTTTATCTCTCTCCATTATACATAGAAAGATTAAACTTGCCACGGTACGTTACAAGCTGTTCGTGCTAATTAGTACACTAGTAGAACATACTGTACAGAGATACTAAGGATGGTGATTTGGCATCTAGGAACTTACAGAGGAGCTTTTATCTCTCTCCATTATACATAAAAAGATTAAACTTGCCACTGTACGTTACAAGCTGTTGTTGCTAATTAGTACACTTGTAGAACATAGAGTACAGAGATACTAAGGACGGTAATTTGGCATCCAGGAACTTAGGGAGGAGCTTTTATCTCTCTCCATTATACTTAGAAAGATTACAATGGAGAGAGATTAAAGCTCCTCCCTAAGTTTGTGGATGCCACATCACTGTACTTAGTATCTCTGTACAGTATGTTCTACTAGTGTACTAATTGGCACGAACAGCTTGTAACGTACAGTGGCAAGTGTAATTTTTCTAAGGATAATGGAGAGAGATAAAAACTCCTCCCTATGTTCCTTGATGTCAAATTACCATGCTTAGCATTTCTGTACAGTATTTCCTATCTAGCCAGAAACCCTGCATCCTGTGCAAGCTAGGCGGACAACTGGAGGGGACCCTATACACAGTTGCTTCCCATTTCCCTTTCCAGTGTCACATAAACTAGTGGTTGGTCTTCCCCGAAAGCCAAGAGTCTCCTCTTTTGTTTGGTACCAGTCCTGAGTCTCTGGGACACCCAGAACCAGAGATATCAGTACGCAAAGTGGACCCATTTTCCCATAGACTATAATGGACCCATTAATTCAGACCCACCATGGGTTCCGACGCTTGCCGTGAGCCTTGTGGGGGTCACAGAAACTTGGGGTTGGTACCCTCCGGTAGCTAATTGTCTCCCCTTCCATACCATCCTAGCGATGAAGGCTCCCACCTCCCACGCTGAGAGTCCCAGGTTTGAGTCCCAAAGTGCCAACTTTTTTTTTTTTTATATGTTCCCGTGACATTCACTTTATTACTAAGGCATAAACCAACACCAATGGGAAGGAAGTGCCAACCTTTTTTTAATGTGTTCCTGTAACATTCACTTTATTATTATTATTTTTCTTTGCTATACATTCAATGGAAGGGTGCACACAGGTTTCACATAAATCAGAGTGGGCGGGGGATTTTCCTACATACAGTAGTATACTGTTGCACATGTCTTGTAACCTGATCAGAACTCCCTCCTTGTCTACTGCATGTACTTTGCAGGCTCCAAGGGGGGAAGGGGAAAGTGGGATGGGGGTAGGGCCATAATCAAAACCATGGGGAACTTTGCGGTGTATCGTTATGTGCATAGACCTCGCTTATCCCTATCACCCCTGTGTATTTTAGCTAGGGGATTCTGACGCTCCTTCAGCATTACCCCGCAGCCTGCAAAACCTATGCCGTTGCTCGCTCCATAGCTGAGTGCTGCCACAAGGCAGGGGTTCACGTGCCTCGGACATTTTGTCACTTTGCGATGCGATGGGGTCCGGTGTATCGTTATGCGCATAGACCTCGCTTATCCCTATTGCCCCTGTGTATTTTAGCTAGGGATTCTGACGCTCCTTCAGCATTGCCCCGTAGCCTGCAAAATCTGTGCTGTTACTTGCTCCATAGCCGAGTGCCTCCATGGAGCTAGGAGTCACAGGCGGTAGCCATTTCAATTGAGTCTGCCCTGCTATAGAATTGTATGTGTACCGTATGGTGCATTGATCCTTGACAGTAGAAACTCTCCTGCAGCTTTGCCTTGCTTTATGTAAAACTCGTGTTTTGTCAGTTTGCTATGCGATCGAGCCCGGTGTAACATAATGTGCATAGACCTCGCTTATCTCTATCGCCTCTGAGGCATCCATCTGTTCTTTCAACAAGAATGGTTATGTACATAATGACGCTTCTAATGTCTGAAATGCTCTTCCTATCTCAGGGTTCCATTACACCTGTTATGCACACCAGTGCCTGCAGGAAAGTACTGGTGTCAGAACTGTTATGCACTCCAGTGTCTGCAGGAATGTACTGGTGTTTGAACTGTTATGCAAAACAAATGGACTCACAGACAAACTGGGGAATATGACATAACGTACACAGAAGGTAATAGGGTAACAAAATACACACAAAGTGAACAGAGAAGCCCAGAGGCTAAGGAACTGGGTATCTCCTTTGTATTAGAACTGCACAGATGGAAAAAGCAAGATGTTGTGTTTCAATACATAGAGAACCCGAAATGCTGTTGCTAAGGGCAACAGCAAAACCCTAAAGGGTTACCAACGGGTGTGGCAGTAAACTCCTTGGTCAGAGATGGAATGATAGACACAAGGAGAGTCTCCACAATCCTATTTCTCACTTGCAGTGCACAGGTTTTAGCTTACTGCCACTAAACTGACCCCTGACACCTAGCACAGTGAGACAGGATTAGACAGGCAAGTCTTAGAATACAGCCGCAAACTTGCTAAGTTCACAGAGTGGTAACAGAACCCCAGCAAGCTAAACGACTGACACCAGTCTTACTGCTAGGTCTGGATTGGCAGAGTGTAATACCAAATCCCCAGGCCTATTTGCAGTAAGCAACAAACAAATACAAAGCTAACTTTCATGAACTGACTAACCAACAAAGATTCAGCAGCATCTGCTTATCCTGAAAAGAGGCCTTATAAAGCAGGTGCTGTCCACGCCCCACTCAGACCTCACAGACTGTGAGCACAAAAACCAGCACCGGATCCCCTGCCGTGCACAGAGCCTATAACCACTGCACAGCAAAAGACCCGAACCGGAGTATCAGCTGCGCTCAGGTTACTCCACTAGCACTTGTCTCCCGGTTGCCATGACGACGTGGCAGCACAGGGCAGGAGACCCTAACAGTACCCCCCCTCTGACGAGGGGTCAAAGAACCCCTACCACCGGGTTTATCGGGGAACTGCGAGAAGAAAGAGCGTATCAGTCTGGGGGCATGAAGATCACAACTGCGCACCCACGACCGCTCCTCCGGGCCATACCCCTTCCAGTGCACCAAAAATGACAGCCGACCCCGAACCACCTTGGAGTCAAGAATCCTTTCAACAACAAACTCCCTCTGGCCACGTATCAGAAGAGGGGAAGGTCTTCCACTGGAAGAAGGATTACTAATCGCCCGTTTTAAAAGGGAACAATGAAATGTTTTATTGATACCCAAAGAACGGGGCAGATCTAACTGAAATGCCACCGGATTGATAACCCTGGTGATCTTATAAGGGCCGATGAACCGGGGCCCTAACTTATGAGATGGCTGTCTCAACTTCAAATTCTTGGTAGACAACCAGACGAAGTCTCCTAATTTGAAGCTGCAGGGTCTTTTCCGCTTATCAAAAACCCTTTTGGTCACTAATGACACAGACACAAGGGCTTTCTTCACTTTCCGCCAAATACCTCTAAGGACCGAAACCACAGAGGAACCACCAGGCGTGGAGTCCAGGGGGTCAAAAGAATTGGCCTTAGGATGATGCCCATACACACAAAGGAAGGGAGAGATCCCTGTAGCAGAGTGAGCCGCGTTGTTATAGGCAAACTCCGCCATGGACAGATGAGCAACCCAGTCAGTCTGACACTTGGAGACATAACACCTGAGGAACTGCTCCAAGGACTGGTTCACCCTTTCAGTCTGCCCATTAGACTGCGGATGGTAGCCTGACGACAAGCTGACAGAAATCTGGAGATCGGAACAAAATGCCCTCCAGAATTTGGCCACAAACTGGGATCCGCGGTCAGAGACCACATCAAGTGGCAACCCGTGGAGACGCACAACATGCAGCATAAATAATTCAGACAGGCGTCTGGCTGATGGCAGCCCAACCAGTGGAACGAAGTGCGCCATCTTCGAAAACCTGTCAACGACAACCCAGATGGCTGTCATCCCCGAGGATTTGGGCAAGTCCACCACAAAATCCATTGAAATGTGGGTCCATGGCTTAGATGGGATAGAGAGTGGATGTAATGGGCCAACAGGAACCCCTCTAGGAGTCTTATTTCGGGCACAGATGTCACATGCCCGAACCCACTGATCCACATCCTTAGCCACCGAGGGCCACCACACCGCCCTAGATAGCAACTCCCGAGTTCTGGCAATACCCGGGTGACCTGCCGACTTCTTGGCATGGAATTCCAGGAACACTCGCTGTCTTAACCTAGGAGGCACAAACAAAAGACCTACCGGAAGGTCTGGAGGAGCCTGCTCCTGTGCTCTAAGGACTAATGATAAGAGGTCCTGGGTAATGCCCACTTTAATACATGATGGGGAAACAATGGGCAACGGCTCCTCGGTGGTCTCCTGGATTGGAGCAAAACTCCGCGAGAGCGCATCAGCCTTGATGTTTTTTGACCCAGGGCGATATGTTATCAAAAAATTAAAGCGAGCAAAAAACAAAGCCCATCGTGCCTGCCTGGCATTGAGACGCTTCGCTGACTCTAAATATGCCAGATTCTTATGGTCAGTGAGAATTGAGACCACAAACTTAGCCCCCTCAAGCCAGTGTCTCCACTCCTCGAGTGCATCCTTAATAGCCAACAATTCCCGGTTACCCACGTCATAATTCATCTCGGCAGGCGAAAATTTACGGGAAAAGTAAGCACAGGGATGAAGGCGATTATCAGACACTCCCATCTGAGAAAGCACTGCCCCAATACCCATCTCAGAGGCATCCACCTCCACCACAAAAGGACGCTCTGGATCTGGGTGTCGCAGCACCTTGGCCGAAACAAATGCCCTTTTGAGACGGGCAAAAGCCGCTTTAGCCTCACAAGACCAGTGAGCAACATCCGCCCCTTTCTTAGTGAGTGCCACCAAGGGCGCCACTATAGACGAAAATCCAGCGATAAATCGTCTATAAAAATTCGCAAAGCCCAGGAAACGCTGAAGCGCCTTCAAACTAGTGGGCTGCACCCAATCCAGGACTGCCTGTACCTTGGAACCCTCCATTTGGAAACCTTCTGGGGAGATAATATATCCTAGAAATGCGATTTGCTGAACTTCAAATTCGCACTTCTCCAGCTTCGCCCCAAGCCGGTGGTCTCTGAGTTTCTGGAGGACTAAGCGTACATGCTTCCGATGTTCCTCCAGGGAATGGGAGAAGATTAGGATGTCATCTAAGTATACAACTAAGAATCTATCCAAATATTCCCTGAGCACATCATTCATGAAATCCTGGAAGACTGCCGGGGCATTACAGAGCCCAAAAGGCATCACCAAATATTCATAATGCCCTGAGTGGGTATTAAAGGCAGTCTTCCATTCATCCCCCTCTCTTATTCGGATTAGATTGTACGCACCGCGTAGGTCAATCTTAGAAAAAATGGTGGCAGTACGAAGCTGGTCAAACAAGACCGAAATGAGAGGCAGTGGGTATGAGTTTTTAATCGTGATACGGTTCAATTCCCTGAAGTCGATGCAGGGTCGCAACGAACCGTCCTTTTTACCCACGAAGAAGAACCCCGACCCAACTGGAGACTGTGAAGGTCTGATAAATCCCTTAGCCAAGTTCTCCTGAATGTACTCTGCCATAGCCTGAGTCTCAGGACGTGACAGGGAGTACAACCTGCTCTTGGGAAGCTTAGCATTTGGCAACAAATCAATGGCACAGTCATAGGGGCGATGGGGAGGTAGTACCTCTGCAACTTTTTTGGAGAACACGTCCGCAAAATCTGCATAACACCCTGGCAATCCTGGCAAACTTAGCTGCGAGAGCCTGACTGGAAGGCTCAAGCATCTCCTGAAACAATCAGTACCCCAACTAAGAATCTCCCTAGAGACCCAGTCAAATTGAGGATTGTGGGCCCTTAACCAGGGTAACCCCAACACCAATGGGGCAAAAGTACAGACAGTCACATAAAAGGACAATTTTTCAGAGTGTGTGGCTCCAATAAACAAAGAAATCGGGCTAGTGCAAGAGGTAATTTTACCTTGGGATAATGGTTCCCCGTTTAACCCACAAATCTCAATTTCCGATGCCAAGGGTACTAAGGGAACAGAGTGTTTCAGGGCGAATTGGCGGTCCATAAAAACCCCGTCGGCCCCACTGTCCACAAAGGCCTCAGTCTTGACAGTTTGACCGAGGATCTTCAAGGTCACCGGAATGATAAAAGTCTTCTTGGGAAATTCTGACTTCTGGCCTGACAGGATATTTCCCATCACCCTCAGGCCCTGAAGTTTTCCGGCTTTTCTGGGCATGATACTACCACATGACCTTTATTCCCACAGTACAAACACAACCCCTGCTGTCTCCTCCGCGTCTTCTCACGCGAGGAGAGGCGGGTAGCCCCAATCTGCATAGGCTCCTCAGAAAATTCCTCAGAGTCTGAGGTTCCCTTGGGAAGGAAGGAAATCTCAGTCTCCCTTTCAAGCCTACGCTCTCTCAGCCGTCTATCCACCTGGATGGATAACTGCATGAGCTGATCCAAGCTATCAGGCAAGGGATATTGTACCAGTTGGTCCTTTATCTGGTTAGAAAGACCTCTTCGGTACTGGTGTCTCAGGGCTGGGTCATTCCACTGGGTATCATGGGCCAACCTCCGAAACTCCGTACAGTAAACCTCAACTGGCCTTCGCCCTTGCTTAAGGATCGAAATCTGAGCCTCGGCTGAGGCCGTCTTGTCAGGGTCATCATACAACATGCCCAGTGCCGTAAAAAAAGCATCAACACTTTTAAGCGACGGACAGTCAGGCTGCAACCCATATGCCCAGACCTGTGGGTCTCCTTGTAGCAAGGAAATCACTATGCCCACCCGCTGAATCTCCGACCCAGAAGACTGAGGCCTAAGCCGGAAGTATAGCTTGCAGCTCTCCTTGAAACAAAAGAACTGCGAGCGATCTCCAGAAAAACGATCCGGGAGATTTACTTTCGGCTCCTTAACCCCTGCAGGTGCTGCTGCTGCGGGAGCTCCACTAGCAGCCTGGGAGGTGTGCATTTTAATGGACAAATCATTAAATTGTCGAGTCAGGACCTGCACCTGATCGACCACCTGTTGCAACGTATTTTGAGGGGTATGCTCCATATTCCCACAAAATTTCAACAGGAGTATTAGGCTGCTGAATATGTTATGCACACCAGTGCCTGCAGGAAAGTACTGGTGTCAGAACTGTTATGCACTCCAGTGTCTGCAGGAATGTACTGGTGTTTGAACTGTTATGCAAAACAAATGGACTCACAGACAAACTGGGGAATATGACATAACGTACACAGAAGGTAATAGGGTAACAAAATACACACAAAGTGAACAGAGAAGCCCAGAGGCTAAGGAACTGGGTATCTCCTTTGTATTAGAACTGCACAGATGGAAAAAGCAAGATGTTGTGTTTCAATACATAGAGAACCCGAAATGCTGTTGCTAAGGGCAACAGCAAAACCCTAAAGGGTTACCAACGGGTGTGGCAGTAAACTCCTTGGTCAGAGATGGAATGATAGACACAAGGAGAGTCTCCACAATCCTATTTCTCACTTGCAGTGCACAGGTTTTAGCTTACTGCCACTAAACTGACCCCTGACACCTAGCACAGTGAGACAGGATTAGACAGGCAAGTCTTAGAATACAGCCGCAAACTTGCTAAGTTCACAGAGTGGTAACAGAACCCCAGCAAGCTAAACGACTGACTCCAGTCTTACTGCTAGGTCTGGATTGGCAGAGTGTAATACCAAATCCCCAGGCCTATTTGCAGTAAGCAACAAACAAATACAAAGCTACACAGTACTGGCTAACTTTCATGAACTGACTAACCAACAAAGATTCAGCAGCATCTGCTTACCCTGAAAAGAGGCCTTATAAAGCAGGTGCTGTCCACGCCCCACTCAGACCTCACAGACTGTGAGCACAAAAACCAGCACCGGATCCCCTGCCGTGCACAGAGCCTATAACCACTGCACAGCAAAAGACCCGAACCGGAGTATCAGCTGCGCTCAGGTTACTCCACTAGCACTTGTCTCCCGGTTGCCATGACGACGTGGCAGCACAGGGCAGGAGACCCTAACAACACCATATTTTTTTTATTTTTTTTTTCATTTTCTTAAGGTCTGATAATGGAACTGCTGTGGTGGCACAATTAAGATTAAACTGCCAGTAATACTCTGTGAACCCAAAAAAATCTCTCACTTGTTCTTTATTTACTGGATGGGGACAAGTCTGGATAGCCTCAATATTGTTCAGTTGGGGATGAATCAGACCTCTACCTATGGTAAACCCCAAGTATTTAACCTCTTCCATTGCTAAGCAGCATTTCTTTGCATTGGCTGCTAGCCCTGCCTTTCTGATTGAGGGCCTAATTCAGACATGATAGTAGCAGCAAATTTGTTAGCAAATGGGAAAAACCATGTGCACTGTAGGGGGGGGGGGCAGATATAACATGTTCAGAGAGAGTTAGATTTGGGTGGGTTATATTGTTTTTATGCAGGGTAAATACTGGCTGCTTTATTTTTACACTACAATTTAGATTTCAGTTTGAACACACCCCACCCAATTCTAACATGTTATATCTGCCCCCCCCCCCTGCAGTGCACATGGTTTTGCCCATTTGCTAACAAATTTGCTGCTGCGATCAGGTCTGAGTTAGTCCCCGAGTTCAACACTGCTTGTACTCTAATTAAGTGGGGCTTCCAGTCCTGACTGTGGATTACCACATCAGCCAGACAGTGACATACTGTCTATGGAGCTTCAAAATTCTATCCATTGCACGCTGGAAGGTTGCTGGGGCCCCATGCAACCCACAAGGCAACATCTTATACTGAAACAGTCCTTCTGGGACAGAGAAGGCTTTTGCCCTGTCAGTTAATGGTATTTGACAGTAACCTTTTGTATGGTCCAGTGTGGTGAGATATCTGGCTGTTCCTAGTGTTCGTATCAGCTCACCCACATGGGGCATGGAATACGCATTAAACTGGGACACCTCATTTAATTTACAGAAATCATTTCAGAAGCACCAACTAAACATAAGTCATTCCTAACTAATACTACCAAAACACAAGAAGTATCACCAAGCATAGCTCACTTGTTTTCAGTAGCAGGTTTTCTCTCTCAGAAATTCTACAGTCACGTATTCCCAAGGCAGTGTGAGAGACAGAATGACCAGGCTGATAGCCTGTTAACACCCTCATGCAGGTGCACTTACTAATTATGTGAACCATGTAGAAAAGCGCACTGGTAAACCAATAATCCACAAAGTGACCACGTGACAGGTGTAGTGATTAAAAGCTTTGAGATAATTTTATAAACACTCCTAAATTAGTGACTGACAGCTCTGGTCCGATATTTTGTGAGGCACAGTTTTAGCAATTTATGAACCAATGAAGAAAAACAGAGCGCCTACTAGTGCAATGAACAAGTGTAATAGGTGAAATATAAAGGGCCATTGCCTGGAGTGCTGTACATGCGACCTCTGCCTAACCCTGGTACGCCTCAACCCACCCACATCACACTAGGTCTGCCTAGAGATTACATTTACACGCTGTGGCCAATAGTATTTGACTGACTCTGTCTCCTGCAGTAACCAGCACCCACTAATCCTCCCTCTGTGATCAGACTGCATCTGATAAGTAGCCAGATACCTTCCCCTGCTGTACACTGAGGTGGGATGTTCTATGTGACATTGCCACAATGCTAAGCGCATATGTACTTACATATGCGCTTATCATCACGAAGGACAGCTCTCGTGTTCTCCGGCGTCTCCCTGACTCTGGGTTTCACCCCCCTGTGTCATTCTGCGTACGTGCAGAATGATAGGGGCGGCCGCGAGGCATGCTGGGAGGGATCCGACCGGATCAAAAATGCGGTAAACGGAGGTTTACCGCATTTTCCATTTAGTACATCCTGCCCTCATTGTTGACTAGGTTCACATGTTGTTTCAATTAAGCCAATCACAGCTCAATATGCTACAGGCTCACTTTTCCAGCTATTTCAACAGAGGAGCAGCCTGATTTTAGGTCAAGTGTTTTAATAAGCTTTGCTAGTATTGTCCTGCTTATCCACTTCAGAAACCAGAATACTTTACAAAGTGTGTTGGTATGAACAGTATGTGCTATACTTTATATATTTTTCTAATTCTAGGCTAAAAAATGCTACATTAAATAAAGACAAACCAGTCATTTGCTAGTATAGCCACCCCTGGATGTGGTGTTTATTATGAAATGGCACCTTTATATACTCAATTACTTTGATGTATACCACAATATTCCATACTTGCCTACCTGACCCTCTCCATGAGGGAGAAAATGCTCTGTTCCTGGACTTTCCTGGTAATGTATGATTGCCATCACCTGTGGTGAAACACCTTTCTTATCAATTAACTAGCTCCCCACAGGTGATGGCAATCATACATTACCAGGAACGTCCCGGAACAGAGCATTTTCTCCCTCATGGAGAGGGTCAGGTAAGCAAGTATGCAATATTCACAGCTATGTCCAGAATTAACAGTATTTTCTTTTATTCTTTCAAAAGCTGTGTTTGTATATAAAATAAGATGTTGTGTTTTAAATAAACTTCCTATCTCTGTTTAGTTCCACTTCTATGTCAAAATAATATTAGAAAGTTAATCCCCTCTCAGACTGGGCCTGTAAGCAACAAACAGTGCAGACATGCATTATGTCAACTGAGCCAGTATGCAAAGGGTAATGAATGGTCTCTGGGATGGCATATAAAGGGGCATGTGGGGGCTCTGGACTATCATAAAAGGGCATGACTGAGATCCGGGTTGGCATATTAAGGGGCATGAGGGAACACTGAGACACACAAAGGGGCATGAAGAGGCTCTGAGACTAATATGATCAAAGACTCCACTTGGTATAGAACCAAGTATATATATATATATATATATATATATATATATTGGTATACTGTAGGTATATATATATATATATATATATATATACATACACACACGCACACACAGAATCCATAGGTGCGGCACTTACGGAATAAATTTCACAGACACAGCATGTTGTATCAACGTTTCTGTATTTTAACCATCATCAGGATGTAAAAGATATCAAACAGCTCTTACGTTTATAGCAAACATCTCCAAGTACAGGAGCAGGACATGGGGTGGACACCTGCGCCGGACTGAAGCTGCACGCTGCTCCCGTTGTTCTCGCTGCTCAATGACGTTACTGCACAGCCATGCAGAGCGACAGTGTGTGAACACATCACCATGGAAACAGCATTGGCAACCACATTAATCACAGTAATACAGTAGTGGTAACAAATAACAAGAGAACTCCAGCATAATCATAAATCCAATACATTATTTAGGAATAGAGATAATATATCAGAGAACAGGATGCTACACATAGAATAATGCACAGTATGATGTAAAAATACATGGATTATTAAATCTTTATACAAAACACCACAAAAGAATAAACACTCATAGGAACACTGACCAAGAAATGAGACCATGAGGGCTAAGTACATCCAGTGTATAAATCCACTTATTCTCACATTTCAATAAGAGAAGATTTCTGTCACTACCTCTGCGCAATGGGGGAATGTGATTGATCATTCTATATTTAATACTAGACAAATTGTGGCCCTTCTCCACAAAATGCCTGGCCACTGGTTGCTCACTCTTCCCACTATTAAGTAGAGATGAGCGGGTTTGGGTTTTATTCGGATTTACGCGGTTCTCAAAATGGCATCTTATTGGCTTTCCAAAACAAGAGACATCCGTGAGCCAATAAGATGCAGTTTTGAGAACCGAGTAAATCCGAGTAAAACCGAACCCGCTCATCCCTACTATTAAGTGCTGCGATAATCGCAGTCCTATGGGCTGACATCCTTTCTTTGAATTTACATTGTGTCTACCCAATATATGAGAGGCCGCATGGGCAAAAAATTTGGTAAACAACAAATGTGCTGTTACAATCAAGGTGGTGTCTGATCTGGTATTGCTTCCCAGAATGCGGATGAGCAAATTTATCTCCGGTAATCATAAATCTGCATGTCGTCTAAGTGCATCAAAAACACGCCCATCTTTTATTGGTAAGAAAATGTGGTTCCTTATTGATACCTGTGATATCGGTATGCATAAGGATGTCTCTAAGGTTTCTATCTCTAGTATAACACGGCATGGCTGTGTGTTGATTAAGATGGTGCATTCATCTGATTTTTTGGTCGTCTTTTTAATTACTAGAGAGAGACTATTAAATCTATTAATGACAGGAAATTTATTAGGCAATGGGTTCCTAACCTTTTTCTGTAATAGTAACCTCCCATACATACTTAGAACTTTCTCCTTCATCTGTAATAGAGCTGTACGGTCATAACCTGTATTGATACATTTATTGATTGTTTCATCTATCTGATTACCAGCTCTTTGTAGATCGGAATTGATTCTATGTATCCTAAGTAACCATCTGTGAATATGGGAGTCCTAATTTCAGTTCCCGTAGATGGTTGCTGTTCATATGTAGCAGTGTATTTCGGTCAGTAGGCTTACAGTAGACTGAAGTTGATAATTCATTACCATTACAGGATACCTGCACACATCCAAAAAATGTATCTAAGTTTGACTCATGTTAAGAGTTAACTTGACTGGACTATTGGCATGATTTATGGATGATGGAGGCCACTGTGCTCATTGGGACCTTCAAAGCAGCAGATATTTTTCTGTACCCTTCCCTAGATTTGTACCTTGAGACAATCTTCTTTCGGTGGTCTACAGACAATTCCTTTGTTTGGGTTGTGCTCAGAGATGCACTGTCAAGTGTGGTACCTTATATAGACAGGTGTGTGCCTTTCCATGTCATGTCCAATCAACCAAATACTACAGGTAGACTCCAATTAAGCTGTAGAAACCTCTCAAGGATGATCAGTGGAAACAGGATGCACCTCAGCTCAATTTTGAGCTTTATGGAAAAGACTGTGAATACTTATGTATATGTGATTTCTTAGTTTTTTATTTTTAATTAATTTGCAAAACTCTAAAAAAAAATGTTCACGTCGTCATTATGGGGTATTGTGTGTAGAATTCTGAGGGGAAAATTAATTTATTCCATTTTGGAATAAGGCTGTAACATAAAAAAAATGTGGAAAAATGTAAGCGCTGTGAATACTTTCCAGATGCACTGTATGCTAGTTACAGAACAACATAACAGTAATATCAGTGCTGGCAACTGTGCACGCCCAAACGGAGCAACAACTAAATTGCTCTGTCAGATGCCATCTAGTGGCAAGCAGTGCGCAAAATAGTTGTTTTCCCCCCATAGACGTGAGTAGCAGCGTTAGCCTTTTATTTTATTATATAGGATATATATAAACAGGTTGAGTATCCCACATTTAAATATTCCGAAATATGGAATATTCCGAAATACAGAATTTTTTGAGTGAGAGTGAGATAATGAAACCTTTGTTTTATGATGGCTTAATGTACACAAACTTTGTTTAATACACAAAGTTATTAAAAATAATGTATTAAATGACCTTCAGGCTGTGTGTATAAGGTGTATATGAAACATAAATGAATTGTGAGAATGTACACACACTTTGTTTAATGCACAAAGTTTTTACAACTATTGGCTAAAACTACATTCAAGCTGTGTGTATAAGGTGTATATGAAACATAAATGTTTTCTATGCTTAGACTTAGGTCCCATCGCCATGATATCTCATTATGGTATGCAATTATTCCAAAATACGGAAAAATACGATATCCAAAACACTTCTGGTCCCAAGCATTTTGGATAAGAAATACTCAACCTGTATATATATATATATATATATATATATATATATATATATATATATGGAAAAGACAGCACTCAGTGAAAGATGTAAACAACAAAACAAATGGTGGTACAAGGTTAAAATAGGGTTAATATTGACACTCACTTTTCCCAGGTAATGAAGAAAGAATATACCAGCACTCACTTTTAGAGATAACATAAATTATTATTTAGTCTTCATAAAGATTCCATTGCATATAGACCAACAGCTGCAGCCAGACAGCTGTTTCAACCAGCACAGAGTGGTTTTCTTCAGGGGTCTATATGCAATGGAATCTTTATGAATAATAAATAATAATTTTTTTCACCTCTAAAGGTGAGTGCTGGAATATTCTTTTTTCAGTACCTGGGAAAAGTGAGTGTCAATATGTGTGTGTGTGTGTGTGTGTGTGTGTGTGTGTGTGTGTGTGTGTGTGTGTGTGTGTGTGTGTGTGTGTGTGTGTGAATTACCCACATTGTGGGATCAACTCCCTCTAAGGGAGACAAAGTAAACCCTTTGCACTCTGCAGCAGCAATTCCGTGTTTTCCAGGTTGCCCAGAGTCAGCTGGGAATCATCACAGAGAACCGGAAAAGTTTAAAACTCCCATTCACCTAGAGTTCTGGGCACTGATAACGGCAGCAGCCAATTAGTAGGCCAGAGTCTTCTTAGTGCCAGGGACCGATGATATTAGCTGTGCCAGAGGGGCACAGCGAATTGGAGTTGCATGCCATTGCAAGAGATCACTAAGCAAATTAGTGCTAGGACATTTACTTTGAACTTTTTTTTATTTTTATGTGCCTGTTTGTCCAGGCCTTTGTATATGCATGTATATGTCATTAAATATACTGATCTCCGTGAACCTGCCTGTCATGAGTTCTCATTTCTACAACCTTTTACAATAACTATATATATATATATATATATATATATATATACACACATACAAAAGGCTTTAATCCACAGCACTCAAACATTCCAGTGGAATATTTGATTTAATTAAGAAAATTATACAAACTCAGCACTCACCTAATTATACTCCAAAATATACATTATCTGAATTCAGGGAAAGTTAATTCCAACATATTGTTATAATTTATTAAGCTGACCAGCTCCATCATGGCCTTCTCTTTTGGTCAGTCCCTATACTGACTTTCAACATTGTAAGTATTGCACGGGCTCAGGCATCATATGGATTTTAAATACACAGTACAGTATGTTTCTATCATGGGTTTAGGGCCTGTCCCACCAGGGCCGTCTTAACAGCAGTGTAGGCCCCTGGGCACAGCAATGCACTGGGCCCCCTACCCATCATCCGGCGGTAGGGGTGGGGGGTGCTCTCAGTGGCAGCTTTGATGTCCTGCGGGTGGTAGAGGGTGTTTTATCTTCCGCTCAGCATGTAGGACCTGGAGCAGTAATTTCTGCTAATTACTACTTTACTGCACAGATGGGGCTAAACTGTGGAGGGGGCATTAGGCTGAATGAAGAAGTCCTGGTACATGACGTCCAGGGTGGTAGGGGGTGTTTAATACGTAAAGGAGGGGTGGATAGTGGAGTGGGCTTAATATTTATCATTTTACGGTGGGAGGGCAGTTAGCTTGACTGCAGATATCTCAAGTTCCTGAAAATATATTTCTTAGCTTTGAATGGGATAAAAAAACTAGAGAGTCCCACCTTGCAGGAGGTGTTGGGGATTTGGGTATCTGTGGTTCTGGGCACAGTAGAGACAAGCTGCCAGTGTCCACTGAAAGGGGAGAGTCCCAGCTTTAGGATTATACCTGCAGAAAAACTCTATGTCAGACAGAACCTGAGATATCTGGCTGGGAAGAGCAATTAACAGGCTTGGATTGGGACCACTGCTTTCAAGTCAGATATCTCCGGTTCCCCAGGGCCGATTTTCAAAAATCTGGTACCCCTGGAAAGAGGGGACCCTCCGCTAGCAACCTAGGGCCCTTATACTCATGGGGCCCTTGGGCAAGAGCCCATTGAGCCCATACGAAAAGACGGCCCTGTGTCCCACTCTTTTAAAGAAACAGAACCAGCTCCAAGCATATTAGTTAATGAACACCTTGGGAATATCTAACAACATTTGTCTTACTTATGGAAAATAAGGGTTCACCCCAAATACGGTGTGGCCACAAATTCTTTTATATAAATAAGCTTTAATCCACAGCACTCAAACATCCACGGTGCCAGTGGTATGTGACCACACCATTTAAATAAAAAAAATCATACAAACTCAGCACTCACCTAATCACACTCCAAACTGTAATTCATCTGAATTCAGGGAATGTTTTATATATACAGTACCAGTAAAATGTTTATGTTTAGACACACTTTCTCATTCAAATGAATGAGAAAGTGTGTCCAAACTTTTGACTGGTGCTATATAGCTATATATATATTAGTGATGAGCGGGTTCGGATCCTCGGGATCCGAACCCCCCCGAACTTCACCCATTTTACACGGGTCCGAGGCAGACTCAGATCCTCCCGCCTTGCTCGGTTAACCCGAGCGCGCTCGAACGTCATCATCCCGCGGTCGGATTCTCGCGAAATTCGTATTCTATATAAGGAGCCGCACGTCGCCGCCATTTTTCACTCGTGCATTGGAGATGATCGTGAGAGGACGTGGCTGGCGTCCTCTCAGTTTCTATGTTCAGTGGGCTGCAAATATCTGTGCTCAGTGTGCTGCAAATATCTGTGCTCAGTGTGCTGCAAGTGCAAATATCTACGTTCTCTGCCTGAAAAACGCTCCATATCTGACTGTGCTCAGTGTGCTGCAAATATCTGTGCTCAGTGTGCTAATTGCTTTATTGTGGGGACTGGGGACCAGCAGTATTATATAGTAGGAGGACAGTGCAGAGTTTTGCTGACCAGTGACCAGTGACCACCAGTATTATACGTTCTCTGCCTGAAAAACGCTCCATATCTGTGCTGCATTGTAGTATATAGTAGGAGGACAGTGCAGAATTTTGCTGACCACTAGTATAACTATATGTATAGCAGTACGGTACAGTAGTCCACTGTTCTACCTACCTCTGTGTCGTCAAGTATACTATCCATCCATACCTGTGGTGCATTTCAGTTTTGCACAGTTTGCTGACCACCAGTATATACTATATAGCAGTACGGTACAGAAGGCCACTGCTCTACCTACCTCTGTGTCGTCAAGTATACTATCCATCCATATCTGTGGTGCATTTCAGTTTTGCACAGTTTGCTGACCACCAATATATACTATATAGCAGTACGGTACAGTAGGCCACTGCTCTACCTACCTCTGTGTCGTCAAGTATACTAGTATCCATCCATACCTGTGGTGCATTTCAGTTTTGCACAGTTTGCTGTCCACCAGTATATAATATATAGCAGTACGGTACAGTAGGCCACTGCTCTACCTACCTCTGTGTCGTCAAGTATACTATCCATCCATACCTGTGGTGCATTTCAGTTTTGCACAGTTTGCTGACCACCAGTATATAGAGCCAGTTTGTGCAAGGAGAGATTGATTGCTTCTTTTTTTGGTGGGGGCCCAAACCAACCAGTCATTTCAGTCACAGTCGTGTGGCAGACCCTGTCGCTGAAATGATGGGTTCGTTAAAGTGTGCATGTCCTGTTTATACAACATAAGGGTGGGTTGGAGGGCCCAAGGACAATTCCATCTTGCACCTCTTTTTTCTTTCATTTTTCTTTGCATCATGTGCTGTTTGGGGACTATTTTTTTGAAGTGCCATCCTGCCTGACACTACAGTGCCACTCCTAGATGGGCCAGGTGTTTGTGTCGGTCACTTGGGTCGCTTAGCTTAATCACACAGCTACCTCATTGTGCCTCTTTTTTTCTTTGCATCATGTGCTGTTTGGGGACTATTTTTTTGAAGTGCCATCCTGTCTGACACTGCAGTGCCACTCCTAGATGGGCTAGGTGTTTGTGTCGGCCACTTGTGTCGCTTAGCTTAGCCATCCAGCGACCTTGGTGCACCTCTTTTTTTCTTTGCATCATGTGCTGTTTGGGGACTATTTTTTAAATCTGCCATCCAGTCTGACACTGCAGTGCCACTCCTAGATGGGCCAGGTGTTTGTGTTGGCCACTTGGGTCGCTTAGCTTAGTCATCCAGCGACCTCGGTGCAAATTTTAGGACTAAAAATAATATTGTGAGGTGTGAGGTGTTCAGAATAGACTGAAAATGAGTGGAAATTATGGTTATTGAGGTTAATAATACTATGGGATCAAAATGACTCCCAAATTCTATGATTTAAGCTGTTTTTGAGGGTTTTTTGTAAAAACACACCCGAATCCGACAAAAAATTTTCAGGGAGGTTTTGCCAAAACGTGTCCAAATCCGAAACACGGCCTCGGAAACCGAATCCAAAACCAAAACACAAAACTCGAAAAATTTCCGATGCACATCACTAATATATATATATAGATAGATAGATAGATAGATATGTATATATATATATATATATATATATATATATATATAAAACAAAAACAGATTCCTGAGTGCGCTGATGTATGGATGTCTACTGGAAGGAATATGCCAGAATCTGAGCTTTCCAATAGAGGTTTCTCCAGTTTCTTGACCTTTTGTGGTCTCTCTGATGAGGGCCTGTAGAAAACACCCTCTCACCAAAAAGTCACCCAAATTTAATAATGAATTATTTTAAAACAGACAATCAATAAAAGATACCAAAACCGATTTATTTTACAGATTCTGAAATGATTGATAATACACGATCAATGTGAGTATTGGTTACAGTTTCTCATAACAGGATTACAGCAATAACAATTTTAACTCGCATAAACACACCAGTGTGAAAGAATAGTTGACAAAATCAAGCTACCCTCACCTTCACAAGGTGTGAGCTCAAGGGTGGGTACTCAGACAATTGGGTGATAAACGAGAATTGATAAACCCTACGCGTTTCATCCAAGGTGGACTTCTTCAGGGGTAGGTATCTAATAGGTGAAGAAAAATGTTGTTCAAAAAATGGGGGTGTGGATATGAAGGATTATTAAATTAATAGTAAATTGATCAATGGTACATACCTAGAGAAAAGCTTCCATAAATCACGTATATCAAGTGAATTCTGAAGGCCATGAATAACACTAAAGACTGTCTTTAGATGCCTAGCGATAAAGGATGACTTCATTATTAGTGTGAACTTTCACTTAGATACAGAAAAAAAAATCTTTTTTTTTTTTCTTTCTGTGTATCAAGAGTTAGTACTAAGACAGACTCCTGGTGGCCTCTCTCTTTAACTAGTGTAGATACTGTGAACACCAGAGAGAGTAACTAATTGTGCCTACAAACAGGCCCGGCGCTACCCGCTCAGCGAAGGGATGCAGTGCAGGGAGGCGCTGGGACAGAGAGGCGCTCTTCCTGCTCTGAATCCCTTCACTGCTGCGCCGTCCTGTCCCCCTGCTGCTGCTGTGACTGTCACGGTATGACAGTCACTGGCAGCAGCGCCTGCTGAATGAAAAACCTCCTGCCTCCCCTCCCCGTGTGACAGCGACTGAGTACGGGACAGAAGGGGGCGGAGCTAAACGGTCCGAAAGGGGGCGGGGCTAAACGGGATAGAAGGGGCGGAGCTACACTGACCAGGCTGCAGTACAGAGGGAGACTGGCTTAGGTAAGTGGTGTGTGTGTGTGTGTGTGTGTGTGTGTGTGTGTGTGTGTGTGTGTGTGTGTATATGGTGGGTGGGTGTGTATGTGTGTGTATATATGTGTGAATTGTGTGTGTGAGGTATGTCTGCGTACGCGCACTTTATGGATGCTAGTATTGGGGGGGCATTACGTATAATGACGCTACTACTAGGGGAGGCCATTACATGCAAGGACGATACTACTACTAGGGGGGCATTACGTATAAGGACGCTACTACTACAGGGGGGCATTACGTGAAACTACGCTACTACTGGGGTGGCCATTATTTATAAGGACGATACTACTACTAGGGGGAATTACGTATAAGGATGTTACTACTACTGTGGGTGCACTACGTATAAGGATGCTACTACTACAGGGGGGGCTTTACGCGTAACGACGCTACTACTACTGGGAGGGTGCATTACGTATAAGGACGCTACTACAGGGGGGGCATTACGCGTAACAACGCTACTACTGCTGGGGGGGGGCATTACTTATAAGGACGCTACTACTACTACGGGGGAATTACATATAAGGAGGCTTCTACTGGGGGTGCATTATGTATAAGGACGCTACTACTACTGTGGGGCATTACGTATATGGACGATACTACTATTAGGGGGAATTACGTATATGGACGCTTTTACTACGGGGGGTGCACTACGTATAAGGACGCTACTACTGCTGGGGGGGGCATTACGTATAAGAACGCTACTACTACTTGGGGGCATTATATATAAGGACGCTACTATTACTGGGGGGGCATTACGTATAAGGATGCTACTACTAGGGGGGCATTATGCATAAGGACGCTACTACTACAGGGGGGGGGCATTACATGTAAAGATGCTACTACTGGGGGGGGCATTACGTATAAGGACGCTACTAGTACTGTGGGGGGGCATTACGTATAAGGACGCTACTACTACTAGGGGGGAATTACGTACAAGGACGCTTCTACTACTGGGGGTGCACTACGTATAAGGACGCTTCTACTACTGGGGGGGGCATTACGTATATAAGGACGCGTCTACTACTGGGGGTGCACTACGTATAAGGATGCTACTACTACTCTGGGTGCATTATGTATAAGGATGCTACTACTACTGGGGGGGCACTATGTATTAGGATGCTACTACTACTGGGGGCATTATGTATAAGGATGCTACTACTACTGTGAGTGCATTATGTATAAGGGTGCTACAACTACTGGGGTGCATTACATATAAGGACGCTACTACTACGGGTGGGGCATTACGTATAAGATTAATAAGATTGTGCTACATTGTGGCGTAATTTTAAATGGGGGTACTATTGTGTGGCCATGCCCCTTACTTGTGAGACCACACCCCTTTTCCCGGCGCACGCCAACGGAATATGGGAGGGCGCAATTTTATAGTTTGCAGGGGGGCGCCGAACACCCTAGCACCGGCCCTGCCTACAAAGTAAATAATATTTAATATATTTATCTACTTTTATTTATATATATATATATATATATATATATATATATATATAGTCGAGTCACATTATTATGACTACCTCCTACATTTGATGCCAGCTGCACATAGCCCATGAAGTAGTTGGTGGGTATATAAGGTGTGTGATAGGCCGTATGCACACATATCACTTGCTGCTGTCATAGGTAAGAGGGGAGATTTATCCAAATTGCAAAAAGGGATGATCATCAGCTTTCGGGCCAAGGGTGGCAGTATTTCTGAAACAGCGCAGTTTGTGAACTGTTCGCATGCTGCTGTGGTGAAGTTATATTGTGACTGGACAAATGGCACCATTGCAAATAACCGACGTGGAAACTGCGGAGCACCACGTGCCATTTATGTGAGAAGTGAACGTTGGCTATGAAAGTGCGTGATGGCTGGCCGACATGCTACATGTGTCTAAAATGACAGTTCAGCCCATCTAGCTGCTGTCCATGCTGCATACACAGGTTACTCTGGCTATTAGCTGGTGGTCATAAAAATGTGACTCGACCGTGTATATATGTATTATGTATTTATGTAAGTGTGTATGTGTGTATCTGTAGAGAGAGAAAGGTCATGGAATCAAGTAATTCTAATTGTAAATGATCTGTTGTTTGTATAAAGATTGCCTTTATACTATTTGACCTTCTATGTCCAAATGTACTTGCCTCCTATATCTCTATATGTTGCACTCAGGACCCCCCCCCCCCCCCCCCCCCACACACACACACTGTTTTTCTTTACTTGAGAAAAATCTATAACTACTTTCTGAACAGATATATACAGATGTGTCCATATGCATCAGTGCCCTGGTGCGTACGCATCGCAAAATAAGAGGCCCTGACATTCATGCTCGCACCCGCGATCCATACGCACTGCATGTTGAAACCATGTGGGCATTTTCATTCACTAATATCCACTCTCCAATTAGCAGAACCCATCCCCCAATTTAGTGGAACTCTGGAGCCGGGGTGGATTTAGGGGTTAGGGCACCGCTAGGCACAAGAGTTATGGCTGCCCAACTTTGCTTAGTTTTGTTATAAGCCCTCATTTGATGATTGGCAAAATGATATACTAATTAAAAAAAGTCATGAACTATGACAATTTTATTTTATTTAGAATTCTGTATACATGCAGTATTTACCAAGTAAGACAGTTTACAGGGGCAGTATGTGATAATCCTACCGGTTTACATGCCACTCGAGATGGTACATGGTATAGTAGAGTGGAAATATTTAGAAATTATTGGTATATTTTGGACTGTCGCCCCCCCTAAAGGGCCCTACACACTACCCGATCCCAATATCGGCGTCGGGCAATATCGGCGTCGGCCGGGACCCGGCAAGGGGGGAGCTGCATCGCCAAGTGCATACACACTTGCCGATGCCAGCGAGCAAGGGACCAATGGCAGGGGGGCGGCAGGGGGGTAGGCGGGGGGGAACGACAGATGCAGCATGGCTAACATTAACGAGGACCTCCCTCGTCCGTACATGTTCGGACGAGGGAGGGGGTCGTTAACGATGCGCGGGAGCGTGCCTCGTTAATAACGACATTTAGTGTACACACTGGACGAGATTGTGAAAGATCTCGCTCAGATCGGCCATTCTGAGCGAGATCTTTAAAGATCTCGTCTACTGTGTATGAGGCTTAAGAGTGGCATCTCTAGGCGTGTACATCACATGCCTAATGGGAAATTCACCACTGCTCTGTAGAATTCATTCCAGTGGTGAGGATTCCAAACTTGTTATCACAGTATGAGAAGCAACATCAGGATCTTCATAGCTCTGCTAGCTGGAAGGAGGGTGATTGTAGCCAGAAAATGTCCCATGCAGGTGGTTATATTGTAATAACCCTTAGCATTATACCTGATGGTGTTTAAATCAAATGTAAGTTAAAACACAAGTAAAAACACGTCAAAGCATATACATTAGTCATTTGATTTGTTAACTAGCATTTTTACTTGCATTCAGGTGATGTCTTTCCATTGAGATCAACTTGATTATTTTTAACATAAAACCTAAAAAGCATTTAAAAAACTGAAAAAATGAAACAGCCAAATGCCAGTGAAAACAGAAGTGGCTATGCTGACACTTGTTTCCATTATCCTAACATTCCTAAACATTTTGTTTATTGAGTATTATGCGATTCAATATTATTATTTCAACAGAGAAACAAAATGTCTGTTTGTTTTAGAGGAACAGGCAGGCCGCAGGCATAATCTCAAGATGTGTCTCAAGGTGCTACATGTACCTGTATGCAGGGTGAGCTGTTACAGTGAAGTAAGCTGGAACACTAGCAAGACAGAATTCAAATCAAGGAGATGGGGCCGGTAAAGCTGTGTCCAAAGACCCCTAGAAAACAGGGCTGACATGCCGCCATTTTCTGGATCACTCCTCATCACTGTCACCAACTGCCAGCTGCATGTCAATCATAAAGAGGATTTGCGGGTACTGCAAGTGACATCACATTCCCAGATCTGAACTATAGGCCAACTGTAAAAATTATCGAAATAGCACCAATCTCATAATCTGCCCCAGAGAGAAGAACACAAGCAGGGCAGAGAGAGAAACAAGAGCAGGGCGGCGAGAGGCAGAGGCGTAACTAGGGTTTTTGGAGCCCAGGGCAAGATGAAGAGTGCCCCCCCCCAAAAAAAAACAAAAAAAAAACAAACACACAAAAAGAAGTATGTGCCGAAAAAAACGGGCGTTACCATGCACCGGAAGGGAAGTGGCCACGGCCCAGAAGGGGTGTGGCCACTGAAAATGGGGCATGCCAACATGACTATCACCTACACCCTGTGTCGCCTCTCAGCACACTATGGGGGTAATGTTGAGCTGATCGCAGCAGCAAGTTTGTTAGCAATTGGGCAAAACCATGGGGGTAATTCCAAGTTGATCGCAGCAAGAACTTAGTTAGCAGTTGGGCAAAAGCATGTGCACTGCAGGGAAGGCAGATATAACATGTGCAGAGAGAGTTAGATTTGGGTGGTGTGAGTTCAATCTGCAATCTAAATTGCAGTGTAAAAATAAAGCAGCCAGTATTTACCCTGCACAGAAACAAAATAACCCACCCAAATCTAACTCTCTCTGCAAATGTTATATCTGCCCCACCAGCAGTGCACATGGTTTTGCCCAACTGCTAAAAAATTTCCTGCTGCGATCAACTTGGAATTACCCCCCATGTGCACTGCAGGTGTGGCAGATATAACATTTGCAGAGAGAGTTAGATTTGGGTGGGTTATTTTGTTTCTGTGCAGGGTAAGTACTGGCTGCTTTATTTTTACACTACAATTTGGATTTCAGTTTGAATATACCCCACCCAAACCTAACTCTCTCTGCACATGTTACATCTGCCTCCCCTGCAGTGCACATGGTTTTGCCCAACTGCTAACAAATTTGAAGCTGCGATCAACTCAGAATTAGGCCCAGTCACCTACCCCTTGTGTCGTCTCTCAGCACACCTTCATTCAATTTTTGCACAGTACGCATGCAGAGTCCCCTTTTTACACAGTGCCAGATACACAATTGCCCCACAGTGCCAGATACACAGTGCCCCACAGTGACAAATACAGTGCCCCACAGTACCAGATACAATGCCCCACAGTGCCAGATACAATGCCCCACAGTGCCAGTTACAATGCCCCACAGTACCAGATACAATGCCCCACTGTGCCAGTTACATGCCCCACAGTGCCAGTTACATGCCCCACAGTGTCATACATGCCCCACAGTGCCAGATACATGCCCCACAGTGCCAGTTACATTGCCCCACAGTGCCAGTTACAATGCCCCACAGTGCCAGATACATGCCCCACAGTGCCAGTTACATGCCCCACAGTGCCATACATGCCCCACAGTGCCAGTTACATGCCCCACAGTGCCAGTTACATGCCCCACAGTGCCATACAAGCCCCACAGTGCCAGATACAATGCCCCACAGTGCCAGTTACAATGCCCCACAGTGCCATATACAATACCCCACAGTGCCAGTTACATGCCCTACAGTGCCATACATGCCCCACAGTGCCAGATACAATGCCTCACGGTGCCAGTTACATGACCCACAGTGCCATACATGCCCCACAGTGCCAGATACATGCCCCACAGTGCCAGTTACATGCCCCACAGTGCCATACATGCCCCACAGTGCCAGATACAATGCCCCACAGTGCCAGTTACATGCCCCACAGTGCCATACATGCTCCACAGTGCCAGATACATGCCCCACAGTGCCAGATATAAGACCCCCAGCCCCCCGTCACTCACCGCTTCCTTCCCTCTGCTATGTGAGGGGAGGAGAGCGCAGCGCCTCTCCTATCCCTCAACGCTCCAGGTCTCCGGCGGCAGCAATGTGGCGCCGGTTCATTAGCCAATCAGAGCTCGCGGACCGGCAGCCAATCAGGAGCCGGTCCGCAAGCTCTGATTGGCTAACGCCACCGGAGACCAGACACACGCGCAGCGCTGCTGGCAGCGCTGAGCGGCAGGCAGTTAGCACATTGAGGGGCAGGAGAGACGCTGCGCTCTCCTCGCCTCACATTGCAGCATGACGGGGGCGAGTGGGCATGATGCCCTGGCCGCCGCCGGAGCCCTCCTCTGCTGGGCCTGCCAAGGCACCCAGGGCACGGGCCCCACTCGCCCTGCCTTAGTTACGCCTCTGGCGAGAGGAGAGTAAAAACAGAGAAAATGCACTTGGCTGCTGTAGCTAGCTGTAGGATGAGGTAAGACACCCCGGACAAAGAGGTCAATGATACCGTTCTAGCGCTTGATGCTGGAGTCATGGGTGTAATAATATGCAAATGCTGGTTTAAGCCTTCCCCTCGTGTTCTAGCATGCGCCCGAATGTGCAGTACCAGAGATGCCCCATTTATGTGCCTGTGCATAGCCGGTGGTTCTTGTCACTTTACCATCGGAGCACCATCTCACGCACCACCAACACTTGCACCTGCTCTATGATAGGTGCAATTCCTCCATCTGCACATAGCCTGGGTAGTTTCAGACTCTTAATGACTGAAGAAGTTCCATTGTAGATTAAAAAAAAACTTTGTAAATAGTTTATATTAATCCATGCTTATATCATGAGTTTTTTGGGTCTACAAGTTGGCACTCCATTCATATGTATCAATTTGGTTTCATGAAGTGAATGACAAGGAGCTGGCTTGGCAGCTTCCCCTACCATTCTTCCAGAGACTCATCAAGAAAAATCTTTTCAAGCAGCGAAAGGGTTAAGAAAATGTTTTGGGGGTTTTTTTGGCAGAAGGTATTGACTTTTATGTCATTTTGCTGGTGGTGCTCTTATTTCTGACTACAACTCTCCATATATGGTCTGTGCACTGTCTGCCCTGACCTTTCATTGTCACTGAAACAGGTACAATGATTTCCTGGATGGATTTATTGCATGTAATAACACAGTCCAACAAAAGGAAGCAGTCAACATCCAAATGAAGATTCAAACTATTCTCCCAAAGAGGTTATATATTGCAGCAAGACATGTTTTGGTAATATGGAAAATCAGCCATATATTTTACATGGGTGTAGTATGGTATGCCGGTGCCCTGGCTCCCGGCGGCCAGCATACCAGTGCCGGAATCCCGACCAACGGCATACCGACAGTTGGGTGAGCGCAAATGAGCCCCTTGCGGGTTCGCTGTGGGCGCAGTAGCGCGGTACGCGCGCCATGCTATCTGTTCTTCCTCCAGGGGGTTGTGGACCAATCAGATCTTCTAAGGCAGTAATTCTCAAATTTTCTTGAATCACAGTGCTCTAGAATGTCAGCAATTGTATCATGGTATCCAAAAGATTGAGAAGTTCTGTAAACATTGTTGAATTAAGTAAATTGTGCTTATATGTCATATTTAGATTCAGTTTTGGTGGCGGACAGGAATGTGCTTATGTTTGTCAATATATTTTATGATTGCCAGCCACCAGCACTGTTTTTGACTATCACATTGACTATACAAAATTTGATTTGGTCCTAGACCTTCGACTCGTGTCACAGGGCCCCACAGCACCCAATTTGGGTACCACTGTTCTAAGTCATTCCTGCTAGAAGATTAGATTTTGACATCGGCTACCTCAGAGGGCAAATCATGACCCACACAAATTTTCCTTATACAGCATGAACATTTGTCATATAATTCATGTATATTATATAAGCAATGTTACATCTAGCTACAAGGCAAAATATATTAAATTAGAAGTTTGTGTGATATGCTTTATTTTCAAAATGAATTACATATATTTTTCTACAAAATCTACTACCAACCACTACACAAAGGAGACTACTGAATTTCAAGGAGCTCTATCGATCTCGGCCTTGTGTATGGAAGTGTGTGGTCCAGACGCTCGGTGACAGCAACACGCACCTGGCACCTACCAATCAAGTAGCGTCATCACCCTCCCATGATGTTTTACCGCAATATTTGTAACACCACCCACTTCACCTGAAAAAACTCTCCAAAAAACAGAATGTGGGAGACTTGTCCACTTTCATGATTGCTGAGAAATACTACCTGGCCCCCTCAAATTCGAGAGTCTCCTGGAAATTCTGATGGAGTAAGTAAGCATGAACTTCTCAGGCAACTACTATGGGACAGATGTAAGAAGCAGAGGAGTGTGCCAGTGAAGATGGAGACTCCCTGAAATAGAAGCAATCTCCCTGACTCCCTGAATTGTCCATCAATCTCCCTGATTACACCTTATCTCCATTATGCAGCTGTTACATTCTTGGGGGAAAATAGAAATCAGAGATACATACATTCAAATGGGATCATCAGTGCCATTTCCCTGCATTGGTTATAAGGCACAATGGTCCCTATCGCTACATGCATTTTAAATAAGGTTTCTTGTGGCCTCTTACAGTATATGGAACCTTTTGTAAAACTCAATATACAAAAAAATCCTGAAAAATATCTGTGTCTTTTCTTCAACAAGTAGATCTTACTAACTTTGGGGCTCATTTACATTTGGATGTAAGTAATTTTTATGACACGTCTCTCAGATGTAGCAGTACACTTCTGCACTGATAGGTGTTACTTTCACAATCTTCCTGAAATGCTTTTTCAAAAGTAGGTAAGTATGCTCCAAATATACAAAAATATAAACTCTGGGAAGTTTTGCTTTCTGGAGATTGATGCATATGGAGAATGCAGTCAAACCTCTGAAAACAAATTTTTCGGAAGTTTGACCACATTTTTGCGTTTGATTCATCCCACCCTAAAGCAACAGCCCTAAAATTGTTGTGCCTACCTCAGCTATGGTACAATCCTGCCTTTCTCTCTTTCTAGTCTCTTTGCACTAACTCTCCGTATTTCATGAGCTCTAACTAAGGCTGTATTAAGGCTTGTGGTGGCCTCGGGGCAACTAAATTGTGGGGCTCCACCTCCAAAAATTTGTCCCCTTAACCACCTCCTCCAACATGAACACAGTCCACACCTTCCTAACCTGTATGTCATGCAGTTGCCTAAGTGTGACTCCTCCTTACTGGGGTCCGAATGTAACACCTACTTACCTCTCCTGCTATGCGCCAGACATCCAGACCCTGTGCAGGGGTGCGGGGTTGCTATAAAGCAAGGCTGGTCGGGACAAGTTGTGACTGTGGCTGTGGTATGGGACGCAAACACCCTGTTTATCGCTGCTGCCCATTCCTCCCCGGATTCGAGTTGGGAGCTGCTCAACACTGCATGCAGTCTATCTTTATGCATTATGCAGAGCAGCAGCAGCCTCCATATAAGAATAGGTACTGCTGGATACCTTTTCTCAGCTGGGGGCTGCTGCAGCTATTCATTCAGACAGACTGCATACAGCGCAGAGCAGATCCCAACTCAGATCGGGGGTTGGGGAGGAGGGTCACAGTGGTGAACAGGGTGATCGCCCCCCCCATAACACAGCCACTCTTCCTCTGTAACTGAACTCCTGAAACCTAGAACTCCTTGAAAGTTAACCTTCATATGACAATGATAGCATCAAACTATGGGGGTAATTCAGACCTGATCGCTAGGTTGCGTTTTCTCACAGCCTGCGATCAGGTCCAAACTGCGCATGCGTATGCACCGCAATGTGCAGGTGTGTTGCACGGGTAAAAAGCAGATCGCTGCTCAGCGATGGGTCTGTGCGATGGATCCGTTCGCACTGGCATTCGCAAGGAGATTGACAGGAAGAAGTGGGTGGCAACTGACCATTTTCAGGGAGGGTTTGGAAAAATGCAGGTGTGTCCATGCGCTTGCAGGGAGGGTTCCTGACATCAATTCCAGTCCCGGACAGGCTGAAGTGATTGCAGCGGCTGAGTAATCCTGGGCTGCACAGAGACTGCACAAAATCAGTTTGTGCAGCCCATTCGCACACTTGCACAGCTATTTATTTATTTATTTATTTATTAACAGTTTCTTATATAGCGCAGCAAATTCCGTTGCGCTTTACAATTTGAAATAACAATAACAAACTGGCTGATAACAGTCATAGAGGTAGGAAGGCCCTGCTCGCAAACTTACAATCTATAGGGAAATAGGCATATGTACACAAGGAAAGGTGCTATCTATTGCATAGAATGAAAAGACATGTGAGGATATGTGTGGACTGTACAGAGTGGATGTAATTTGATAGGAAGGTTTATGAAAGTTATGTGGGCGGTTCTGGAATGTGATAAGCTTGCCTAAAGAGGTGAGTTTTGAGGGAACGCTTGAAGGTTTGGAGACTAGAGGAGAGTCTTATTGTGCGTGGTAGGGCATTCCACAGAGTGGGTGCAGCCAGATGAAAGTCCTGCAGTCGTGAGTGGGAGCGAGTAATGAGTGTGGATGAGAGACGCAGGTCTTGTGAAGAGCGAAGAGGTCGGGTTGGGAGATATTTTGTGATAAGCGAAGTGATGTACGTTGGTGTAGTTTGGTTAATGGCCTTGTGTGTGAGTAAAAGTATTTTATATTGAATGCAGTAGAGTACAGGTAACCAATGGAGGGACTGACAGAGTGGATCTGCAGACGATGAACGACTAGCGAGGAAGATAAGCCTCGCCGCTGCATTCAGAATGGATTGTAGTGGTGAGAGTCTCGTTTTGGGAAGACCAGTTAGGAGACTATTGCAATAATCAATGCGGGAGATAATGAGAGCGTGGATTAGAATTTTTGCAGTGTCTTGTGTAAGGTATGGTCGTATTTTGGATATGTTTTTTAGATGCATGTAACATGATCTTGAGACAGATTGAATGTGGGGAACAAAGGACAGATCAGAGTCAAGGATGACACAGAGGCAGCGAGCTTGTGGGGTAGGGTAGATAGTCGAGTTTTCAACAGTGATAGAGATATCAGGTTGGTACCTACTATTGGCCGGTGGAAATATAATTAACTCTGTCTTTGAAATATTAAGTTTGAGGTGGCGAGATGTCATCCAGGATGAAATGGCAGAAAGGCATTCAGTGACACGGTCCAGTACAGATAGGGACAAGTCAGGGGAGGATAGGTAGATTTGAGTATCATCTGCGTACAGATGATACTGAAAACCAAAAGAGCTGATTAGTTTACCAAGAGATGAGGTATAGATAGAGAAAAGCAGAGGACCCAAGACTGAGCCTTGCGGTACTCCAACTGAAAGAGGTAGCGAAGAGGAGGTAGATTCAGAGAAGCGAACACTGAAGGAGCGATTAGATAGGTACGATAGGAACCAAGAAAGGGCTGTGTCTTTAAGACCTAGGGATTGTAGTGTCTGTATGAGAAGAGACTGGTCTACAGTGTCAAATGCAGCAGATAGGTCTAGAAGAATAAGTAGTGAGTAGTGGCCTTTAGACTTCGTAGTGACCAAATCATTAACCACTTTAGTCAGTGCCGTCTCTGTGGAATGTTGGGAACGGAAGCCTGACTGAAGTGGGTCCAACAAAGTGTATGAGTTAAGAAAGTGTGTGAGTCGAGTATAGGCAAGTCTCTCAAGTAGCTTAGAGAGACAAGGGAGCTGAGAGATAGGGCGGTAGTTTGAGAGAGCATTAGGGTCAGAATTTTGTTTTTTTAAAATAGGAGTAATCACTGCATGCTTGAAGAGTGAAGGAAAAATACCAGTAGAGAGAGAGAGATTACAGATGTTAGTTAAGGTAGGGATGAGCACCAGAGACAGAGCTTTACTTATTTGTGAGGGTAAAGGATCAAGAGGAGAGGTAGTAGAGAAGCAGGATGAGAAGAGTGATGATACTTCATCTTCATTTGTGGGATCAAATGAAGAAAGAGTGCCAGAGGGTTCAGGTAAAGAACGGAGCAGGTCACTGGCTGCCGAAGAGCATACCATTTCATCTCGGATCTTAGCAATCTTCTCCTTGAAGTAGGAAGCAAGATCCTGTGCCTTGATAGTGGCTGGTGGGGTAGGTGCGGGAGGATTCAGAAGTGATTTAAATGTATTAAAGAGTCGTTTGGGGTTAGAGGCTTGAGCAGAGATAAGAGTTTGGAAATATGTTTGTTTGGCAGTGTCCAGGGCATTTTTATAAGAATGGTAGACTGTCTTATATGTGAGGAAGTCACTTGAAATACGAGATTTACACCACTGACGTTCAAGTTTTCGTGTGAGTTTTTGTAGTTGTCTTGTTAATTTGGAGTGCCATGGTTGACATCTAGGCCTACGTGGAGTGTGATGGGTAGCTGGAGCCACTTCATCAAGGGCTAGTTCTAGAGTCTCATTAAGGTGTGATACAGCCATCTCAGGAGAGGTGAATGCAGAAATAGGTGAAAGCAGTTGTTGGAGTGAAGTGGAAAGTTCTTGAAGATTAATTGTGTTAATATTTCTGCGAGTTTGAGGAAGATTGGAGAACTTCCGCAACACAGGGTTTGAATTAACAGAGGAAAGCATGCAGGTGATAAGGTTGTGATCTGAGAGGGGGAAAGGAGTGTTGGTGAGTTCAGCGATGGAGCATAGTCTGGTGAATACTAGATCAAGGCAGTGGCCCGCCTGATGAGTAGAGGAGTCAGTCCATTGGGAGAGGCCAAGAGAGGAGGTTAGAGAGAGTAGTTTGGAGGCAAAATACAGACCCCCTGTAGGCGGCGACTATCTGATCGCAGCAGTGCAAAAATTGCTTGCTAGCGATCAGGTCTGAATTAGGCCCAATAAGTCTGGTTTGTGCACCATGTGGATACTGGTGACTACAATAATTAATTTTAGCCCCAATCTAACCTTCAATTGGGGCTATGAGGAGAAGGTTAATAACCTAGGAGAACCACCATTTTGTAGTGGATGACTGATGTAAGCCTCTAATATAACATATGTGGCATTGGGGGAACTGAGGCTTAAACCTAGCTAAACCTTGAGTCATGGAAGTACTATGCAGTGAACCTAAAGCCTAGTTCAGGGTAACTTTATCTGACCCACTGATACAAAGTTGGCTAAGGCTTCAAACCAAGGATAAACAGTTACAGTTTCCCTTGTGCAGTTGGGACGTAGCGACATTATTGTCACATCCAAAGACTTATCCATCCCTCATAACACTGGTGCTTTTGTATTGGTCTTGGGGTCACAATGCTAAACTTTACAACACAGAAATCATGATTCATTAGCAGGCAAATATTATGAATACATCCTTTTGTTGGCAGAGGTTTGCAGATAGCAAAAATGGCTTTTCTTTGTTTTTTCTTCTTTTTTTTTTGTTACCCATAAGTGTGCGTACAACTCTGCTGTTCTACAAGCTTAAAGAGTTTCAGCATTGCATGCAATGGAAACATTTCACATCAACATTAAATTCATTTCTACCTTAACCCGAAAGGAAAGTATGCAAGTCTCAGACACATCCATCCTGGGACAGCTGTGAGAGATTTACTTTACTTTAGTTATCATTAGAAACTAACCTTGACCCTGAAGATGTGTCTCCTACATTTCCTAGAGCAAGCCTTCTGTAAACAAAATTGTACTTTTTGTGCTAGATTGATTTACAGTAGTAAATTCAGTAGCAAATCTGAGCAGTATTAAGGGCCCCATAGACTAGTACGATTTTACACATTTTCATACAATTCCAATATATCCGTCTGATATATTGTATGAAATTGTGTACAATCGTATGTGTTTTAGATCGTATCCAATCTGATGCGCGTCCCCGTGGCTGTCAGATAGTATCCCCTAGGTCGTTGGTGCTGCACTAATGATTTATCGGAATTGGATGGAATCGGATGAAAAAAGTGTGTTTTTTGTGCATGTGATATATCGCATGCAATGTATCACAGGGAAGTTTGACTGGCATTCTCAGGACACTCCCAGCCCCTGTAGCCCTCTATCCAGCACATCAAATATATCTCATGGTACAGTTGTATGCCGTACGATATATTGCATGCGATGTATTGCGGCTTCATCAATCTCATGCGATATATCTTATGCAAAAATAGCACAAAAGTGCCAAATCGTATGGTATCACTCCCGGAAAGGTCCCGGGGGAGTTCAAGGGAAATAACATCCGACTTCAGCCTCAGACATATCGTTGTAGTGTATGGGGCCCTTTAGACTGGGGAATGAGAGGCCCACTAGGGAATGCAGTGGTAGGGCACCATGTTTACAGGTGTGGCTAATCCCCAGAGGGTTGTGGTCAGCCACCACATTGGTTAGCCTAACAATTAACAAGAGCATGGTCTGGGCTCCTTGATAACTATACATAGTAAATACTGCTAGTGCATGCCTGATAATGTACCAGATTAATGACAACAATGCACAGTAGAAAATACACCATAGTCCTGTGCAGTATTAGGTAACATATGTATAATGTATATTGCAAGTGCACAGTCTGGAACCTGATCCCTAGAGGAGGAGATGGACCCATAGGCAGTGGGCCCTCTGGGGGGTTTCCCCTGTACTCCTCTAGGCCAGTCCAACCCTGAATTTGAGTCTCTAACTTGGAAATGTGGAATGTTAATGATTACCCATTCTTGATTTAAAGGTATAGTAACAAAAGTGGAAAAAAAAAAAACATAATATCAGGTATCTTGGTTAAATAAAAACTGTTCTGACATTCATTTTTTTATTTCTTACTTTTATTATTTATTTATTATGGAACAGTTGTTCGATTACCAACACAATGAAAGTGAAGGATCTCGGTAAATGGCTGTAACTCTTGCTTATGAAGGTGCAAACGGCATTATAAATGTTCTTTTACTTACCTTAGATGCACCCACTTTATGTAGCTTTCCCTATCTTTTATTAGGCTGCAATATATTTCCTTCCCCCACGAAAGTACTTGAATTTTTGGTGCCCTTCACTATGATGGAGTAAAGCACTTTTAGTGGTTTATAAATTACCCTTCTGTCATTTGCTTATTGTAGAAACCAATGTTAAACAATTGTTGGTCGTGCTTCCAGCCTAATGCAATGTTTTATAATAACTCCCAAGCCATTGTATTTGGGCCAAACAGCACATGGGGCCTACTGCCAAAGAAAAACATGCATCTGAAGGTTTCCTGAATCTGACATTACGTTTCTTCAGGTAGCAATTGAAAATACCAATTACTGAGGATAAAACAAATATTCATTATTCAGACAGATTGATAAAAATGAAATGTATGTGTTACTATGTGCTGCTCCAGAGCAGATACTGATTAGGGACTAGGGAGTATAATATTGCTAATCATTTCAAATCAGAGACTAGTTTAGAAGGGCAGACAGACTGTGGTGCCCAGTATTTGTGAACTATGAATTTTAACCTATGCATAAAATGATACTTCTGTTCATTGGATTACATCTGCTTTGGAATCATTACATTATTCTCCATTCATATGATGTTTGCTGATAATAATTGTAATAAATGCTTTAGGGGCAGATGTGGATGTTCTTGTGATTGCTGTTGCTATCTTTTGCCATACACAATTGCGATTATATACTAATATGGGCAGAAGCTAACCTGAGCATAGGGACGCCCACTGGGACACCCACTGTTGCATCATTTCCATCTGACGGTGTACAGATGCTGATATATTGGTACCATCGACACAAATTGGGTCATGTTGGAAAGTCTGACTGCCTCTGAAGACACGCAGGCTAAGTTCTCCCAGGATGCAGAGGGCTCCCCAGTAGCATGTAAGATCACAACTGCCAATTTATACATGCCCAGAAAATCCAAACCCACAGAACCTGACCTTAGCATTCTACTCTCCCCTGTTTTGTAGAATGGTCCGCGTTTTTCCCACCAAAAATGCCACAGCATGTCAATCAGGCTGCAGGTAATGGGGACTGCAAATGATCATGCAGAACCAGTTCTGCACATGTGTAGACCCACAAACACTGGAGATGCCAATCACTCATACCTCCCAACTTCAGAAGGCGGTGATGCGGGATCTGGTGCACATCCAAAATAATTATGCTCGAAAAGGTGTGGTGCCTCACATTGAGGGGGCAGGGCCTCGCTTTATGACCCCCATTACGTTCCCTGAGCAGCTGGGCAGCCCCTGTCTCGCCTCCCTGCCTGTGTGAGCGGGATCTATTCAGTGATCACCGGCTGCTTTACAGAGCAGAGCAGCAGTGATTACAGGCTCTTCCATCTCCCATGGGCGGGACAGTGTACTGCTGAAATTAGGACAGTTGGGAGGTATGCCCTCATTGGATTTATGCACATCACATTTTACACACATATCACATGTAACCATCTGCAACATTGTTTTACCCATGTGCAAAGTCACTTGTTTTTTTTCACTTTCAACTCAGAATCAGCTCTATGACTTTACTACATTGATTTATTTCATATAGCATTGCTTTCTAAAAAGGATTACAACATGACAAAATATGACCTATTACTCAGATTAACCGGGCACTCTTTGTTCTACACTGCTTTGCAATATATTGGACAACTGTGCTGTTTTATTTGTACTGCATTCCCTATAACTTGGCCTTTGAAATTATCCAGATCCTGAAATACAGCTTCTAGTTCAGACTGTTTACCGGATACTATCAAACAAATACAAATTTTTTTGGCTTATATTTTTTCTGCATATAGGACCTGTCTTATAACACTACATTAGAGTGTGCTATAAGCAGGAGACATTTCTGAACTTCCGAGTACAGTAATGGCTTTCTTCCTACCATGGACATTCATTCTACAGATGAGTGGGTTCAGTTCTCAGAGAACCGAACCCCCCCAAACTTTGGCTTCCGAGTCCGGATCCAATCTTCCCTCTTGACTTTGAAACCCAAATTTGGCAAAACGTCATCATCCTGCTGTCGGATTCTCGCGGGATTTGGATTCACTATAAGGAGCCGCACGTAGCGGGCATTTTCACTTCAGTCTCGGAGAGTGAGAGGACGTGTACTATTCAGTGTGCTCAGTCTCTGTTTATTCGGGCGGGAAAGTGGTTTGACAAGTGTTATGCTGCTCAGTCCAGTCCATATATCCAGTGTAGCTGTATAAAGTGGTGCTGTGTTGTGCAGACCAGTCCAGTGTAGTCACTCAGTGTATTGTGCTGCATCAGTCCAGGCAGTCACAGTGTTGGTGTTCTCTGCTGCCATATATCCAGTGTCCTGTGTCATCAGTAATTCCAGTGACGACATACGCTGCTGCTATATATATACACTGCTGCAGTATAACAAATTACAATTATATTATTATTAAAAAGCTGTTAGGCTGTATCAGACCAGTGGTAGTGTGTGTCCTGTGTCATCAGTAATTCCAGTGACGATATACGCTGCTGCTATATACATCCACTGCTGCAGTATAACAAATTACAATTATATTATTATTAAAAAGCTGTTGGGCTGTATCAGACCAGTGGTAGTGTGTGTCCTGTGTCATCAGTAATTCCAGTGACGATATACGCTGCTGCTATATATATCCACTGCTGCAGTATAACAAATTACTTACAATTATATTATTATTAAAAAGCTGCTGGGCTGCATCAGACCAGTGGTAGTGTGTCCTGTGTCATCAGTAATTCCAGTGACGATATACGCTGCTGCTATATATATATCCACTGCTGCAGTATAAAAATTATAACAACCTGTTAGGCTGCATCAGACCATTTGTAGTGCCCTGTGTCATCAGTAATTCCAGTTATTCCTGTGACGCATATTGTCTCTTATAACTCCCAAAAAATAATGAAGAACAAAAAATTTGAGGAGAAAATAGGGAAAGATCAAGAAGAACCACTTCCTCCTAGTGCTGAAGCTGCTGCCACTAGCCATAACATAGACGATGAAATACCATCAACGTCGTCTGCCAAGGCTGTTGCCCAATGTGATAGTAGAGGGCGTGTAAAATCCAAAAAGCCAAAGTTCAGTTAAAAGAACCAAAAAAATTAAATTTAAATTGTCTGATGAGAAACGTAAACTTGCCAATATGCCATTTACGACACGGAGTGGCAAGGAACGGCTGAGGCCCTGGCCTATGTTCATGGCTAGTGGTTCAGCTTCACATGACGATGGAAGCCCTCATCCTCCCGCTAGAAAAATTAAAAGAGTTAAGCTGTAAAGAGCACAGAAAAGAACTGTGTGCTCTGAGATGGTATCACAAATCCCCAAGGAGAGTCCAAGTGTGTCGGCGGTTGCGATGCCTGACCTTCCCAACACTGGACGGGAAGATGTGGCTCCTTCCACCATTTGCACGCCCCCTGCAAGTGCTGGAAGGAGCACCCACAGTCCAGTTCCTGATATTCAAATTGAAGATGTCACTGTTGAAGTACATCAGGATGAGGATATGGGTGTTGCTGGCGCTGAGGAGGAAGTTTACGATGAGGATTCTGATGGTGATGTGGTTTGTTTAAGTCAGGCACCGGGGGAGACACCTGTTGTCCTTGGGATGAAGAAGCCCATTGTGATGCCTGGGCAAACTACCAAAAAAGACACCTCTTCGGTGTGGAATTAGTTCTCCTCAAATCCGGACAACAGGTGTCAAGCCATCTGTTGCCTCTGTCAATCTGTAATAAGTAGGGGTAAGGATGTTAACCACCTAGGAACATCCTCCCGTTAACGTCAGAAGTCACTGTCAAGTTCAGAAACTTTGGGTGAGAGCGTGAGCAGTCCACTGACACCTAAATCCCTTCTTCCTCCTGTACCCAAGCTCCTGCAAGCCACACCACCAACTCCCTCAACGTCAACTTCCTCAATCCGGAATGTCCGTAGTACTGCAGGCCATGTCACTGTCAAGACTGAGGAGTCCTCTTCTAACCGGGATTCCTCCGTAGGATCCTTGAGTGGTATGCCTGCTGCTGTTGTTGCCGCTGCTGTTGTTTCTACTGGGAGTCGATCATCATCCCATAGGGGAAGTCAGAAGACCACTCGTACTACTTCCAGTAAGCAATTGACTGTCCAACAGTCCTTTGTGAGGAAGATGAAATATGACAGCAGTCATCCTTTTGCAAAGAAGATAACTGAGGCCTTGACAGCTATGTTTGTGTTAGAGGTGCGTCCGGTATCCACCATTAGTTCAGAGTCACTTAAAGATTTGTTTGAGTTACTGTGTCCCCGGTATCAATTCCCATCTAGGTTCCACTTCTCTAGGCAGGCGATACCGAGAATGTACACAGACGTCAGAAAAAGAGTCACCAGAGTCCTAAAAAATGCAGTTGTATCCACTGTCCACTTAACCACGTACATGTGGACAAGTGGAACAGGGCAGACTTAGGACTATATGACTGTAACAGTCCACTGGGTAGATGTATGGCCTCCCGCAGTGGCACCAGTAGCAGCATCTTGCAAACGCCAACTCATTCCTAGGCAGGCTACGCTATGTATCACCGCTTTCCATAAGAGGCACAAAGCTGACAACCTCTTACGGAAACTGAGGAACATCATTGCAGAATGGCTTACCCCAATTGGACTCTCCTGGGGATTTGTGATATCGGACAACGCCACCAATTTTGTGCGTGCATTACAACTGGACAAATTCCAGCACATCCCATGTTTTGCACATACAATTAATTTGGTGGTGCAGAATTTTTTGAAAAATGACAGGGGTGTGCAGGAGATGCTGTCAGTGGCCCGAAAAATTGCGGGCCACTTTCGGCATTTTGCCACTGCGTGCCGAAGACTGGAGCGCCTGCAAACACTCCTGAACCTGCCCCGCCATCAACTGAAGCAAGAGGTGGTAACGAGGTGGAATTCAACACTCTATATGCTTCAGAGGATGGAGGAGCAGCAAAAGGCCATTCAAGCCTATACATCCACCTACGATATAGGCAAAGGAGGGGTAATGCACCTGACTCAAGCGCAGTGGAGAATGATTTCCATCTTGTGCAAGGTTCTCCAACCCTTCGAACTTGCCACACGTGAAGTCAGTTCAGACACTGCCAGCTTGAGTCAGGTCATTCCCCTCATCAGGCTTTTGCAGAAGCAGCTGGATAAATTGAAGGAGTTAAGACGGAGCGATTCTGCAAAGTATGTGGGACTTGTGGATGGAGCCCTTCATTCGCTTTGCCAGGATTCAAGGGTGGTCAATCTGTTGAAATCAGAGCACTACATTTTGGCCACCGTGCTCGATCCTAGGTTTAAAGCCTACGTTGTATCTCTCTTTCCAGCAGACACAAGTGTGCAGAGGTGCAAAGACCTGCTGGTTAGTAAATTGTCAACTCAAGCGGAATGTGACCCGTCAACAGCTCCTCCTTCAATTTCTCCCGCCACTGGGGCTGCAAGGAAAAGGATAACATTTCCTAGCCCACCCACTGGCAGTGATGCAGTGCAGTCAGGAGCGAAATCTGACATCTGGTCCGGACTGAAGGACCTGCCAACGATTACTGACATGTCTACAGTCACTGCATATGATTCTGTCACCATTGAAAGAATGGTGGAGGATTATATGAGTGACAGCATCCAAGTAGGCATGTCAGACAGTCCGTACGTATACTGGCAGGAAAAAGAGGCAATTTGGAGGCCCTTGCACAAACTGGCTTTATTTTACCTAAGTTGCTCCCTCTCCAGTGTGTACTCCGATAGAGTGTTTAGTGCAGCCGGTAACCTTGTCAGTGATCGGCGTAGGAGGTTACTTCCAGAAAATGTGGAGAAGATGATGTTCATCAAAATGAATTATGAAGTCTTCCGGGAAGACCTTTACCAGCAATTGCGTCCAGAACGTACACAGGAACCTGTGATGGTGGATTCCAGTGGGGACGAATTAATACTCAGTGAGCAGGATGTACACGGTGAAAGGGGTGAGGAATCGGAGGATGATGATGAGTTGGACATCTTGCCTCTGTAGAGCCAGTTTGTGCAAGGAGAGATTGATTGCTTCTTTTTTGGTGGGGGCCAAAACAAACCAGTCATTTCAGCCACAGTCGTGTGGCAGACACTGTCGCTGATATGATTGGTTTGTTAAAGTGTGCATGTCCTGTTTATACAACATAAGGATGGCCGGGAGTTCCCAAGGACAATTCCATCTTGCACCTCTTTTTCTTCTTTGCATCATGTGCTGTTTGGGGAAGAGTTTTTTTTAAGTGCCATTCTGTCTGTAACTGCAGTGCCACTCCTAGATGGGCCAGATGTTTGTGCCGCATACTTGTGTCATTTAGCTTGGCCATCCAGCTACCTAATTGCACCTCTTTTTCTTCTTTGCATCATGTGATGTTTGGGGACTAGTTTTTTTTAAGTCCCATCCTGTCTGTAACTGCAGTGCCACTCCTAGATGGGCCAGGTGTTTGTGCTGCACACTTGTGTCGCTTAGCTTAGTCATACAGCCACCTCGGTGCAACTTTTAGACCTAAAAACAATATTGTGAGGTGTGAGGTGTTCAGAATAGACTGGAAATGAGTGGAAATGATTGTTATTGAGGTTAATAATACTGTAGGAGCAAAATTACTCCCAAATTCTGTGATTTTAGCTGATTTTATGGGTTTTTTCAAAAATCATCCAGATCCAAAACCAAAACACGAAAGGGTGGTTTTGGCAAAACCAAGCCAAAACCAAAACACGAAAATGGAATTAGAACCAAAACACAAAACACGAAAAGTGCCAGCCGCACATCTCTATTTCATTCCTAATTTTACTGTAACCCTGTTTGCCTGGTTGGTGATGGGTGAACTATTAGAATGACCTGTGCGGAGCATTGGATCAGCTTCTCAGCTGCACCTCTCCCTCACAACTGATTTCTGTGGATGAACAGCAATCGTTCATCCCTGCGATACATGCTAGTGACAAAAGCAAATATATATACTGTGGCATCTAACTTAATGTAGGCTGCAATATTGTGGCCCGAATATATATGCAAATATTCAGCAGCAAAATTGTGGCCTAACATCTATTTATTTTGAGTTACATATACCTCAAGACAGGGTCGGACTGGCCATCTGGCAGTTCTGGCCATAAGGGCCGAGCCACCCACACAGAGTTACCTGGACTGGCCGTGCAGCTCAACCTTCCATTTTTTTGTGACTGTCCCCGCTGTCCCACCCACGGGTCTCAGTGTTCCACGAGGGAAAAGTTGGGGGAGCGTTGTCACGTCAATAGAAGAGATGCCGGCCAATCTGCTTGTCATCTATGCACAATGAAGGGAGAGCCTGGGGGCAGACCAGCATCTCAGAGAGTGCAGGACACGACCCCACATTGATGGAATTGGGGATTTGCTGCAAGGCCATGCCCCTTCACCATGAGGCTCTGCCCTTCACCATGAGGCTCTGCCCCTTCACCATGAGGCTCTGCCCCTTCACCATGAGGCTCTGCCCCTTCACCATGAGGCTCTGCCCTTTCACCATGAGGCTCCATCCCATTTTTCATACCTGCCAAAGTTGGGAGGTATGCTATATTTTTTATTGATTTGTATTAGGGCACTGCATCACATTACAAGAAAACATTGAAATAGTCTTAGAAAATCTTAGCAAAACAATTCAAATGCAACAGAAGAAGCAAAAAGCTCCACAATAATGTAATAAATCTTCTTGTGGTGTGTATCACTGCAAACAGTTATATGAGGTGGACATTCCTGCCAAAATTGGCTGTGAGGAGAAAAATTGGTTTTATGGAATATGTTGAAAAACATTTCCTGAAACTGAGCTAAAAAAAGTGTTGCACGAGAAGTTTTTAAAGCTTTTAACAACACCTCACATAAGTGTCTTGGGAACAGGGCTGGTTTGGGACTGAAAATAGGCCCTGGCGTTTAAAGCACACAAGCCCACCTCTGCCTCAGCATCTGGCTCCTGACATAGGCCCTCATTCCGAGTTGTTCGCTCGCTAGCTGCTTTTAGCAGCATTGCACATGCTAGGCCGCCACCCTCTGGGAGTGTATCTTAGCTTAGCAGAATTGCGAACGAAAGATTAGCAGAATTGCTACTAAATATTTCTTTGCAGTTTCTGAGTAGCTCCAGACCTACTCCTAGATTGCGATCAGCTCGGTCGGTTTAGTTCCTGGTTTGACGTCACAAACACGCCCTGCGTCCGTCCAGCCACTCCCCCGTTTCTCCAGCCACTCCCGCGTTTTTCCCTGACACGCCTGCGTTTTTTAGCACACTCCTGGAAAACGCTCAGTTACCACCCAGAAACGCCCCTTTCCTGTCAATCATTCACCGATCAGCAGTGCGACTGAAAAGCGCCGCATGAACACCAGCAAAACTGCTAAGTTTTTAGTTAAATAACTAAGCGCATGCGCGCGGCGTACCATGCGCATGCGCATTTAGCAAGAAATCGCAGGATTGCAAAAATCTGCAATGAGCGAACCACCATAGACTCCTCCCTTACAATAAAATAGGTTAAAAGTGGGCCAAAACCATATAAGTAACCTTACATATGTGTCCTTATGAGGCTTGAAAGGAATTATCTCCTAGTTTAGCAGGCTCTGTGTTCTAAGGTCCCTTATGTGCATATCTTCAAAGGTAGAGAGCAATTCTTATCTCGGTAAAAGAAAAAGGATCATGGTGCAGACCAATTTCACAGGGACAACAGATTTATTCACACAGAACACTCACAATTGACAAGAATAAGAAAGCGTATAGCCACGATCCAGAATAGATCACCACCTGCTTTACGCATTTTGGACGCTATGGTCCTTCCTCAGAAGACAGGTAGTGAGGTAGTGCATCTGAGGAAGGACCATAGAGTCCGAAACGCGTACTGACCTGAAACATCGAATTCGTTTGCACTGTTGGTGATCTATTCTGGATCATGGGTGAACTGACCTGGAACATCGAATTCGTTTGCACTGTTGGTGTCCGGGACTTCCAGTGCTTCCCTTGGTGCCATCCTGGGAGGGTAATTTTATGATGTCAGATGCCAGCGCCCCTTTCCATCCACATTTGTGTGGCTATATGCTTTTTTATTGTCAATTGTGAGTGTTCTGTGTGAATAAATCTGCACCATGATCCTTTCTCTTTTACCGAGATAAGAATTGCTCTCTACCTTTGAGGATACGCAGATAAGGGACCTAAGAACACAGAGCCTGCTAAACTAGGAGATAATTCCTTTCAAGCCTCATAAGGACACTTATGTAAGGTTACTTAAATGGTTTTGCGCCCACTTTTAACCTATTTTATTCTATGCTTTGTTATTTGGAATTGTTGTGAAGATTCCCACATTAATACCTAGGCAGCGTATTTGTTTGATTTTTTCTGTTTATAGACTCCTCCCTTTACTATTCCTGACTCCTCCTACTTCTTAGTCTAGGCTCTTGCAAATATAATTAATATTAGAGCAAAAATACAAGTGTACATCATTCTCTGTATTACAATACACACAACAGAGCTCATCCTGCAGGGGAGTCACACATGTGCCATAGTCAGACATTTGGTATTTGGTTGGTACTGTTCGGTAAAGCTGGCACTACACTGGTGTAGCTCACACACAAAGAAAAGGGAATGCATTTTCCCAACTGACCAAGCCCTGGTTTAGCAGTATAGGGGATTAGAAAGTGTTCACTGTAGGACTTTTTTAGGATAGGGGAGCTGAACACAGGGAAGCACACATAAGTGCACACCAAAGCAGAGCCATTACTATACATTTTTTTGCCCTGTGCAAAGAGCATTGGTGTCCCATAATTTAAGTAGAAAGAATGTGCTTCTTTGGGACCCACCAGAAGGAAAAGGTGTGGCCTTGCTGGGAAGGGGCGTGACCACACAATATATTCTCACTTTATTATACTACACAGTAGTAGTGCCCCTTATGACACATTATGCCACCAGCAATGCCCCTCTTCTGTTCCCCTGAGTTTCTGCAGTAGCCTTCTCCCCTCATGGGGGAGGGGCATGCTGCATATCATTTTAATCAGCAGAAGCTGCTTGTGCATCCTATCCACATAGCAATGCAAATAAGATGCATTTTCATTAATGTGCCCAACGTTAGCATTGAGGCAATATTTATGAGGACACATCTGTATCCAAGCAGAGGCAGAGGTCATAGGTCACAGTGTTAGTGGCAGTGTGAGTGCTGTGTGCATGTGAGTGGGTTGGTTGTGCAGCAGTGTTCGTAATATGTGCAAGGAGCATTATGTGTGTCATGTAAAAATGCATTAATAATGTGCAACATATGTGTAAGGGGCACTATGTGTGTCATCATGTGTATAAGGGCATTAATAATGTGCGACATATGTGTAACGGTACTACTGTATGTGTGCCATTATGTGTATAGGGGCACTAATAATGTGCAGCAAATGTGTAGGGAACACAATGTGTGTCATTATGTGTATAATGGCATTAATAATGTGCAGCATATGTGTAAGGGACATTATGTGTAAAAGGGCATTAATAAAGGTTGTCATAATGTGTAAGGCGCATTATGTTTATAAGGACATAAATAATGTGTCTCATATGTGTAAGGGGCTTTACTGTGTGGCATTATGTGAATAAGGTGCTCTACTATGTGGCATTGCGTATAGAAAGGGCACTACTGTGTTGTCTAATGTGAATAAAGAGCAATAGGGTGTGGTGTAATGTGAATAAGGAGCAATTCAGTGTGATGTAATGTGAATAAGGGGCTCTACTGTGAGGAGTAATGTTTATAAGGTAAAGTGGTACTACTGTGGGATGTAATATGAATTATGGAAACTATCGCATGATCAAATGTGAATAAAGTTGCAGTACTGTATGGCGTAATTGGAATTGGGGTTACTATTGGGTGGCCATGCCTCTTGCCAGCAAAAACACACCCCTTTTTGGCCTGTGCGCCAAATGTGCGAACTGTTCCTATTTAAAATATAGGGAGTACAAACACCAAAATAAGGACTGCTATGGATGAGGGGTGATGGTGCTAGGAAAGAGGTGCAAGGTCAGAGGCGGAACCAGTGGTGGTGCTAGGGGGCACCAGCCAAAATCTTGCCTAGGGCATCCTATTGGTTAGGGCCGGCTCTGATTAAACGTAACGGTAAAACCACTGCAATTAATATTATTTTAAATCCTGCAGGTGAAACCAATGAAAATTGGTGGAATTTAAAGTCATAGCTTAGTAAATATAGGGCCAGATTACAGTATGTTCGAAATTGTACAGCTACAAGGTAGCGACTGTGCAATACCGTACAACTGAAATGCTAATACAGCTGGATGCATCTCTAGGAAAAAGATATCTCTTGTCAGCATCTGAGATCTGAGTGGCGTATGTATTATAACTAGAGATGTGTGGCTGGCACTTTTCGTGTTTTGTGTTTTGGTTTTGGTTCTAATTCCATTTTCATGTTTTGGTTTTGGCTTGGTTTTGCCAAAACTACCCTTTCTTGTTTTGGTTTTGGATCTGGATGATTTTTGAAAAAGAAAAAACCCACATAAAAACAGCTAAAATCACAGAATTTGGGGTTCATTTTGCTCCTACAGTATTATTAACCTCAATAACAATCATTTTCACTAATTTCCAGTTTATTCTGAACACCTCACACCTCACAATATTGTTTTTAGGCCTAAAAGTTGCACCAAGGTGGCTGTATGACTAAGCTAAGCGACACAAGTGTGCGGCACAAACACCTGGCCCATCTAGGAGTGGCACTGCAGTTGCAGACAAGATGGCAGATTTAAAAAATAGACCCCAAACAGCAGTGGACATATAGCAGCAGCGTACATTGTCACTGGAATTACTGATGACACAGGACACTACCACTGGTCTGATGCAGCCCAACAGGTTGTTGTTGTTAATAATAATAATAATAATATAATTGTAATTTGTTATACTGCAGCAGTGGATATATATATAGCAGCATTTTATTTGTATAGTTTTCACTTTTCCTTTTAGAGCTACTTGTAGGCAGCATTATGTGGCATCACATGTCAAAAAGAGATGATGAACTAAAAGAAGCTTTCACAATTGATTTTAATGAAGAGGAAATAGAAATGACAGATGATAACTTAGAGACAGCCATGCATGGACTAGGGGAATGGCTGATAAAGGAAAACAAACTTTGGTGGGAAATTGCCACACTTGAAAAATATTCTGCAGAGCAAGTAATCCCCAAGGGCCTAAAATTTGATAAAAAACCTTTGTTTGATGACGCTACAGAAGAATTCAGCAAAGATTGGATAAAGATTTTAGATGACTGTTCCATGAAGTTAATTGTGCTCATTATGAAAGAACAGAAACACAAACTTAAGGAAGTTAAAGAAAGAATTAACATTTTGAAAACCTTGATTACACCATATGACCAACTTCCCATGTATAGTGTTTTGGAGAAAGATATCGCAGGGAAGCTAGACCATAATACAAAAGAACTAATAAAGAAAAAAAAGTAAAAACTCCAACGGGACTTCGATTTTTACAAATTTGTCATCACAAAAGTAAGAAAACCACTACCTACAAGAGAGAATCAGAATAGACCCTATGACTACAAGGGGACACGAGGACAACATCCACAATACATACCATATCAACCGCAGCGACCACGATATAACCAAAGTCTGAGAAGACCTGTGAGATATGAACAACATGACTACAGGAGAACGACATACGACCAGAGGAGAGACGACAATCACTATCATCAAAAATACCGAGGATCACAGAGATACTATGAAGATAGGAGAGTCAGATATCCTATTCATCAAAGTGGGAGACGAACACCAGCCCCTAGAGAGGACACAACAATGGAGAATCAGAAGACCACACATAGAAATCGTCCAAAAGAAAGAACATCAAGACAGTCACCTTTTTTAGAAGAAAGGAAGAGTCTAAGATGATGATGCTAAAGAAGATGAGTCCAAAGAAGAAAAGGAGAGGGAAGAGAGCTGGGAAACATTTGCAAAAGAAGAAAAAGACTAATACAACCATAACGCCCAATACTGAGGATACAGTGAGTGAGGAAACAGAGAACAAAGTCATATATACAATTTAAGTTCAAGAATTCTCACAAATATAGAAGAACGAGTCCTGAAAAAAGGCTTAACATTTGCGCCAACTACAACTACCGATGACTTCGACAGATTTGTGGACATACACAAATTCATAAGGAAAATTTCCCTGAAGAAATTCTTTGAAATGAAACGGAAAGAAGAAACCCTTACACCACAAACTACAGAAGATCAAACTACTCAATCAATACACATAAAAAAAAAAATCAAAATTTTACCTTGCACATATTAAAGGCAATTTCATAGAAACCTTCCAGAGACTTGTGATTGAGGACATCAGCAAAATGGACGAGAGAAAGGGGGAAGAATAGGAAATTTAATCTCACCAAGAAGGAACGGGAAGCGATAAAATCCCTCCAAGAAGATCAAGACGCCGTTATCAAACCATGCGACAAAGGGGAGGCATAGCCATTTTGAACAAATTGGACTATGTGAATGAGATTTACCGCCAACTATCAGACAGTTACACTTATCAAAAACTTAAAGCAGACCCTTCAACAAAGATAAGGAACAATTTTCAGAAACTTTTACAAACCCACTTGGAAAAAGGAGGTATCTCGGCATCTGAATTTTCTTTTCTTAATATTGAAGATCCCATCACTCCAACCATCTACGCATTACCCAAGATACACAAAAGCATCACATACCCCCAGGAAGACCAATTGTTGCCGGAACAGGATGCCTAACTTCCAATCTTTTAGCTATGATTGACCATGAACTTCAACCGTTGGTAATAAAAAATCCTTCATACCTTAAAGATACGAGTGACACCATCAAAAGATTGGAAGAAATACCTTGGGATCCTGAGATCATCATGGTGACAGCTGATGTCACTTCCCTGTACACCATTATTGAACTTCAGAAGGGTATAGAAGCCACATCTTGGTTTATTAATCAAACTGAATTTTCAGAGGCAAGGAAATCATTTATTATCGAGTCCATTGATTTTATTTTGAAAAATAATTTATTTTTCTTTGAAGGGAATTATTACCTCCAAAAACGGGGAACTGCGATGGGCACACATTTTGCCCCCAGTTTTGCAAACCTTTTCATGGCACATTGGGAGAAAGAAAACAAATATACACACAATGCATGGAAAGACAAGCTAATAACATGGAATCTTTAAATTGACGATGTCATATTCTTTTGGAAGGGAGACATGGACAGCCTTACTCAATTTTGTGATCAATTGAACCAGAACGACAGAAACATAATTTTTACTTTTGAAAAAAGTAAGAACGAAATTAATTTTCTGGATTTGTCAATTTATATCAAAGATAATCATATTCACACAAAAACCTACAATAAACCCACGGACTCTAACAACTACATTTCCAAAGAGAGTGAACACCATAGACAGTGGCTCAATGGTATACCAAAAAGCCAATTTTTAAGAATACGTAGGAACTGCAGTGAGGATAGCATTTGCCTTTCTCAAATTAATAAATTGAAGAGTGCCTTCATTGAAAAGGGATATCATCCGCATAATCTGGAGAAGATTCAAGCCGACACTATGAAGATGAACAGGACATCTCTCATACACAGAAATAAACAAGACAGAAGTGAAACCAACATTCCTAATCATTCCCAATGGTCTTTCATCACCGGGTATGACCATCAGTATAAGAAAATAGAATCTGTTATCAAGAAATATTGGCACTTACTACGTATGGACAATACATTAAAAGACATTATTCCCAAGAAACCAACATTTATATACCGTAAAGCATCCAATTTAAAAAACAAATTAGTACGGAGTGCACTACCACAAAAAAGCATTAACCCTATCAGAACCAGTGGGTTTCATAGATGGGACTTTGCCCACCTTGCAGACAAATCAAGACAGAAACATCAAAGTTTACAGAAGTAATGGCCAATGGAACCACCTTTAAGATCAAAGACTTTATCACATGCCACACTAGCAATGTTATTTATCTTGTGGAATGCACATGTGGCAAGATTTACATTGGACGCACATCTAGAGCGCTGAAAACCAGATTAGGCGAACATTTGCGAAACATCAAGAATGGCCTCCTCACTCACAATTTATCTGAACACTTCAAATTAGAACACAACTGTTCTTCCACTTCTATAAGAAAATTTGTGGGACTTCAGCATATAAAATCCACCTGGCATGACAGAAATATTGGGCTACTGGACACTTGTACGCTGGGACCAGAACAACTGCTGACAGAACTTCATTGGTAATCTTCGGAGCCAGAGCAAGGTGAAGTCTGGACCACCCTGCCATTATATACCACCTGCGGCTCCTTGGCTACCATTCTGGTACGCTTTGTTTGAAATAAGAGATTGGGATATTTATCCCTATTTTATGCATATTGTGTCATATTAAACCCATATGTTTTTATTGCTTTAACACTGCTACTGTATGATAATATATCAGAGGTACCGATTCAGTCTGGATATCAGTTTAGGCAGCAAACCATTATCGTGGTTATTATATTCGGCCACTGAAAGAGGGCGCCCAGGCTACACCATCTTTTGCATTTTCACATACGTTTTTTGTTTGGGGGAAGAAGGAAAACCCCTAGGTGCATCCAAGGCAGCCCACTTCCTTTCCAGCGCCCAACAAGTTCCTCCGCATTTTATTTATATATAGCAGCAGCGTATATCATCACTGGAATTACTGATGACACAGGACACTGAATATATGGCAGCAGAGAACACCAACACTGTGAATGGCTGGACTGATATAGCACAATACACTAACTACACTGGACTGGTCGGCACAACACAGCACCACTTTACAGCTACACTGGATATATGTCAGCAGAGAACACCAACACTGTGACTGCCTGGACTGATGCAACACAATACACTGAGTGACTACACTGGACTGGTCTGCACAACACAGCACCACTTTACAGCTACACTGGATATATGGCAGCAGAGAACACCAACACTGTGACTGCCTGGACTGATGCAGCACAATACACTGAGAGACTACACTGGACTGGTCTGCACAACACAGCACCACTTTACAGCTACACTGGATATATGGCAGCAGAGAACACCAACACTGTGACTGCCTGGACTGATGCAGCACAATACACTGAGAGACTACACTGGACTGGTCTGCACAACACAGCACCACTTTACAGCTACACTGGCTATATGGACTGGACTGAGCAGCACAACACTTGTCACCCCACTTTCCCGCACCAATAAACAGAGACTGAGCACACTGAATAGTACACGTCCTCTCACTCTCCGAGACTGGAGTGAAAATGGCCGCGACGCGCAGCTCCTTATATGGAATCCAAATCCCGCGAGAATCCGACAGCGGGATGATGTCATTTTGCCGAGTTCGGGTTTCCGAGTCAAGATGGAAAATCCGAGCCTGGCTCAGATCCGGACTCGGAAGCCAAAGTTCGGGGGTGTTTGGTTCTCTGAGAACCGAACCCGCTCATCTCTAATTATAACGGCATGGATCATGCAGCTGTAACACTTTCTGCTTCATCTTATTAACAAGGCGAAGCAGGAAGCTACACCGACAAGATGTACTAACATCTTGTCTGCCGAAGCGAGGAAGTGATAAGTCCCCCCTCCGAGGATCCCCGTCTGAGATCACAGCACATCAGCTTAGTGCTTATATGCTGTGTCTCCCCCTTGGTCAGCTCCAGGGCGCATGCATGAGATCTCGCTACTCATGCGAGATCACACATGCAGCTGGTAGCCGCCGCAGCCAGGGACAGCACTGTCCCTGCTGTGGTGTATGGACAAAACTGTCGTGCAGAGTGTGCTATGCATATGGGCCCCTGAGTCCAGAGGGGGCCCCCACCGCACATGCTGCACCCATTTTTTTTATAATTACCCCTCTGGAGTCCCGCGCCAACATCAGCAGTGTTGTGGAATGACTGAAAATGGCACAGCGGCCATTTTCATGGTGTTCTGCTCATGCGCAGTAGAGAAATCACTGGGAAAATGGCTGCTGCAACATTTTTCCGGTGATCTGCACATGTGCAGTAGAGTTTGAGCCCTCTAGTACTCAGACTCTCCAGTGTTGCCGGCAGAGAGGAGGGGGCCCAAACTTAGGAGGCTGCACACAGGCCCCCTCCTCTCTTAAAGTGCTCCTGATGGGCAACGACATCTGCAGCTGTTGAAATCGATAGCTGCAGTTGTCAGAACAGTCAGTGCCACTGACCATTCATAAATTAACCCAGCATATCGGCGTGCTATCTTAAAGATAGCACATAGCAGTGCTGATAATGCACCCCTGTCACCTTGCTCGCAGCACCAGAGTCATAAATGGGGGTGAAGCATACTTGCCGACTTTCTGGCTGCTCTCTCCGGGAGAGAGCAGCCAGGTCGGCTAAGCAGCGGGGCGGGCAGTGATGGGGAGTGAAGAGGGGGCGGGCCAGAGGCATCATGGGGCGTGACAGAAGCGGAACGGGGCGTGGCTGCAGAAATCGCGTCACGTAAGCCACGCCCCCGCTGTGTAATGCCGCTATTACCGGCATTATACAGCAGGGGGCGTGGCTATGATGACGCGATTCAACAACAATTGCGTCATCGCCTGCCCGGACCGCCCACTTTACTCGCTAAATGGGCGGCAGGGCAGTGGGGAACCCCTGCAATCGGGAGACTTGCCTATTCTTCCGGGGGGCCAGGAGGGTCACACGATTTTCGGGAGCCTCCCGGCCATTCCGGGAGAGTAGGCAAGTCTGGGGTGAAGCAGTATCAGTGCACATAACTTGCACTGATACCACTTCTCCCCCATATTGGAGGATCGTACATTTACCCTTGAGTACTGCATCTTAACCCTTGGCCACCTGTACCTAACAAAAACAAGGTACCATAGCTCATAATTTTACAATGAACACAGAAATTCCATGTCCACTACATGTTATAATTATTAAATGATTACATATGGTAAAAATGTGTTAATAAAAAAAATATACAGTACTGTATAATGCAAATTTGTAGCTTTCCCATCCTCTTTTCGATTATTTTTTAACCAATTACTGTATCTCTACAGGGAACAAAGAGTGTATAATGTAACCAACATATTTTGTAGCATGGGAGTGGACACTTCCTAAAGTTTTACATTTTTATCAATTATTATTAAATGATGGCCTTTTGAATAGCATTACTCAATAAAAATAAATCAAAATTAACCTGAATCCAAGGAAGGTTTGGCTTGAATTTATCCAATCATATTCACTTGGAGGCCAGGCCTAGCAACATTCTCTAAATATCATATAATAAAATGTTAAACTTCATGACGGTGTCCCATAATAATAATAATAATAATAATATAATTATATTGTGCAGAAATAAGTTTGTGTTCTCATTCTTACTTTTAGCATCGGAATGTAAACCATGTTCAGAATTCTCTGCTATCCCTGATTCGCGAAGTGTGACTCCTGATACAGAGCCACGCCCACCCTCGATGGTTAACGAGGAAGTGTTTTTCATGCCAGAAGAAAAGGTAAAAAAACCCTGTTTTTTTATTTCAAATTAAACTAAACTTTATGGGGTCAATTTACTAACATTCGTGTTTTTGCCAAGTTTAAACTTGGCTGGTTACAAACGTACTCAGGTGTATTTTGAAAAAAATTCTGGTAATTCATTAAGCTCCCGAGTTCGCTGGACTCATGTTTTCCGATGGTGTATGCATTCGTGTTTGACTGCTGGGTTTTCTGGCACTCAACTCAGACACTGCAAAACATGAAGTCCACACAGATCAGTGAGATACGTTCAGTGCTTATTTGTGTAAGAGTTGAAAAAAGAGTAAAAATTCCCCAAAAAATGCATGAGGTCCCCCCTCCTAAGCATAACCAGCCCCGGGCTCTTAAAAGCCGGTCCTGGTTCTAAAAATACAGGGGGGAAATTGCGTATGGTCCTCCTGTATTTAAAGAACAGGCACTGGGCTCTTGGACCAGTCCTGGTCACAAAAATATGGGGGGAAAAGGATGCTGGGGTCCCTCATATTTTTTAAACCAGCACCGGGTTCCACTAGCCAAGGAAGTAATACCACAGCTGGGGGACACATTTATTCTGGTCCCTGCAGCCATAGCATTACTCCCAACTAGTTAGTCCTTGCTGGGGTTTCCTGGGGAAGTGGGTACCACCCAAATAAGGGGTCCAGGACACCCAAGCGCCAGGATTTTTCCCATAGAAGCGTATGGGCTCCACTTGACTGACAGTCCAGCAGCACTAAACCAATCAGGAGAGCGCTACTACGTGGTACAGATGTCATATGGAGGCCCACCATTCATGAAAGGGGATCCATGTGTAACTGTATACATATGGATTCCCTTACATCCGCTGGATTGGGTTTTTCGATTATTTTATTTTTTTAACCACTGGGAAGTCTTCATAGACGAAAGAGGACCAATCTACACTGGAATAAGGTGAGTATTTGTTTTTATGAGTAACCTTTGGATTACTACTGGACAAGGGGACTAATAACGCTATGGGGGATGGTAGGTAAGTATGTATGTGAGTGAGTTTGAATGTGCAATGGTGTTTGATTAAAGCTATACTATCTAAGGTGTGTGTGTACTTTATTGTAATATTTGTTTTACTGGTGGGACTACAGGTACTAGTGCCCCTTAATGTCCGCATGCTGATACTTGTGGTTCTCACAGTACCAGCATGCGGGGGAGACCTGTAGTTCCATAAGTAACACAATATTAATTCTACTTTTTACACTCAATTGACGGACTATCAATTTGGCATCCACAGCCCAGGGATGCCGTGGATAGCCCCGGGTTACAGCTCTTGCTCTTGGGTGCCCTGGAGTGGGGGACTCCCACTCCCTCAGGGAACCTTAGCCAGGGCTGACTAATTGGGGGGTAATACTATGGCCGTAGTATAAACGTGTGTTTCACGGATGTGGTATTACCTCCTTAGCTAGTGGAACCCGGAGCTGGTTTTAAAGATATGGGGGACCCCTACATCCTAGTTCCCCCATATTTTTGGAACCAGGACCAGTCCAAGAGCCCGTTGCTAGCTCATTAAATACAGGGGGACCTCACACATTTTTCCCCCTGTATTTTTAGAACCAGGACTGGCTCAAATAGGCCGCGACTGGTTATGCTTAGGAGGGGGCACCCCACGCCATTTTTGTTATTTTTGTTTTACATTTTAACTCTTTACTTAACTTTACACAAAGATGTACTGCACGGATCTGAGTGATCCATGCAGCCTTCTCTAAACACTCTGCTCAAGGGGATGTCTATTTGAAAAGTGCATTTTGAGCCGTATCACAGTTATTTTTGCAGTAACTAATCTTGGTACATTTCCGTGTTGTAGTGAAACTTATGGAAAGTCCTTACGAGTTTGGCTGATGATATATTCATACACATCTGTTTTACTGTGTTTCTCAGTTCTATTTGAGCAAACAGTGCCATGTTTTGTGTTTAGTAAATTACCGAGATGGGAATTACGCCGTGATTGCCAACTCGAATGAACACAGTGCTTAGTAAATTTACCCCTACGTATCTTGTATTACCAACATCTCTTAGATTGTAAAAGCATTTGGACAGAACTATTATTTGTTACTATTTTTAGTTCTATCTATTTTACCTTATGTTATAGTAAATTAGTTTATTTTAAGATGGTTCTTCAGGGTCTTTTTCTTCAGTAAGAGCACCAAACTAAGGGCCCGATTCAGACCTGATTGCTGTGCTGCAAATTACACTGTCCTGCGATCAGATAGTTGCCGCCCAGGGGGACTGAAAGTTTGCCTGTGCAAGTGTGCGAATTCATGTGTACGCTGTGCGATAATTCCACTCAGTCAGCAGACAGCTAATAAACCGATCGCATCACACTCACCATCAAATGTTTTTCCCATCATGTGCAGTGTATGCAGTCTGTGCGTAGCTCAATACTTACTCCTATAGGCCCTCATTCCGAGTTGTTCGCTCACTAGCTGCTTTTAGCAGCGTGCAAACGCTAAGCCGCCGCCCTCTGGAAGTGTATCTTAGCTTAGAAGAAGTGCGAACGAAAGGATTGCAGAACTGCTCCAAAATATTTTCGAGCAGTTTCTGACCAGCTCCAGACCTACTCCTAGCTTGCGATCACTTCAGACTATTTAGTTCCTGTTTTGACGTCACAAACACGCCCTGCGTTCGGCCAGCCACGCCCGCGTTTTCCCAGGCACGCCTGCGTTTGTATCTGACACGCCTGCGTTTTTCAGCACACTCCCTGAAAATGGTCAGTTACCTCCCAGAAACGCCCATTTCCTGTCAATCACTCAGCGGCCAGCATTGCGATTGAAATGCGTCGCTAGACCTTGTGTGAAACTGCATCGTTTGTTGTGAAAATACGTCACGCGTGCGCATTGCATCCCACACGCATGCGCAGAAGTGGCACTTTTTAACCTGATCGCTGCGCTGCGAACAACGGCAGCTAGCGATCAACTCGGAATGACCCCCATAGTGCGAAGAAATCATGCTGATCGGGTACGGAGCTGACGTTACACACCCTCCCTGAAACACCCAGAAAATGGGCAGTTATCACCCACAAGCGTCCACTTCCTGTCAATCACCTTGTGAACACCTGTGCGATTTAAATTTTCGCACCATCCTGTCGCTGCTTGGCGACGCGCGTGCGCATTATGGTACATATGCATGCGCAGTTTATTGATGATCGCATGCTGTGTGGAATTGGGCCCTAAGTTTTATCATTTGTATTGGTATTATTCACAAGAGCGCTGTGTCCCAATAAATCTTTTCTCTAGATTTAAGTGACCAGTAGAGTATACTATCTCTCTGCATGTGATGGATATAATCACTATTGAATGCATACTTCATTAATCCCTATGCTACATAAAGAGTGCCAGACTGATTGCTGTAGCGCGTACACACACACACACACACACACACACTTCTGGAACATGTAGATTAATGACAGACGTCACTCATTGCAGGAAGCGAGAGGTTCACCAAAGTTTCGATGTTTTGTGATTAACATTTGCCCTGATGAAAATGTTAATGACATAACATTGAAACATTGGTGAACCTCTCACCTCCTGCTGTGTTATTTCTGCAGTGAGTGTATGTGGATGTCAACCTTGTTTTCGTATTCTGTAAGTTTATCCATCCCAATGAAAACCTATACTGTATACAGGAGCAGTTCTTGGTGCGGGCAAGCAGCTGCGGACTGGGGGTGCAGACGCAGTCACCCAGCAGGCAGCGCCGCCTACCTGCACCCCGCTCCCCACCTACCCTGCAGCAGACACCGTGGGCTGTGTGGACATCCGCTGCAGCCGGCTCCAATGACAGACACTAGAGGTCATTATTGACCTCTAGTGTCTGTGCGGCGCTGCTATGGGAGAGACGTCATGACATCTCTCCCATAGAGAGGAGCCGCGGGAGGCCAGACGGAGCAGCAGTGGTCGGGAAGCAGGAGCGGGGCAGTGGTAATTATTGTTTTTTTTTATTTTTGTGTGTGTTTGTAAGCGGCTACTAAGGGGCACAGCGACAGGGGGCACAACTACTGGGGGCAAAGCAACAGGGGCCCAGCAACAGAGGACACAATTACTGGGGGCCAAGCAACAGGGGGCACAACTACTGGGGCAAGTCTACTGGGAGCATAGCTACAGGGGGCACAACTACTGGGGGCACAACTACTGGGGCAAAGCAACAGGGGGCACAGCGACGGGGCACAACTACTGGGGCAAATCTACTGGGGGCATAGCTATAGGGGGCACAACTACTGGGGCAAATCTACTGGGGGCATAGCTATAGGGGGCATAACTACTGGGGCAAATCTACTGGGGGCATAGCTACAGAGGGCAAATCTACTGGGTGCAAATCAACTGGGGGGCACAACTACTTGGGGCAAATCTGGGGGCACAGCTACTGGGGGCATAACTGTGGCCACACCCCTCCCCAATGAAGCCACGCCCCTATTTTTATGTGCACTAACTGTTTTGCCCCCGGGGGGGGGGGGTGCGCGCCAGTGGAAACTTTCGCATTGGGTGCAGAATCGGCCCTGATTGTATATAAAGGATGAAAGTTTAGTAGAAATGTTTCCATTCTTCTCATGGTGCTAGGAAGACCTAACATAGATTTGGGACCTGTTTTTCTGTGGTTCTTTAGAATACTTTATCCAGGTGATGCCTGTGGCAGTGAGCTGAAAAGTTTGTTGGATATAAATAGTTCCCTGGTGTCACCAGCAGATGTAAACACTCTTGTAGCAGATGTAAACACTCTTGTAAGATTAATGGTGGCGCGTCCAGACGCAGCAACTGCAGCTCTTACGCTAAGGAGGACTCACCGGGCGCTTCTTGGACTACTCCTGGGGCTATGGCTTGTGCTGGCCGCTGCTGTGCTCCCGCCGTGTGCGGGCAGGATTGTGTACTTCAGGGGGGACCTGTTGTGGGTCTTTGGAGAGGATGAGTGGGCTGGTGGCTCCGTTGGTCCGGTGGTGGTTGCCGTGGCGATGCATCTCTGTCTGTGAGCTCCACTGTGCTGGAGGCTGTGTCGGGGGCATCCTCGGTGGGCGTTCTATGTGTCTCCTGCAGCGCTGCCCCCTGGAGGGGTGCGAGGGCCGCCAAAGGCTCTTCTCAATCTGTGACAAGGGGTTCATCGTTCCCTGCTCTCTCTGGCGCTGTTCCTGGGAGAGGTGCCAGGAATTACCAGCATTAAAGCTGGAGCAGCGGCAGAGGTGGTTGGAGGAGAGGACAGTCCGGGCACTGGGAAAGAGAGCAGCAGCATTCTGCCAGTAGTGTCGGCGGCACCCTCGCAGGTTGCGGAAACAGAAGAGGGGGAAGAGAGCAGGTACCCTGGCAAGATTGAGGGACCATCCCTTTAACCCTGCCCTGCCTAGTGTGTTCTTAGCAAATGTAAGATCACTAACCAACAAAATGGAAGAGATTAGGCTGAAAATTGCCTGTAGCCAGTCACTTAATAACTGCTCGGTTTTGGTATTTACCGAGACCTGGCTGGGGGGGAATGATCTGGTATGCTCCTTTGAACTACCTGGGAGGTCCCTGTTTACAGTCGATAGAACCTTAGAGTCTGGGAAGAAAAAAGGTGGTGGACTTTGTACTTATACCCATAATAAATGGAGTTCGGAACTGGTTTGAATGGAGAACTATTGCTCTGTGGACTTAGAATTTATGCTATTAGGGTGCAGGCCATTCTATCTGCCTAGGGAGTTTTCCGTCATCTTTGTAGCTGTGGTTTACATTCCTCCTCAAGCTAATGTCAGCATAGCACTGGATTTTCTATTTGTTTCTTTTTCACAACAGCTCACTTGTCACCCAGACTGTGCTTTTGTTGTGGCTGGAGACTTTAATCAGGCAAACCTGAAATCAGTCTTCCCTAAGTTTGTGCAGAATGCAAAGGTGCCGACTAGGGGTATTAATACACTTGACCATGTTTATATGAACATTAAGGACGCCTACAAGACCATTCTGTGCCCTCATATTGGACAGTCTGACCATTGTTCGCTCTTTATGGTCCCTAAGTACCTTCCAGTAGTAAGGAGGAAGAAACCTGTTACTAGGGAGGTAATGGTTTGGTCTGATGGAACTTTATTGAGTTTGCAGGGTATGCTTAGGAAGACCAATTCTAAAAAGGTCCCGGGCCCGGATTGTATTCCGGGAAAGGTTCTACGTGTATGTACCGATCAATTGGCTGGGATTTTAACAAAAATGTTTAATTTATCCTTGGCACAATGTATTGTCTCACGTTGTTTCAAAACAACCACTATTGTTCCCATTCCTACTGTAAGTCTTTTGTAGTAACTGGTCTGAATGATTTTTGACCGATTGCTCTCACTTCATTGGTTATGAAGTGTTTTGAAAGTGTTGTTTTGAATCATTTAAAGGGCGGCATTTCACTGGGGTTGGACCCCAATCAGTTTGCAAAATAGGTCAACTGAGGATGCGGTCCTTATGGTTCTTCATAGGGTTCTCTGTCATTTGGAGAACAGAGACTCCTATGTTAGACTATTATTTGTGGACTACAGTTCCGCTTTTAATACTGTTGTGCCAACTGTGTTGATTAGTAAGCTTCTAAAGATTAGCTATGACACACATATTTGTAATTGGTTATTGGACTTCTTGACAAATCGTCCACAGTCAGTTAGGATAGGCTCTGTTTTGTCATCAGAATTGACATTAAATGTAGGAGTCCCTCAGGGTTGTGTCTTAAGTCATTTTTTATATTCTGTGTATACTTTTGATTGTATGTTTCATTCAGATTTAAATTTTATGGTAAAATTTGTGGATGACACTACACTTGTGGGGTTGATTACTAAAGGAGAGGAGGACAGTTATAGGGTAGAAGTAAAGCAGCTAGTTGAATGGGGAGAGCATAACAACCTGCTGTTGAACAAGAAAACAAAGAAAGTTGTGATCGACTTTAGACATCCGCTTTTCATCAATGGTGAGGAAGTGGAAAGGGTTTCAGGAATAAAGTTTTTAGGAATTAATTTCTCTGAAAATCTGTCCTGGTCTGCGCATATCACTGCTGTGGCGGGAAAGGCTTAGCAATGCCTTTTCTTTTTTTGTAGACTTCGGGCAGCGGGTTTGCAAAAAATTATTTTAGTTCATTTCTTTTCTATTGCTGTGTGATTGAGAGTCTGTTGACATGCAATCACGGTGTGGTATGGTAATACTAAATGTACTGATCCTAGTACATTGGGTAGGGTACACAAATGTGCTGAGAGGATGATTGGTTTATCCCTGCCTAAATTGGAGGAGATATTTAATAAAAGGAGTATGGCTAAGGCTAACAAAATAATTATGGATTGTAGTCAGCCTTGTTACTCAGTTTTTTTCTCTCTTGCCCTCTGGGAAGCGTTTTATATGTGTCTTGGTTGCCATACTAGCAGGATGAGAAACAGTTTCTTCCCTTCCATAATTGTTGGTTTGAATTCTCATTTGTCTATCGAAGCATAAGTGTACTGTACTATAATTTTACTTCTGCATTTTCTAATGTTTTTAGTGACAATAAACTATCTTATCTTGTAAATGTACCTCTTCTGCTGTTTGATTGTTATAAAAATTTCTTATCAATTGCCAGATTATCTTCCCCTCTTTCTGACAAATTGTGGCCTTGATGTTCTGGCTTTGTACATTTTCTTTGCGTTATGCCGACAGAGCCATTGATTTAGCAGCTACTGTTTGAGACTTTGACAATGACATTTATTATTGCATTTGTGTCTTTCTGAGCATTACACTGTGTATTACATCCATAAACTCTGCCATATTCGTATTACTTGGATCTTCACAACATAATCTGGCCAGCAGGACTCAGTTGTCATTTTTGGTACTGAGTTCATTTTTTTCACTCTAGTACTCAGTGGAGCACCGGGGTCAGTGACACCTGGTGGGGCTATTACCCCTTCTACCTTGAAAAGGGGTGTGGCCTCCCAGAAAGGGGTGTGGTCTCACAGTAAGTCTCCCCGCTGACATCACTATGGAGTAGGGTTGCCACCTCATCCCTTTAATTCTGGACACATATTAATTACACAGTTTCTATGGCTGGCTGACTTCAAGACTCCATTTCACCTGGTTTTAATCAGCCACAGAACCTGTGTAATTAATATGTGTCCAGAAATAAAGGGATGAGGTGGCAACCCTACTATGGAGGTATGGCCTTGTGGTAAGTTCCCCATTTACTTCACTTCGGGTGCATGCCCAGCATCCCTGAAGAAGCTATGTTGCACCCAGAGACGCTTATCTGCACTGTCGGCTCCTTCTTAGTGACAGGAGACAGGCACTGCAAGATAATGTCACACTGCATGCACCCGGCTCCCGGTCACTATGGAGAAGCCAGGATTTTGGAGTCACACCCTGGAAGGGTGACACTCAGGTAGACATGTAACCAAGGGTGGCTCCAGAGGTGGGGCTGCAGCTCAGTTTAAAATTGAAATAGGAGAGACACACCAACTGCCAGTGAGTCAGTATGAAATGACAGTTGGGCTGGCTACCCTATTTAAAATTTGAACTGACCTGCAGCCCCACTTCTGCAGCCACCATTGGCCGTAACTAGACATTTTGGTGCCCTATGACAGAAAGAGAATCCATAATCAAAATAGGGACAGTGCGCGCCGAAGGCACGAGTCAAAAATGTAAAGGCATGGTTTTATGGGGAAGGGGCATGGTCACAAAATTATACCAATTCATATTACACCGCACTGTAGTCTCCATTATTCAAATTACGCTGCACAGTAGTTCCACTTATATAAATAACGCCAGGTAGAACTCCTTTTACACATTTCTTTTACACATTATTCCAGGAACAGCCCACTTTTACACATTGCACCAGGCAGAGCCCCCTTTTACACATTCCTCCAGGTAGAGCCTGCTTTTACATATTACTTCAGGCAGAGCTCCCTTTTACACATTACTTCAGACAGAGCTCCCTTTTACACATTTCTTTTACACATTACTCCAGGCAGAACTCCCTTTTATACATTGCGTTAGGCAGAGTCCCCTTCACACATTATATCAGGCAGAGCCCCCTTTTACACATTACTCGAGACAGAGCTTGATTTTACACATTGCACCAGGCAGAGCCCCCTTTTACACATTAGACCAGGTAGAGCCCCCTTTTACACATCACTCCAGGCAGAGCCCCCTTTTACACATTACTCCAGATAGAGCACCCGTTTACACATCACTCCAGGCAGAGCCCCCTGTTACACATTACTCCAGGCAGAGCCCCCTTTTACACATTACTTCAGACAGAGCCCCCTTTTACACATTACTCCAGGCAGAGCCCCCTTTTACACATTACTCCAGGTAGAGTCCCCATTTACACATTACTCCAGGCAGAGCCCCCTTTTACCTCCCACTCATTGGAACCTCAATCTCAGCCCAGCGTGACACTTTAAAGGGATTAGTTACTGAGCTGCACTGAGAGATAATTGGGCAGGTAACACCAATGAGTAAAAGTGGTGATAGAAAGAAATTAATTAATTCTGCAGAGAGAATTATTCTGGTCGAAACCTGCTTATATACAGCTGAAGGGGTATGGCTAAATTGCTAGGTGATGTATTCAGGATCTATGTCACATAAGTAGTATCTTTTACTTTGAAGGGATGATAGAACGTATATAGTATGGATAGAGTTTGGAACGTTATGTGTGGACGAACATTGTTCATTTTATTTATATCATTGATTCATTGTCTCAATGTATTCCTTATGCTATTACTAGATGGCTACATTATGATTAATAGATGGATTTATTGGAAGTATCCAGTGTGTTTTAATGCATTACATATGATGTAATAATACAGCACTGTAAGGTTATCTGGCTGCAGGTGACTCATTAATGTTAACTCTTAAATTTTTTATGATTCTGCATTCTTTTAATTTTCACTAAGTTATCACAGCAGTGTTTGATGATGGAAACAGTAATATTATCAGAAGGCATTGGACTTATCATTGTTAGATTTTACATTATGCATCAATGTTTCTTGCTCATATAGTAATGTGTCAGGTTAGTAGGCATCTGTCATGGTACTGTATATATGCATCACATAACAGGAGCTTCATGTTCTGTGTCAGACTTAACTCAGTCAGATACTGTAGCTTACACCTGTCACTCTGCTGCCTACTTTGGGTCCCCCCCATGCATCATTGGGAGGAGGGTGGGGAGGGGGGGGGGAGGGGATTGTATTGGAGAAGGCACCAGAGGATCTCAGAACAACAAATAAAATCTGAGTTATAATAGCCCATAGGTCCACATGTTAGCAGATAAAGCCATCATCAGATGGCATTAGCTGCTGGGACCAGTAAATCTAGAGAACCTGGGGGGGCTATTGGTTGTCAAAAAAGGAGGGACAATGAGCCTAATTCAGACCTGATCGCTGGGCAGCGATTTTTGCTGTCCTGCGATCAGATAGTCGCCGCCTACAGGGGGAGGCTATTTGAGCTGTGCAAGAGTAGCAGAGCTGCACAAACTGATTTTGTGCAGTCTCTGCGCAGCCCAGGACTTACTCAGCCGCTTCAATCACTCCTGCTTTAGATCATTTTAACTGGATCAGCATTATAACTGCAAACAGGGCTCAAAGTGGTCCTGAAGAGGTGGTGGAACTCATTTATCCACCTCCCCCTGTCACCCCCCTCCCCCATCACTAATCCCCCACCCACCCCCCCACCCACACATTAAGCGGAGCCCGGACCAGTGCTAGTCTTTTCTGCACCCCCCTGCAAACTTTAAATTAGTACCTTAATTACCATACTTTACATCGATCTCACAAAGAAGTAGCGTGGTCACATAATAGTGCCCCCAATTCAAATTACACCACATACTGTAGTAATACCCCTTATTCAGGTTATGTCACTTACAGATGTGTCCACATACATCTTTGCTATATCCCACCATGTATGTCACAGTTTTGCGTGCCATAGACTCAGAGATTTAGTAGTGCCTTGTGATTTTTCTTAATTTGCTTCTTTAATATGTTACTTTATGCATATTCTGTTATGGCAAACTTTATTCACATTGCACTACACCATGGTACCCTCTATACATGTTATGCCACACAATAGTGCTCCTTATATACAATGCCCACAGTAGTGTCCCTTATACAGAATAGTAGAGCCCCTTACACATAATGATCACAGTAGAGCTGCTTATATACATATTGCCCACAGTAGTGCCCCTTATACACAGCTTCTCCACTCTCTTGTCCCTACAGCCCCCTCTCATCTTGTTTTCAAGATGCTCAGAGCCCGCTCCACTTTACTTTAGCAGCAGTGACAACATGACATAACATACACCGTGCTAGAAAATGAAGCCACTTGGACCTGAGGAGGTAATTAATGCTGTCCAACAGACACCGCGTGTGTGAGTACCAGGAGGAGTGGGCTGTAAATGGAGGAGGACTGTGGAGCCACCAGGACCTGAGAAGGAGGTGGCTGCAGCTCATCAGTAACACTAGCGCCGCCTGTATCATCTATTGATGTAGATGATGAGGCAGGTTTTTCTGTTAAAATGACTAGTGATGTGCACCGGACATTTTTCGGGTTTTGTGTTTCGGTTTTGGGTTCGGTTCCGCGGCCGTGTTTTGGATTCGGACGCGTTTTGGCAAAACCTCACCGAAAAAATTTTGTCGGATTCGGGTGTGTTTTGGATTCGGGTGTTTTTTTCAAAAAACCCTAAAAAACAGCTTAAATCATAGAATTTGGGGGTCATTTTGATCCCAAAGTATTATTAACCTCAATAACCATAATTTCCACTCATTTTCAGTCTATTCTGAACACCTCACACCTCACAATATTATTTTTAGTCCTAAAATTTGCACCGAGGTAGCTGTGTGACTAAGCTAAGCGACCCAAGTGGCCGACACAAACACCTGGCCCATCTAGGAGTGGCACTGCAGTGTCAGACAGGATGGCACTTGAAAAAAATACTCCCCAAACAGCACATGACGCAAAGAAAAAAAGAGGTGCAATGAGGTAGCTGTGTGACTAAGATAAGCGACCCAAGTGGCCGACACAAACACCTGGCCCATCTAGGCGTGGCACTGCAGTGTCACGCAGGATGGCCCTTCAAAAAAATACTCCCCAAACAGCACATGACGCAAAGAAAAAAAGAGACGCAATGAGGTAGCTGTGTGACTAAGCTAAGCGACCCAAGTGGCCGACACAAACACCTGGCCCATCTAGGAGTGGCACTGCAGTGTCAGACAGGATGGCACTTGAAAAAAATACTCCCCAAACAGCACATGACGCAAAGAAAAAAAGAGGCGCAATGAGGTAGCTGTGTGACTAAGATAAGCGACCCAAGTGGCCGACACAAACACCTGGCCCATCTAGGAGTGGCACTGCAGTGTCACGCAGGATGGCCCTTTAAAAAAATACTCCCCAAACAGCACATGACGCAAAGAAAAAAAGAGGCGCAATGAGGTAGCTGTGTGACTAAGATAAGTGACCCAAGTGGCCGACACAAACACCTGGCCCATCTAGGAGTGGCACTGCAGTGTCACGCAGGATGGCCCTTCAAAAAAATACTCCCCAAACAGCACATGACGCAAAGAAAAATGAAAGAAAAAAGATGTGCAAGATGGAATTGTCCTTGGGCCCTCCCACCCACCCTTATGTTGTATAAACAGGACATGCACACTTTAACAAACCCATCATTTCAGCGACAGGGTCTGCCACACGACTGTGACTGAAATGACTGGTTGGTTTGGGCCCCCACCAAAAAAGAAGCAATCAATCTCTCCTTGCACAAACTGGCTCTACAGAGGCAAGATGTCCTCCTCATCATCATCGTCCGATTCATCACCCCTTTCACTGTGTACATCCCCCTCCTCACAGATTATTAATTTGTCCCCACTGGAATCCACCATCTCAGGTCCCCGTGTACTTTCTGGAGGCAATTGCTGCTGGTGAATGTCTCCACGGAGGAATTGATTATAATTCATTTTAATGAACATCATCTTCTCCACATTTTCTGGAAGTAACCTCGTACGCCGATTGCTGACAAAGTGAGCGGCGGCACTAAACACTCTTTCGGAGTACACACTGGAGGGAAGGCAACTTAGGTAGAATAAAGCCAGTTTGTGCAAGGGCCTCCAAATTGTCTCTTTTTCCTGCCAGTACACGTACGGACTGTCTGACGTGCCTACTTGGATGCGGTCACTCATATAATCCTCCACCATTCTTTCAATGGTGAGAGAATCATATGCAGTGACAGTAGACGACATGTCAGTAATCGTTGGCAGGTCCTTCAGTCCGGACCAGATGTCAGCACTCGCTCCAGACTGCCCTGCATCACCGGCAGCGGGTGGGCTCGGAATTCGTAGCCTTTTCCTCGCACCCCCAGTTGCGGGAGAATGTGAAGGAGGAGATGTTGACGGGTCACGTTCCGCTTGACTTGACAATTTTCTCACCAGCAGGTCTTTGAACCTCTGCAGACTTGTGTCTGCCGGAAAGAGAGATACAACGTAGGTTTTAAATCTAGGATCGAGCATGGTGGCCAAAATGTAGTGCTCTGATTTCAACAGATTGACCACCCGTGAATCCTGGTTAAGCGAATGAAGGGCTCCATCCACAAGTCCCACACGCCTAGCGGAATCGCTCTGTTTTAGCTCCTCCTTCAATGTCTCCAGCTTCTTCTGCAAAAGCCTGATGAGGGGAATGACCTGACTCAGGCTGGCAGTGTCTGAACTGACTTCACGTGTGGCAAGTTCAAAAGGTTGCAGAACCTTGCACAACATTGAAATCATTCTCCACTGCGCTTGAGTCAGGTGCATTCCACCTCCTTTGCCTATATTGTGGCCAGATGTATAGGCTTGAATGGCCTTTTGCTGCTCCTCCATCCTCTGAAGCATATAGAGGATTGAATTCCACCTCGTTACCACCTCTTGCTTCAGATGATGGCAGGGCAGGTTCAGGTGTTTTTGGTGGTGCTCCAGTCTTCTGTACGCGGTGCCTGTACGCCGAAAGTGGCCCGCAATTCTTCTGGCCACCGACAGCATCTCTTGCATGCCCCTGTCGTTTTTTAAATAATTCTGCACCACCAAATTCAAGGTATGTGCAAAACATGGGACGTGCTGGAATTTGCCCAGATGTAATGCACACACAATATTGCTGGCGTTGTCCGATGCCTCAAATCCCCAGGAGAGTCCAATTGGGGTAAGCCATTCTGCAATGATCTTCCTCAGTTGCCGTAAGAGGTTTTCAGCTGTGTGCGTATTCTGGAAAGCGGTGATACAAAGCGTAGCCTGCCTAGGAACGAGTTGGCGTTTGCGAGATGCTGCTACTGGTGCCGCCAATGCTGTTCTTGCAGCGGGAGGCAATACATCTACCCAGTGGGCTGTCACAGTCATGTAGTCCTGAGTCTGCCCTGCTCCACTTGTCCACATGTCCGTGGTTAAGTGGACATTGGGTACAACTGCATTTTTTAGGACACTGGTGACTCTTTTTCTGAGGTCTGTGTACATTTTCGGTATCGACTGCCTAGAGAAATGGAACCTAGATGGTATTTGGTACCGGGGACACAGTACCTCAATCAAGTCTCTAGTTGGCTCTGAAGTAACGATGGATACCGGAACCACGTTTCTCACCGCCCAGGCTGCCAAGGCCTCAGTTATCCACTTTGCAGCAGGATGACTGCTGTGATATTTCATCTTCCTCGCAAAGGACTGTTGGACAGTCAATTGCTTACTGGAAGTAGTACAAGTGGTCCCAGCAGCAACAACAGCAGCGCCAGCAGCAGTAGGCGTTACACTCAAGGATGCATCGGAGGAATCCCAGGCAGGAGAGGACTCGTCAGACTTGCCAGTGACATGGCCTGCAGGACTATTGGCATTCCTGGGTAAGGAGGAAATTGACACTGAGGGAGTTGGTGGTGTGGTTTGCGGGAGCTTGGTTACAAGAGGAAGGGATTTACTGGTCAGTGGACTGCTTCCGCTGTCGCCCAAAGTTTTTGAACTTGTCACTGACTTATGATGAATGCGCTGCAGGTGACGTATAAGGGAGGATGTTCCGAGGTGGTTAACGTCCTTACCCCTACTTATTACAGCTTGACAAAGGCAACACACAGCTTGACACTTGTTGTCCGCATTTGTGTTGAAATAATTCCACACCGAAGAGCTTATTTTTTTTGTATTTTGACCAGGCATGTCAATGGCCATATTCCTCCCACGGACAACAGGTGTCTCCCCGGGTGCCTGACTTAAACAAACCACTTCACCATCAGAATCCTCCTGGTCAATTTCCTCCCCAGCGCCAGCAACACCCATATCCTCATCCTGGTGTACTTCAACACTGACATCTTCAATTTGACTAACAGGAACTGGACTGCGGGTGCTCCTTCCAGCACTTGCAGGGGGCGTGCAAATGGTGGAAGGCGCAAGCTCTTCCCGTCCAGTGTTGGGAAGGTCAGGCATCGCAAACGACACAATTGGACTCTCCTTGGGGATTTGTGATTTCGAAGAACGCACAGTTCTTTGCTGTGCTTTTGCCAGCTTAAGTCTTTTCTTTTTTCTAGCGAGAGGATGAGTGCTTCCATCCTCATGTGAAGCTGAACCACTAGCCATGAACATAGGCCAGGGCCTCAGCCGTTCCTTGCCACTCCGTGTCGTAAATGGCATATTGGCAAGTTTACGCTTCTCCTCAGACGCTTTTAATTTTGATTTTTGGGTCATTTTACTGATCTTTTGTGTTTTGGATTTTACATGCTCTGTACTATGACATTGGGCATCGGCCTTGGCAGACGACGTTGATGGCATTTCATCGTCTCGGCCATGACTAGTGGCAGCAGCTTCAGCACGAGGTGGAAGTGGATCTTGATCTTTCCCTATTTTTTTAACCTCCACATTTTTGTTCTCCATATTTTAATGCGCACAACTAAAAGGCACCACAGGTATACAATGTAGATGGATGGATACTATAGTATACTTATGGACGACGAGTGACGACACAGAGGTAGGTACAGCCGTGGACTACCGTACTGCTATATACAGTATAATGGACCTGGTGGACATTGTCAGCAGACTGCGTTTATAGTATAAAAAAAAGACACCACAGGTATACAATGTAGATGGATGGATAATATAGTATACTTATGGACGACGAGTGACGACACAGAGGTAGGTACAGCAGTGGCCTACCGTACTGCTATATACAGTATAATGGACCTGGTGGACACTGTCAGCAGACTGCGTTTATAGTATAAAAAAAAAGACACCACAGGTATACAATGTAGATGGATGGATACTTTAGTATACTTATGGACGACGAGTGACGACACAGAGGTAGGTACAGCAGTGGCCTACCGTACTGCTATATACAGTATAATGGACCTGGTGGACAATGTCAGCAGACTGCGTTTATGGTATAAAAAAAAAGACACCACAGGTATACAATGTAGATGGATGGATACTATAGTATACTTATGGACGACGAGTGACGACACAGAAATAGGTACAGCAGTGGCCTACCGTACTGCTATATACAGTATAATGGACCTGGTGGACACTGTCAGCAGACTGCGTTTATGGTATAAAAAAAAAGACACCACAGGTATACAATGTAGATGGATGGATACTATAGTATACTTATGGACGACGAGTGACGACACAGAGGTAGGTACAGCAGTGGCCTACCGTACTGCTATATACAGTATAATGGACCTGGTGGACACTGTCAGCAGACTGCGTTTATGGTATAAAAAAAAAGACACCACAGGTATACAATGTAGATGGATGGATACTATAGTATACTTATGGACGACGAGTGACGACACAGAGGTAGGTACAGCAGTGGCCTACCGTACTGCTATATACAGTATAATGGACCTGGTGAACACTGTCAGCAGACTGCGTTTATGGTATAAAAAAAAAGACACCACAGGTATACAATGTAGATGGATGGATACTATAGTATACTTATGGACGACGAGTGACGACACAGAAATAGGTACAGCAGTGGCCTACCGTACTGCTATATACAGTATAATGGACCTGGTGGACACTGTCAGCAGACTGCGTTTATGGTATAAAAAAAAAAGACACCACAGGTATACAATGTAGATGGATGGATACTATAGTATACTTATGGACGACGAGTGACGACACAGAGGTAGGTACAGCAGTGGCCTACCGTACTGCTATATACAGTATAATGGACCTGGTGGACACTGTCAGCAGACTGCGTTTATGGTATAAAAAAAAAGACACCACAGGTATACAATGTAGATGGATGGATACTATAGTATACTTATGGACGACGAGTGACGACACAGAGGTAGGTACAGCAGTGGCCTACCGTACTGCTATATACAGTATAATGGACCTGGTGAACACTGTCAGCAGACTGCGTTTATGGTATAAAAAAAAAGACACCACAGGTATACAATGTAGATGGATGGATACTATAGTATACTTATGGACGACGAGTGACGACACAGAGGTAGGTACAGCAGTGGCCTACCGTACTGCTATATACAGTATAATGGACCTGGTGAACACTGTCAGCAGACTGCGTTTATAGTATAAAAAAAAAAGACACCACAGGTATACAATGTAGATGGATGGATACTATAGTATACTTATGGACGATGAGTGATGACACAGAGGTAGGTACAGCAGTGGCCTACCGTACTGCTATATACAGTATAATGGACCTGGTGGACACTGTCAGCAGACTGCGTTTATAGTATAAAAAAAAAAAGACACCACAGGTATACAATGTAGATGGATGGAGACTATAGTATACTTATGGACGACGAGTGACGAAACAGAGGTAGGTACAGCAGTGGCCTACCGTACTGCTATATACAGTATAATGGACCTGGTGGACACTGTCAGCAGACTGCGTTTATAGTATAAAAAAAAGACACCACAGGTATACAATGTAGATGGATGGATACTATAGTATACTTATGGACGACGAGTGACGACACAGAGGTAGGTACAGCAGTGGCCTACCGTACTGCTATATACAGTATAATGGACCTGGTGGACACTGTCAGCAGACTGCGTTTATAGTATAAAAAAAAAAGACACCACAGGAGTGTTTTTCAGGCAGACAAACGTATACTGGTGGTCACTGTCAGCAAAACTGTGCACTGTACTCCTGCTATAACTGCTCCCCAGTCCCCACAATTAGGCAGTGTGAGCACTCAGCACAGATATATATCATGCAGCACACTGAGCACAGATGTGGTATGGAGCGTTTTTTTCAGGCAGAGAATGGATAAAAAAACTAGCAAAACTCTGCACTGTACTCCTCCTAACAGCTGCTCCCCAGTCCCCAATCCTCCCCACAATAAGCTAAGCAATCAGATCAACTGTGTTGTATACTATTAATAATTAACTATATAAACGGAGAGGACGCCAGCCACGTCCTCTCCCTATCAATCTCAATGCACGTGTGAAAATGGCGGCGACGCGCGGCTGCTTATATAGAATCCGAATCTTGCGAGAATCCGACAGCGGGATGATGACGTTCGGGCGCGCTCGGGTTAGCCGAGCAAGGCGGGAGGATCCGAGTCTGCTCGGACCCGTGTAAAAAAAGGTAAAGCTCGGGTGGGTTCGGTTTCTCGGAAACCGAACCCGCTCATCACTAGAAATTACTGTGCAGTACAATGGAGGTGGTGGAACTTTGCACCACTGCCAGAAATGGCAGAACTTTAAAAAAATAAAAGTAAATCATGTACACGCCCAGTGCTTGATGGCAGACAGGGGCCTCCCAATATAAGGGGGTCCTTGGGTACTGTGTCCCCTGGGCACCCCCATTAATCCAGCTCTGCCCCCTACACATCTTGTCCCTGACACATCTAATACCTAACAGATTTCTCCCCATTCACACAGCTCTCCTACCTCAGATTTCTTCCCTTTCATACAGCTCTCTCCCCTTACACAGCTTATCTCATGTGACTCCCCCATGCAGCTTATCTCTCCTCATTTGCCCCCACCTTATGTAGCTTATCTCCCCTCTTATGGCTCCCCCCATGTGACTTATCTCCCCTCTTATGGCTCCCCCCTACCCTGTAGCTTATCTCCCCTCATTTGCCTCCCCCCCCCCCCCCTCCCATGTAGCTTATCTCCCTTCTTATGGCTTCCCCCATGTAGCTTATCTCTCCTCATTTGGTTTATCTCCCCTCTTATGGTTCACCACAGGTATCTTATCTCCCTGCTTACGGCTCCCCCATGTGGCTTATCTTCCCTCTTGTGTCTCTCCCCATGTAACATAGTAACATAGTTAATAAGGCTGAAAAAAAATAAAAATGTCCGTCGAGATTAACCTGTATTACATTTCTTACACTAATCTGCATGTAATTATAGTTTAACTATAGTGACCTAAATGAAGTTATGTTTTAAAGTCTAAGTAACCACTATGATTCGTGCTTTTTCTAAAAATACTCTTCCCTTAAATGCTATATCCTTGAATATTTCTTTCAGCTAGGAATTTATCTACTCCATTTTTTAACATATTGGGTTAGATTCAAATGATATATCACGCCCAATTTCCTTTCTAAAATGATCTCCGTTATCGCGCATATTGCGCCCATAGTAATCAGGTTTAGCTGTGTAAAGGGTTGGGTGCCTCGCTACTCCGGGTAGTGAGCTGAAATAATGATACAACATCCCAAAGGGCAGAAACAGAATGGGTGTGGAAAGGGGTGAAAAGAATTGAATCCCGCCCATTGAGTCCACCATTACTACCTTCTCTGGCAGAGAATTCCAAATTTTCACTGCCCTTACTGTAAGGAACACTTTCCTTTCGTTGTGTATTAAATTTTCTCTCTTCTAACCTCAGAGGGTGTCTGCATGTCCTGTGTAGAGGTTTTTAAATAAACAAATCGCCTGATAGATCCTTTATTGTCCCTTTATATATTTGTAAATATTAATATTGTCCCCTCTTAGCTGCCTCTTTTCGAGTGTAAACATATTTAACCTAATAAGAATCTCCTCATAGTCCAGTGCCTCTAACCCCTTTGATCAGTTTGGTGGATCGCCTCTGGACCTTTTCAAGTTTGAAGATATCTTTTTTATAATGCAGTGCCCAGAATTGTACACAATATTCCAGGTGTGGCCGCACCAGTGATTTATACAGTGGCAGGATTACACTCTCATCTATTGTCTCAATTCCCCGTTCCTCAATTATGTAGCTTATCACCCCCATTTGCCCCCCCCCCCTCCCCCATGTAGCTTATCTAACCTCTTATGGCTTCCTCCATGTAGCTTATCTCCCCTTTTATGGCTCCCTCCATGTAGCTTATCTCCCCTCTTATGGCTCCCTCCATGTAGCTTATCTCCCCTTTTATGGCTCCCCCATGTAGCTTATCTCCCCTTATTCCCCCCCCCCCCCATGTAGCTTATCTCCCCTTATAGCTCTCTCCATGTAGCTTATCTTCCCTCTTATGGCTCCCTCCATGTAGCTTATCTCCCCTTTTATGGCTCCCCCATGTAGCTTATCTCCCCTTATCCCCCCCCTCCATGTAGCTTATCTCCCCTCTTATGGCTCTCTTCATGTAGCTTATCTTCCCTCTTATGGCTCCCTCCATGTAGCTTATCTCCCCTTTTATGGCTCCCCCATGTAGCTTATCTCCCCTTATCCCCCCCCCTCCATGTAGCTTATCTCCCCTCTTATGGCTCCCCCATGTGGCTTATCTCCCCTCTTATGGCTCCCCCATGTGGCTTATCTCCCCTCTTATGGCTCCCCCATGTGGCTTATATCTCTTCTTATGGCTCACCCATGTGGCTTATCTCCCCTTTTATGGCTCCCCCATGTAGCTTATCTCCCCTTATTTGCCCCCCCTATGTAGCTTATCTCCCCTCATTCCTCCCCCATGTAAATTATTTCCTCTCTTGTGGCTCCCCATGTAGCTTATCTCCCCTCTTGTGGCTCCCCATGTAGCTTATCTCCCCTCTTGTGGCTCCCCATGTAGCTTATCTCCCCTCTTGTGGCTCCCCATGTTTCTTATCTCCCCTCTTGTGGCTCCCCATGTAGCTTATCTCTCCTCTTGTGGCTCCCCATGTAGCTTATCTCCCCTCTTGTGGCTCCCCATGTAGCTTATCTCCCCTCTTGTGGCTCCCCATGTTTCTTATCTCCCCTCTGGTGGCTCCCCATGTTTCTTATCTCCCCTCTTGTGGCTCCCCATGTAGCTTATCTCTCCTCTTGTGGCTCCCCATGTAGCTTATCTCCCCTCTTGTGGCTCCCCATGTTTCTTATCTCCCCTCTTGTGGCTCCCCATGTTTCTTATCTCCCCTCTTGTGGCTCCCCATGTAGCTTATCTCCCCTCTTGTGGCTCCCCATGTTTCTTATCTCCCCTCTTGTGGCTCCCCATGTTTCTTATCTCCCCTCTTGTGGCTCCCCATGTAGCTTATCTCCCCTCTTGTGGCTCCCCATGTTTCTTATCTCCCCTCTTGTGGCTCCCCATGTTTCTTATCTCCCCTCTTGTGGTTCCCCATGTTTCTTATCTCCCCTCTTGTGGCTCCCCATGTAGCTTATCTCCCCTCTTGTGGCTCCCCATGTTTCTTATCTCCCCTCTTGTGGCTCCCCATGTTTCTTATCTCCCCTCTTGTGGCTCCCCATGTAGCTTATCTCTCCTCTTGTGGCTCCCCATGTAGCTTATCTCCCCTCTTGTGGCTCCCCATGTTTCTTATCTCCCCTCTTGTGGCTCCCCATGTTTCTTATCTCCCCTCTTGTGGCTCCCCATGTAGCTTATCTCCCCTCTTGTGGCTCCCCATGTTTCTTATCTCCCCTCTTGTGGCTCCCCATGTTTCTTATCTCCCCTCTTGTGGCTCCCCATGTTTCTTATCTCCCCTCTTGTGGCTCCCCATGTAGCTTATCTCCCCTCTTGTGGCTCCCCATGTTTCTTATCTCCCCTCTTGTGGCTCCCCATGTTTCTTATCTCCCCTCTTGTGGCTCCCCATGTAGCTTATCTCTCTATTGTGGTCTCTTCCCTCATGTAGCTTATCTCCCCTCATTTGGCTCCCCCTTGTGGCTTCCCTTCCCCTCATGTGGCTAACCACCCCTCTTGTAGCTCCCCCATCATGCAGCCTATCTTCAATCATGTAGCTCCCCCCTTGCAGCTCTTTTTTGCTTCTCTTTTGCGCTCCTCGTGCAGCTCTCTTCAGTTCTATACCACTTGAAAGCTGTCACAGATGTCCCTTTTCAGTGTCTAAATGGGTCCCCCATGATGTCGTACTCCTCTCTGGGCGTTGGCTGTTGCACTTCCTGTGGCAGCACAGACAGACACGCGGCAATTACGTCACTGCGTTATTGCCGCCAATGCCCACAGGGGGACTGAGGGAGGTGGGGATATGCACACAAGGCACCCCCTGTCCGCACGCCTAGGCTTACGGTCACTATGAGATGCACTGTGAGAGTTGATGTGTGGTGGTTAAAGTAGTTAGTGATGGCTGCCCTTTAGTCCAGCTCTGTGCCCTATCTTCCATATAGTCTTTCTCTCACAAATATAAAAGATTGGAATACCTGTTTGAAATTACAAGTTAGTGCTGATAACATCATCACACCAAAAGTAAGGTTGTTTTGATGATCTACTCTGTTCAGCTGTTGGACCCACTAAGATTGAATATACTGTATTTATCAGATGATTCTGATTAATCAGCAATGTCACTAGGGGCCTAATTCAGACATGATCGCAGCAGCAAAATCTTTCTGTAATGGGCAAAACCATGTGCACTGCGGAGGGGGGGGGGGCAGATATAACATGTGCAGAGAGAGTTAGATTTGGGTTGATTATATTGTTTCTGTGCAGAGTAAATACTGGCTGCTTTATTTTTACACTGCAAATTAGATTTCAGTTTGAACACACCCAGGGCCGGTTCTGGGGCTTCTAGCGCCCCGGGCGGCATTAGGGGCGTGGCTTCGTACAGGGGGCGTGATCATTTACGCCCCCTGTACAGACTGAAATGATGTGCGGTGCGCGATGACATCATCGCGCACCGCACAGCAAAGGTCCTCTCCACGAAGGGAAACTAGACGCGTAGCGTCTAGTTCCCTTCGTGGAGAGGACATTTGCTGTGCGGTGCGCGATGACGTCATCGCGCACCGCACAGTAAAGGACCTCTCCACAAAGGGAAACTAGACTCGTACGCGGCTAGTTTCCCTTCCAGCGGGCAGCGGCAGCGGGCAGCGGGGGGCACACAGCAGCAGCGGATCTTGCCCTGGTGCGGCGCCCTCCGGATGGCGCCCTGCGCCCTCCAGATGGTGCCCTGCGCCCTCCGGAAGGCGGCGCCCCGGGCAAAAGTCCTGCTTGCCCGTGGCAAGATCCGCTACTGAACACACCCCACCCAAATCTAAAATTTTGCTGCTGCGATCAGGTCTGAATTAGGCCCTAGATATAATTTTGTATGGGGTAGTTTACCTGCCTACTCTCACCTAAAAAGTAACAGCTCTATGTATCGGAGCATTCAAATTAGAATATGCTTTATTTCTAAGATTATTTATGAGCAATGGCGCCACAACATTTTTAGGTTTGGGGGCATATACACAAGCGCATACATTTATTTTAAAAACAGCATAAAGAACACTATGGGGAATGCAGATAATAGTGTAATAGAATAAAAGGAGTGCCATGGAGGTGGGTGGAAAAGAGCTACTGTATGGTGTGGGAATAGGTGAAACAGCTGCAAAAGGGAATTATCTCTATCCTGACGCTGCCTCTGGTAACACTAGATGACCTAATACATTGACTGGCGTCTTTCAAATTTTTGGGGGGGCAAGCCACCTCCTTGCCCAAGTTCCGACACCTATGAGTCATCACAGCTGGGGAAAGTACTCCATGAGCAGCTGATGAACCAATGACTTAGCATACTGCCTGAGGAAGGATTACAGAATTGGTTGGCAAGTACACAGTATTCAACATGATACCAACTACAAGACAAGTAGCAGTATACAGTCATTGTAACATTTTTGATGTTGAAAACCTGGGATTGGAATTTTCAAACCCAGGGCAAAAATGTGCCCTTCTGTACTCAAACCACAGGAACCATTAGGCTTCTTGGGTATAAAGGGAATCACCAGGCCCGCCATTAAGGGGGGACGGTGGGTACTGCAGTCCTGGGCCCAGATTGAGATGGGGCCAGGTTGCTTGAAGTCAGGATCAGGGACAAAGGTCAGCTGCCTGCCTGCACATCGGTGGGCAGCAACGGAGGGACAGAAGCAGAGCAGCGGTGCGCAGCCATATTTTTAATACAGAACCGATGTGAGCCAATCGGAGCTCACAGACCGGAAGACAATCAGGAGCTGCCATTTGGAGCTCCTGATTGGCTGCCGGTCCATGAGCTCCGATTGGCTCACGGCCAGCTCTGTATTAAGAATATGGCTATGGGCCGCGGCTCTGCCTCTGTCCCTCCGTTGCTGCCCCTCCAATGCGCTCTGCCCATCCGTGGTGCTGTGACCTGGCCCACCTGATCCTGACTACAACCACCCCGGCCCCCTCAAAAGGTACAGTTTGGGGAATGCAAGGGAGGAGGGGGAGTAGACAGTGTGTGTGGGGGTGGGGCCCTGGCTTGTGAGGGTCAGTCCCGGGCCCCATCATTTCTGATGGCAGCCCTGGGTACCACATTGTACTTGCCTACTTGTGATAATGCTCTTCAGGGAGATTGTGAAAGCAACATCTACAGTATGTGTGCATCTCAGCAGAGAGCTATATATTAATAAGAGATTAGGTGTAAGAGCAGGGATGTATTAAGAGAGGAAGGGACCCGTGTGCAGTCTCCATCTGAACCCCCTACTCTCTAGCAGGCAGCGGTAGTGACTCTGAGCACTAGGTAGAGCACAGTTTATTTCATACAGCGATTTTTCCTACTGCACATGCGCAAAATGCCAAGAAAATGGTAGCTACACCATTTTTCCAGAGACCTAAGCACTGCTAGTGCTCAGAGTCACTGCTGTGGGAAGGGAAAATATTGAAAGTACGCAGTGTGGTCCCCTCTGGACCCAAGGGCCTGTGTGCACTGCGCACACTGCACCTATTATAGATACACCACTGTGTAGGAGCTAATATCTTAAAACAAACAATATAAATAAATATATACTGAGTAGCCAAATTATTTTGAACTCTGGGTTAGTATATTGATGTGCCACCTTTTGCCCTACATATGGCTTGAAGTCTTCTAGGTATGGATTCTGCTAATGGTCGGTATGTTTAATGGAGAACATAAGCCTAATGTGATGAACTGCATCTCCAGTGTTGCCTCAGCAGCTAGCCTGAATAGTGGGATCCTTGCTTTAGTGCTGTTGTGTCCATACCCTCACTCTGTTATCTGCATGGTGTAATTGAAAATGTGATCAGATCACGTGACCCATTTCCAATTATTTACTGCCCAATTCCTGTGTGCCTGAGCAAACTGAAGGCATTTCACCCTGTTTACAGCAGATAGCAATGTCATACAGACAGGCCTTCTGCTTCTGTATACAAAATTTGGACAACGGAAAAAATACTTGTATAAGCACTTAATGGAAAGCAAATGAAATATACATTCCTTATATGTTATGTAGTATTTATCTTTGTTCCTTATGTCCGTCTCCCATCCACGGTGATCTTAAACAGTAGGCTCTCAGTTCCAGCAGATATTTAAAAAAAAAGACAAATAAAGCAAACCAATGTGTAGAATTGCCATATAACAAGTTGATTCTGTACAGCCCACTGGACCCCAAGGAGGAAACGGTAGAAGTCAGGAGAGCGTACGCCAACTCACAATGAAGCCCCACCGAATGTGTGCATAAAGGCTTCTTTATTTCTTTAAGCCCTCATGTGACCTTCACCATAGAGAATAAAAGGAGGTGCATACCCTACTCACTTATGAGCAGGGAAAATATATGCAACAAAAGGTTTCTTTTATCTGTACAGTTATACACTTGAGATGCGTACCACACTCACAGGTCAAGTAGTAGTGTAAATCCAATCTGGGTTTCTTTATCCACCATCCTAGTCATTCATTCCAATCCAAAGACCACAGATGTTAGAGATATAATTGGTGGTGTGAGATGATCACCAAAACTCCCAAAAAAATATTCAAACAAAGGATCCAGACCAATTTAAAAGTTCTTTATATTAAAAATTGATTACACAAACCCTATAGTTGGGGTGAAAAAGAATAAATAAAAACAATAATAAAAACAGTACATCAATTATTAAAAATCAGGCACAGAGGAAAAATCCCCAAAAATCACCATGAAATGGGAGATCCAGACCCCCAAACAGGTAAGTGATGGAGTGTTACCTTTGGTCGCAGATGGTAGAAAAAAACAATTTGAGTGTCACAGTGCCCAGTTCTGTCAACTAGTGATGAGCGGGTTCGGTTCCTCGGAATCCGAACCCCCCCGAACTTCAGCCTTTTTACACGGGTCCGAGGCAGACTCGGATCTTCCCGCCTTGCTCGGTTAACCCGAGCGCGCCCGAATGTCATCATCCCGCTGTCGGATTCTCGCGAGGCTCGGATTCTATCGCGAGACTCGGATTCTATATAAGGAGCCGCGCGTCGCCGCCATTTTCACACGTGCATTGAGATTGATAGGGAGAGGACGTGGCTGGCGTCCTCTCCGTTTAGAAAATAGAAATAGAGAGTGAGAGTGAGACACTTGATTTACTGGAGCTTAGGAAGTTAGGAGTACTCAGAGAGTGCAGAGTTTACTAGTGACTGACCAGTGACCACTGACCACCAGTGCAGTTTTATTATTATTTAATATAATCCGTTCTCTGCCTGAAAAAAAAACGATACACAGTGTGACACAGTCACATACCATATCTGTGCTCAGCCTCAGTGTGCTGCATCATCTATGTAATACTGTATATCTGACTGTGCTGAGTGCTCACTGCTCACACAGCTTAATTGTGGGGGAGACTGGGGAGCAGTTATAGCAGGAGTACATATTTTAACAGTGCACACTTTTGCTGCCAGAGTGCCACTGCCAGTGTGACTGACCAGTGACCACTGACCACCAGTATATTGTGATTGTCTGCCTGAAAAAGTTAAACACTCGTCGTGTGGTGTTTTTATTCTATAAACGCATTCTGCTGACAGTGTCCAGCAGGTCCGTCATTATATAATATATACCTGTCCGGCTGCAGTAGTGATATATATATATTTTTTATATCATTATCATCCAGTCTATATTAGCAGCAGACGCAGTACGGTAGTCCACGGCTGTAGCTACCTCTGTGTCGGCAGTCGCTCGTCCATCCATAATTGTATACCACCTACCCGTGGTGTTTTTTTTTTTTCTATCTTCTTGATACTAGTAGCTTACTTTAGGAGTCTGCAGTGCTGAGCTGACAGTGTCCAGCAGGTCCGTCATTATATAATATATACCTGTCCGGCTGCAGTAGTGATATATATATATTTTTTATATCATTATCATCCAGTCTATATTAGCAGCAGACGCAGTACGGTAGTCCACGGCTGTAGCTACCTCTGTGTCGGCAGTCGCTCGGCCATCCATAATTGTATACCACCTACCCGTGGTGTTTTTTTTTTTCTATCTTCTTGATACTTGTAGCTTACTTTAGGAGTCTGCAGTGCTGAGCTGACAGTGTCCAGCAGGTCCGTCATTATATAATATATACCTGTCCGGCTGCAGTAGTGATATATATATATTTTTTATATCATTATCATCCAGTCTATATTAGCAGCAGACGCAGTACGGTAGTCCACGGCTGTAGCTACCTCTGTGTCGGCAGTCGCTCGTCCATCCATAATTGTATACCACCTACCCGTGGTGGTTTTTTTTTTCTATCTTCTTGATACTAGTAGCTTACTTTAGGAGTCTGCAGTGCTGAGCTGACAGTGTCCAGCAGGTCCGTCATTATATAATATATACCTGTCCGTCTGCAGTAGTGATATATATATATATATTTTATATCATTATCATCCAGTCTATATTAGCAGCAGACGCAGTACGGTAGTCCACGGCTGTAGCTACCTCTGTGTCGGCAGTCGCTCGTCCATCCATAATTGTATACCACCTACCCGTGGTGGTTTTTTTTTTTTTCTATCTTCTTGATACTAGTAGCTTACTTTAGGAGTCTGCAGTGCTGAGCTGACAGTGTCCAGCAGGTCCGTCATTATATAATATATACCTGTCCGGCTGCAGTAGTGATATATATATATTTTTTATATCATTATCATCCAGTCTATACTAGCAGCAGACGCAGTACGGTAGTCCACGGCTGTAGCTACCTCTGTGTCGGCAGTCGCTCGTCATCTATAAGTATACTAGTATCCATCCATCTCCATTGTTTACCTGAGGTGCCTTTTAGTTGTGCCTATTAAAATATGGAGAACAAAAATGTTGAGGTTCCAAAAATAGGGAAAGATCAAGATCGACTTCCACCTCGTGCTGAAGCTGCTGCCACTAGTCATGGCCGAGACGATGAAATGCCATCAACGTCGTCTGCCAAGGCCGATGCCCAATGTCATAGTACAGAGCATGTAAAATCCAAAACACCAAATATCAGTAAAAAAAGGACTCAAAAATCTAAAATAAAATTGCCGGAGGAGAAGCGTAAACTTGCCAATATGCCATTTACCACACGGAGTGGCAAGGAACGGCTGAGGCCCTGGCCTATGTTCATGGCTAGTGGTTCAGCTTCACATGAGGATGGAAGCACTCAGCCTCTCGCTAGAAAAATGAAAAGACTCAAGCTGGCAAAAGCACAGCAAAGAACTGTGCGTTCTTCGAAATCCCAAATCCACAAGGAGAGTCCAATTGTGTCGGTTGCGATGCCTGACCTTCCCAACACTGGACGTGAAGAGCATGCGCCTTCCACCATTTGCACGCCCCCTGCAAGTGCTGGAAGGAGCACCCGCAGTCCAGTTCCTTATAGTCAGATTGAAGATGTCAGTGTTGAAGTACACCAGGATGAGGAGGATATGGGTGTTGCTGGCGCTGGGGAGGAAATTGACCAGGAGGATTCTGATGGTGAGGTGGTTTGTTTAAGTCAGGCACCCGGGGAGACACCTGTTGTCCGTGGGAGGAATATGGCCATTGACATGCCTGGTGAAAATACCAAAAAAATCAGCTCTTCGGTGTGGAAGTATTTCAACAGAAATGCGGACAACATTTGTCAAGCCGTGTGTTGCCTTTGTCAAGCTGTAATAAGTAGGGGTAAGGACGTTAACCACCTCGGAACATCCTCCCTTATACGTCACCTGCAGCGCATTCATCATAAGTCAGTGACAAGTTCAAAAACTTTGGGCGACAGCGGAAGCAGTCCACTGACCAGTAAATCCCTTCCTCTTGTAACCAAGCTCCCGCAAACCACCCCACCAACTCCCTCAGTGTCAATTTCCTCCTTCCCCAGGAATGCCAATAGTCCTGCAGGCCATGTCACTGGCAATTCTGACGAGTCCTCTCCTGCCTGGGATTCCTCCGATGCATCCTTGCGTGTAACGCCTACTGCTGCTGGCGCTGCTGTTGTTGCTGCTGGGAGTCGATGGTCATCCCAGAGGGGAAGTCGTAAGACCACTTTTACTACTTCCACCAAGCAATTGACTGTCCAACAGTCCTTTGCGAGGAAGATGAAATATCACAGCAGTCATCCTGCTGCAAAGCGGATAACTGAGGCCTTGGCATCCTGGGCGGTGAGAAACGTGGTTCCGGTATCCATCATTACTGCAGAGCCAACTAGAGACTTGTTGGAGGTACTGTGTCCCCGGTACCAAATACCATCTAGGTTCCATTTCTCTAGGCAGGCGATACCGAAAATGTACACAGACCTCAGAAAAAGACTCACCAGTGTCCTAAAAATATGCAGTTGTACCCAATGTCCACTTAACCACGGACATGTGGACAAGTGGAGCAGGGCAGGCTCAGGACTATATGACTGTGACAGCCCACTGGGTAGATGTATGGACTCCCGCCGCAAGAACAGCAGCGGCGGCACCAGTAGCAGCATCTCGCAAACGCCAACTCTTTCCTAGGCAGGCTACGCTTTGTATCACCGCTTTCCAGAATACGCACACAGCTGAAAACCTCTTACGGCAACTGAGGAAGATCATCGCGGAATGGCTTACCCCAATTGGACTCTCCTGTGGATTTGTGGCATCGGACAACGCCAGCAATATTGTGTGTGCATTAAATCTGGGCAAATTCCAGCACGTCCCATGTTTTGCACATACCTTGAATTTGGTGGTGCAGAATTATTTAAAAAATGACAGGGGCGTGCAAGAGATGCTGTCGGTGGCCAGAAGAATTGCGGGACACTTTCGGCGTACAGGCACCACGTACAGAAGACTGGAGCACCACCAAGAACGCCTGAACCTGCCCTGCCATCATCTGAAGTAAGAAGTGGTAACGAGGTGGAATTCAACCCTCTATATGCTTCAGAGGTTGGAGGAGCAGCAAAAGGCCATTCAAGCCTATACAACTGAGCACGATATAGGAGGTGGAATGCACCTGTCTCAAGCGCAGGTCATTACCCTCATCAGGCTTTTGCAGAAGAAGCTGGAGACATTGAAGGAGGAGCTAACACAGAGCGATTCCGCTAGGCATGTGGGACTTGTGGATGGAGCCCTTAATTCGCTTAACAAGGATTCACGGGTGGTCAATCTGTTGAAATCAGAGCACTACATTTTGGCCACCGTGCTCGATCCTAGATTTAAAACCTACCTTGGATCTCTCTTTCCGGCAGACACAAGTCTGCTGGGGTTCAAAGAACTGCTGGTGAGAAAATTGTCAAGTCAAGCGGAACGCGACCTGTCAACATCTCCTCCTTCACATTCTCCCGCAACTGGGGGTGCGAGGAAAAGGCTACGAATTCCGAGCCCACCCGCTGGCGGTGATGCAGGGCAGTCTGGAGCGACTGCTGATGCTGACATCTGGTCCGGACTGAAGGACCTGACAACGATTACGGACATGTCGTCTACTGTCACTGCATATGATTCTCTCCCCATTGAAAGAATGGTGGAGGATTATATGAGTGACCGCATCCAAGTAGGCACGTCAGACAGTCCGTACTTATACTGGCAGGAAAAAGAGGCAATTTGGAGGCCCTTGCACAAACTGGCTTTATTCTACCTAAGTTGCCCTCCCACAAGTGTGTACTCCGAAAGAGTGTTTAGTGCCGCCGCTCACCTTGTCAGCAATCGGCGTACAAGGTTACATCCAGAAAATGTGGAGAAGATGATGTTCATTAAAATGAATTATAATCAATTCCTCCGTGGAGACATTGACCAGCAGCAATTGCCTCCACAAAGTACACAGGGAGCTGAGATGGTGGATTCCAGTTGGGACGAATTGATAATCTGTGAGGAGGGGGATGTACACGGTGATATATCGGAGGATGATGATGAGGTGGACATCTTGCCTCTGTAGAGCCAGTTTGTGCAAGGAGAGATTAATTGCTTCTTTTTTGGTGGGGGTCCAAACCAACCCGTCATTTCAGTCACAGTCGTGTGGCAGACCCTGTCACTGAAATGATGGGTTGGTTAAAGTGTACATGTCCTGTTTATACAACATAAGGGTGGGTGGGAGGGCCCAAGGACAATTCCATATTGCACCTCTTTTTTCTTTCATTTTTCTTTGCGTCATGTGCTGTTTGGGGAGTGTTTTTTGGAAGGGCCATCCTGCGTGACACTGCAGTGCCACTCCTAGATGGGCCAGGTGTTTGTGTCGGCCACTTGGGTCGCTTATCTTAGTCACACAGCTACCTCATTGCGCCTCTTTTTTTCTTTGCATCATGTGCTGTTTGGGGAGTAGTTTTTTTAAGGGCCAGCCTGCGTGACACTGCAGTGCCACTCCTAGATGGGCCAGGTGTTTGTGTCGGCCACTTGGGTCGCTTATCTTAGTCACACAGCTACCTCATTGCGCCTTTTTTTTTTCTTTGCGTCATGTGCTGTTTGGGGAGTATTTTTTGGAAGGGACATCCTGCCTGACACTGCAGTGCCACTCCTAGATGGGCCAGGTGTTTGTGTCGGCCACTTGGGTCGCTTAGCTTAGTCATCCAGCGACCTCGGTGCAAATTTTAGGACTAAAAATAATATTGTGAGGTGTGAGGTGTTCAGAATAGACTGAAAATGAGTGGAAATTATGGTTATTGAGGTTAATAATACTATGGGATCAAAATGACCCCCAAATTCAATGATTTAAGCTGTTTTTTAGGTTTTTTTTAAAAAAAAAACACCCGAATCCGACAAAAAAAATTCGGTGAGGTTTTGCCAAAACGCGTTCGAACCCAAAACACGGCCGCGGAACCGAACCCAAAACCAAAACACAAAACCCGAAAAATTTCCGGTGCTCATCACTACTGTCAACGCGTTTTGGCTCTATTGGAACATTTATCAAGACATGTGGGCACTGTGAGAACCCCTGCTATTTAACTGAGAGGTAACCAATTGGATAATACCAGGAAGTGACATCATCATTGGTAAAACATAATAACACAAGTGACAAAAAGAAATTATATAACAATTCTCAATAACGAAACAAGTTCATAACATACAATTTCATTGTTACATTTCCATTTTTATCAACTTTATACAATAAAATACTTCAGAGTAAAAACTCTACCAATGGACTTTTGCAGAAAATCATTATGTGCGGATACTGTCTTTTGTCTTTGTACAGTTCTCCTTACTAAATATTATGGAGTTCGTTTTGTGCCTCCCACTGGTGGGAATGTCAGGTTGCCTCAGACGCCTGGTCCCGGGCGATGTGGTGGTCTTTATTCCCTCCCGATGGGATAGACACAATGGACTGTATGTATTTTATTATGCATGTAAATACGTTACATAAAAGTAATATTTGTCATGAAGCGGTAGTGTATAAATAACTGAATCACTTTCCATTGTGTGTCATGCCATATAGGTACTGTTATGCTAAAAAAAAAATTGTCATAATTAGGGTAAACTTCCGCATATGTGGAATACAATGTGGTGACCGGCTGACACGCATGTGTCATTTCATCTACGCCAGAACCCGGGGGCTTTTGGAATACAGGGGCGCCGCGGTAGAATGCATGCGGCACCGCTGATATCTATTTACCATCCGACGATCATGACTCGCATACGTCACTTCTGTTGAGACGGAGGTGGGTGGCCGTTGGAACGCAACGATGCAGCAGTGGAACGCATGAGGCACCGTTGCATCGTTTTTTCGGATTGACGGTCAGGACATTCAAAATAGAGGATCACTATTTAAGATTATGGAGTACTTATGTATGGCCTGACACAATTGGGGCTCAGTTGTATATTATTGTAAAGAATATCATTTTGGATGCAATGTGATTTTACTTCCGGTATTAAACTTCCGGATCATATTTCCCGAAGTATATGTAATTTATGTGTAAAGTTGAGGAAAATGGAAATGTAACAATGAAATTGTATGTTATGAACTTGTTTCATTATTGAGCTTGTTTTCCATAAAGTGCTTATACGAGTATTTTTTCCATTGTCCAAATTTTGTATACAGTTGTTTTGTGGGTGTGGTGACATCCACTTTGGAAAAAGTCAGCTTGTTAAAGCAGCTAACTGCGCACATCTCTGAGATTCCAAATTTTTTTCAATTCTTCTGCTTCTGTAGCCCATTATTATTATTATTATTATTATTATTATTATTATTATTATTATTATTATCTTTTATTCATACGGCACCATAAGGGTTCCACAGCACCTAACAAAGTATATAAACAAATGAGCACACAAGAAAACAGTACCTTAGGACATTGCTAATAAACATTTCTGTATCAGTGGTCATAGTAGTCAAATAAGCAGCAGGGTGGTGGTAAGCAAGGGTTAGATGCCGTTGAAGGGAAAAGGGATGGTGTAGATGATAATATAAGTAAGGGAAGCCAAAGCACATGAGGAAAGAAGGTTGGGTACGGAATCCCAACGGTCAGAATCCCATCGGTCAGAATGCCAGCAGAAGAATCCTCATGGTGAAAATGCAAGCAATTTTTTTGTAAGTATCCTAAGGCTAACCCTAACCCCAACCCACACCTGCACAGCCTTACTCTAACCCCTCCTCCCTTAGTGCAGGCTAACCCTAACTCCCTCCCATAGAGCATAACCCCAACACCTTCCATTACTGCAGCCTAACCCTAATCCCCCTTCCCACAGCCTTACGTTAAACCTCATACTTATCGTTTGAAGTTGTTGACATTTTGACTCGCCGATATTGTGAAAGTAGGAGGAAGTAATCAGGTGGCATGATATGTGGCATTCATTTGTGGAGTGTGATGGGAGGTGAGATCATAGATGTAAATGGAAAAATGGATGGGTTAGGGATTTGTGAGTGTGAGAAGCTTGAATTGGGTTATGAAGGCACTGTTCATTGAGAGGCCATCTGAATTGATACCTAATTCAGATTATCCGTAATTTTATGCCCTGTTGCCCAACTGTGGGAGTCTGCCCACTCTCCATTCTGCTCAGACCCAGATTTTTGTCTGCTGGACATTCTTTGTATGCTTTAACCACTTAACTGATGATTCCCCCCCCCCCCCCCCCCCAAAAAAAAAAAAAAGCGCACAGAAATTGTTGAGTTTTTCATGAGTGAATAAGGTTAAGAACATGTATTTCTTTTTCGTTGATTTTATAATAAAATAAAATTATATTTTTTATATTTGTAAAAAATCATCATTGTCGTCCCCTCCCAAAAACATCGGAATATCAGATCATCACTATCAGAACATTAGGAATATTAGGCAGCCACCAGGTACACGCTGGGGGGCCTAATTTACATTTTCCCGAGCTGCTGCTAATGTCTGTAGGTGCTGAGTGGGAGGTCCTGCCATGCTGACTGATCAGCAATGATTGCTAGCACAGCAGACAATGGGGAGGATGCAAGGAGGCAGAGGGACTCTAAGAGTGGCAGCTGCTGGAAGTTTCTCTTTCCTGCAGCTGCACACACTGTGTATTTGACTGGTCGCACTTGCTGGTGTGGTCGCATGTGACAGGACCATACCAGGCAAGTGGTTAACAACTGCTACCAGTGTAGCTGTTTTGCTAATGCTTGCACCACTGCTGCAAGTCATTCAGTGCAGGTTTAAAGTCCATCAGATTGCGTTGTTTGCCCATTATTTCATGAGTGACACACTTCATCAGTTTCTGCATGAACCTTTAGCTATGGGGAGGAAGGGGTCTGTTGAACAGCTATTACCCCATGGTTACATGAGGTGGAGGAACTATGTCTAGACAGTGCCTTAGTTCTGGGGCTGTGACCAGCGGTTGTGGCAGGTGGTGGGCGGAGAGACTGGGCAGAGGACATACTCAAAGAGGCTGTGCAATAGATCAGCACTGTCTGGTGTAGCCGTGTAACAGGCAATCACCTCCAAGCAAAGAGAAATGCCCCTTGGAGCTAGATCAGTGTTGTCAAATCTAGCAGGGGATAGGCAAGAGCCACAAGGTATGAGTTACACACCCTATGTAGTAGCCACTAGCAGTCCTCCTGCCTACTCATAACAACTCTGACACCACTATTGGAATAACAAAGGAGGGGAAGTGTCAGTTAATGGTGCTAGCCAGAACTAAAACCCAGCCATCTCCATCTCTAGAAGGAGTCGTTTAGTAATGCATTGCTACAGTACTTGCTGCTTTGGAGACTGGATTTTGCAACATTGTAGCCAGTAATTAAATTGCTGCAATGAACCTTAAGAGCTGATAGAGATTCACAAGTGAGATATTCCTCATACTGGTTAAAGTTGCATTACTTTTAGTAAAAGTAACCCTTCTTAGGACCAAAAACTCAGTTCCATTACTATGGGGCTGAAAGTCAACTATCCAGCCAGTATTGACTGCAAAAATGACAAAAGAAGCCAGTGCACCAACAAGGTTAACCTAGCCTTACACCCTTGAGGGGGGTTTTATATTACTGTTATTCTAATTGATGATGTTCAATGTAAGTATTATTTATAATAGTATAAGTTGTTAATATTATTATTATTATTATTATTATTATTAATACAATTATATGTCAACGCCTTATGTGGTAAAAGTACCGTGTAATAGAGTTTAGAGAAAAGTTTAGCTATTGAGTAATGACGTTGCTTTTTTTCTTTGAAAGTGGTTAATATAAACTGTGACTAGACATAAAAGGGTTGGGGCTGGGAGACCGACGTTTGGGATTCCGGAGGTCAGCATGCCGACCCCGGGATCCCGGCAGCAGAATGCTGGCGGAGGGTCAAGCGGGGGGGTCAAGTCCCCTGCGGGCTCGCTGCGCTCGCCATGCAGAGGGCTCAGTAGCTTGCTGCGCTCACCATAGGTTCTATTCCCACTCGATGGGTGTCGTGGACGAGTGGTAATAGAGCCTGTGGGTCGGCATTCCGACTTCCAGCATTTTGATCGCTCGGGATTCCAGTGTCAGCATGGTCATATGACCGCATCCCACATATAACGCACATTTGCCTAGTGTCCAAGAAGTCGCGAGAGACACCCAAATGTAATGCAGTTATGAATTGATTCTACTGTGGTTCCCTTCTAATAGCATTACGCATACAGTATAATATAGTTGCTGTTTTGGATATAATATAATTGCTGTTTTGCTCACAGGAAAGGAGTTTGACGTAATAGTCCTCAGAGTGAAAAAAAAAATAGACACATTTCCTTCAGATTTAAGACCATGCATAAAATTTGCCAGAACAGTAGGTCTCTAATGATTGTAAGAAGTCCATCCCCCTCACAACTTAGTTTAGGTTTACTTAAGCTTAACCATTGAAAAAAGATAGAAGGCAGTGAGGTAGGGAGAAATGCAGAATATTTTATATAATACAAGTACAGCATTATTGGAATTTGGCACCTTCCAAGGAAGCCAACACACACTTAAAAAGAGCTTAAAAATAACTATAGCACAGAGATCACTACAATGAAGATAAATTAGAATGCAACCATAGTCTAAAAATAATCTTTAAACATAAAGTGTGGGGCTGGTGGTTTCTTGAACTACAGATGTAGCCTCCGTTATCTTGACTGGCTGAGGCGTTATTCCCGATCGGGCATACGCAGCGTACCGAGGCGCAGGGAGGCGCGCCTAGTCACAGAGAGGCGTGCCCAATCGCACGGAGGCAGACAGAGCGTTTGGCGTTACCTTTACGTGTAATACCTGCGATCATCCACCAGATGTCGCTTTTTACAATCACCACTGCACATGCGTGTGGTCTCCCGTAAAATACAATACTGAAATATATAGTAAGAACTACTTTACTAGTGCGTCTCATTATGCTGCATACAGTAAATATAGCGTCTCATTATGCTGCATTATTTAATACAGTATATACAGTACAGACGCAAATAGTACAGCATATATGATCCATTTACAGTACTTTAGGAATATGTGAGCGTCCAAGTCTCGCACACAAAACAACATAAAATCAGTAGTGTACGCTGACACAAATGGACGTGTTAGAAGTTCACTATTGCCTATTGAGATTAGGAATATTGTACAGTATGTTACAGCATAATCAAAACCAATGGATTAATTCATCTGTCTGCGGTGAAGTGGTGAAGTGTTCCGTTTCCTATGCTTAGAGTCCTGGGTTCGATTCCTAAAGTAGCAATGCATGGCAGTTTTTTCTAGACACTTTATTATTATTTTTTATTCACATAAACCAGGGCAAAGCTGCAGGAGCGGTTCTAACTGTTAAGGTTCTATGCACCGTACAGTACACATACAATTCTGTAGCAGGGCAGACTCAATTGAAATGGCTACCACCTGTGACTCCTTGCCCCATGGAGGCCCTCGGCTACAGAGCAAGTAACAGCACAGATTTTGCAGGTTATGGGGCAATGCTGAAGGAGCGTCACAATCCCTTAGCTAAAATACACAGGGGCGATAGGGATAAGCGAGGTTTATGCACATCACGGTACACCGGACTCGATCGCATAGCACACTGGCAAAATGTCCACCACCCCTGAACCCCCACCACGTGGCAGCGCTCGGATATGGAGTGAGAGATGGCATAAGTTTTGCAGGTCATGGGGTAATGCTGAAGGAGCGTCACAATCCCCTAGCTAAAATACACAGGGGCGATAGGGATAAGCGAGGTCTATGCACATTACATTACACCGGACTCGATCGCATAGCACACTGTCAAAATGTCCGCCGCCCCTGAACCCCCACCACGTGGCAGCGCTCGGATATGGAGTGAGAGATGGCATAAGTTTTGCAAGCCACGGGGCAATGCTGAAGGAGCGTCACGATCCCCTAGCTAAAATAACAGTACACAGAGGCAATGAGGTCCCGTAGAATGATCAATTATTAAATACTTTATAATGTATAGTATAGAGACCCAAAACAAGGAGTTTAAGCAACAGTGTGGTCTATTAAAGTCAGGGATATGGTACAGTACAGTAAGTCAGCGGCCAAGTCCCCTAGCCATTAGGGCTTAATATAAAACCAATGGCAAGGGATTACTTCTTACTGTACATTTAGACATGAGCTTGTGTACAGTATCTGTCATGAGGTGTTTTTTTCACTGACAGTATTATTTTTTCTATTGTAACAAACAGAGCCGGCAAACTAGCCAAACGGGGCACAATCAGCTTCTGCTGAATAAAATGAGATGCTGCATGCCTATATTCTGTGTGTGACTGCGGCTCTATGAAATGAAATATGAAAATTGAAATATGAAATGCATTACTAATGTGCGGCATTATGTGTATAAGGTGTACTACAATATTTTCTGGCGTAACATAAAGATAGGGCACTACTGCATGGTCTAATGTGAATAAAGATCAATGTGGTGTGGTGTAATGTGAATAAGGGGCAATACTGTGAGGAGTAATGTGGTACTATCATATGATGTAACGAGAATAAGAGACACTATTGCATGGTATAATGTGAATAAAGTTGCAGTACTGTGTTGTGTCATTTCAACTGGGGGATTGCAGTAGACAGGGAGGGAGTTCAGGTCATGTGCAATACACAAACGCCGAAGATATACAGTATAGTGTTGCTCAGTTAGTTGAGTCAGAATATACCCATTTATACTCATTACCGCTGTGTATTTGCATTTAGTGTAAAGAATCGCTCCTGCAGATTTACTCTGATTTATGTGAAACCTGTGTGCACCCTTCCATTGAATGTATTACATAGAAAAAAAATAATATTAAAGTGAATGTCACGGGAACACATTAAAAAAAGGTTGGCACTTCCTTCCCATTGGTGTTGGTTTATGCCTTAGGGGACTCGGACGCTCAAACTTGTATTTCAAAAGCACTGTATTTTCCACCGCCTCCCCCTACCCCCATCGCCCTTCCTTCCTGGGAGCCTGCACAGGTCAAGCAGTAGACAGGGAGGGAGTTCAGGTCATGTGCAATACACAAACGCCGAAGATCTATACTACTGTGTAGATCTGCACTACTGTGTTGCTCAGTTAGTTGCATCAGAATACACTCATTTATACTCATTACCGCTGTGTTTTTGCATTTAGCGTAAAGAATCGCTCCTGCAGATTTACTCTGATTTATGTGAAACCTGTGTGCACCCTTCCATTGAATGTCTTAGAAAGAAAATAAAAATTATATGTAAGTAAATGTCACGGGAACACATACAAAAAAAAAAGGTTGGCACTTTAGGACTCGAACCCTGGACCCTAGGCGTGGGAGGTGGGAGCCTTCATCGCTAGCCCACGATGCCTCATGAGAGATTTACAAGTTCATGTATAAAAGTCCTGCAAATAGCAACCCCTCCCCATTGGTATTGGTTTATGCCTTAGGGGACTCGGACGCTCATACTTGCATTTCAAAAGTATGGTATTTTCCACCGCGTCCCGCTAGCCCATCGCTCTTCCCCCCTGGGAGCCTGCACAGGTCATGCAGTAGACAGGGAGGGAGTTCAGGTCATGTGCAATACACAAACGCCGACGATCTACAGTACTGTTTTGCTCAGTTGCATCAGTATACACTCATTTATACTCATTACCGCTGTGTATTTGCATTCAGCATAAAGAATCGCTCCTGCAGATTTACTCTGATTTATGTGAAACTTGTGTGCACCCTTCCATTGACTGTCTTACATAAAAAAAAAAAATATGTACTGTAAGTGAATGTCACGGGAACACATTAAAAAAAAGTTTGGAATCCCCTCCCCATTGGTGTTGGTTTATGCCTTAGGGGACTCGGACACTCATACTTGCATTTCAAAAGCATGGTATTTTCCACCGCCTCCCGCTAGCCCATCGCCCTTCCACCCTGGGAGCCTGCACAGGTCATGCAGTAGACAGGGAGGGAGTTCAGGTCATGTGCAATACACAAACGCTGAAGATCTACAGTACTGTTTTGCTCAGTTAGTTGCATCAGAATACACTCATTTATACTCATTACCGCTGTGTATTTGCATTTAGCGTAACGAATCGCTCCTGTAGATTTACTCTGATTTATGTGAAACTTGTGTGCACCCTTCCATTGACTGTCTTATAAAGAAAAAATAATAATATGTACTGTAAGTGAATGTCACGGGAACACATGAAAAAAAATGGCACTTAGGGACTCGAACCCTGGACCCCCAGCGTGGGAGCCTTCATCACTAGCCCACGTCGCCTCATGAGAGATGCACAATTTCATGTGTAAAATTACTGCAAAGGGCGACCCCTCCCCATTGGTGTTGGTTTATGCCTTAGGGGACTCGGACGCTCATACCTGCATTTCAAAAGCACGGTATTTTTCACCCCCCCCCATTATGCCTTAGGGAACTCAGACGCTCATGTACATGTATTTCAAAAGCACGGCGTTTATGCATTGTACATTCTTCCTTTTCCACAATTAGTTGCGTCTTGATACACAATACACAAGTGTTTTAACATGTTCGTTTGTGTCTGTATAAACTACAGTATTTACAGTATATTGAGAACTCTCACCGTCTGACCATTGGTCACCATCTATTAACATTACAGTCGTCACTGACCAATTGCCAGAGCTGTAGATAAGTCCACCGCTATACGATCGAAAATACTGGATTAGTGGAGCATTAGCCACCCAGTGGTGGAGATGTGTAATGCATGCTGAGTATCTAGTATCGCCTCAACGCGCCTGCCCGTGATTAAACTCAGCAAGCTAAGCTATCGCCTTAGCGTGACTAAACGTCCATCTAGGCGGAGAAACAGTCAGGATAATGGAGGCTACATCTGTATAAACAGTTGCATTTATTTGGTATGGGTTCTTGTGAGCAAATGTGCGTCCAACAGGAGCAGTATGGCTTTGCCCTGGATTTGTATTCAAGTATAAAAAGAACTCCAAATGTTCTATGGGGGTCATTCAGACCTGGACACAGCCACACGCTCGAACGCAGCAGGATGTGGGCGCAAGGTGATTGACAGCGGCAGCCTTTGGGGGTGGGGGCGGTGACACAATGTTGCAGGTGCATGGCGGGCCAAATGGGGGCGTGTTGGCAGCGTGCTTGCTCACTAAAAATATGGATGCAGATCTTGCTGCGGATGCGACATTCTGCGTCCATCTCTGAATGAGGGCCAATATAGCATCCCGAAGAATCCTATGTGGGGGTATAAAGTCTGCCATGTTTATGAAAAAATGCCATTGGTGCTACCTATGTGGCTCTGCTTTTTAAACTCTCGATCTTGCAGACACTTTTGTTCTGAGAAAATTCCAACTATAGTTAAATATTTCCACTGGTCAACACGGAACGGCCCTGGAACATTAGTTGACATAGTAATGTGAAATACATAACTTAATTTATCTGAATGTTAAGTGATTTTTTATATATTACCTACCATACTGTAGCTATATATATATATATATATATATATATATCCTCTTCTTCATGTGCTTATCCTTTTCTTACTTAAACTATCTGCGACAGCTCCAAATCCCGCGGTTTTCTACTACTCTGATATTTATGTCTGTGTCATCTGCTGCTGTAGCTATGTTTATAAATCATGTACTTGTTCTATATCGAATTCAACTGTAAGTCACTATATTCCTGTGGCGCCATATAAATAAAGGGTAATAATAATAATAATAATAATAATAATATATAACTATATAGTAAAAGTAGTGAACTGCTTACATAAACTCTTTAAAGGGGTTAGTAATATTACTCAAATTTGTAGAGATTAAGGGGTATATTACTAAAGTGTAGGTTTACAGAAGTGAAGATGTTGCCCATAGCAAACAATCAGATTACAGCTGTTACCTTCTAGAAGGTGCTAGATAAATGATAAGTATAATCTGATTGTTTGCTATAAGCAATAGCTCCACTTCTATAAACCCACACTTTAGTAAATATACCCCTGAGCCTGTTTTTGGAATCTGAGCTGAAACTTTTCTATCTATCTATAGGATGACCAGTCAGATGACCTTGAGAATTGTTGCAGTGAAATGATGAGCAGCAGTGAAGACTTGCACTCTCTGGACTCATCGCTTCAAGGAACTGAATACTATAAGGATCTAGAACAGCTAGAAGATAAGAGCACTGATCAAGAAACCTCAAAACCTACAACTGCTGCTTTCTGTGTTGCCAGTGGACCCAATATTAGCTTTGATAATGGGGAGGTTGTCATTACTTATTCCAAGCCTTTTCTATGCCCCTTGGTTTTTGAAGCTGGAACCAATTCAGAATCTGAAAGAGAAAAGAATGAAGGATCACAAGAAGATTTGACAAGAGCCAAAGAAACCATTCCTATCTTAGTGAGGTCACTTTCGACATCCAGGAGACACAGCTGGGATGATGCAGTCTCGCCAACAGATACTGTACGCAGGTAAAAGAGACAAAACTTTTATTGAAGAACTAATTGCTTAACTTTGAATCTGCCATATAATGCTCATTAAAAGACAATTCTATGTACTAACTATTTAGCTTAGAATTTGAGATTTGCGCAAGCTGCATGTTTTTGCTCTGAGAATGCTCCAGTATTAAGTGTACACAGCTACAAGCAATGCAGAGTCATATGCAGACAGAAAGCATCCGCACTTGCGGCTGCTGGGGCATTACTGGGTGATGGAATTGTAGGCTATACAGAGCAGTACTTATGTGTAAACAGTAGAGATGTGCACCGGACATTTTTCGGGTTTTGCGTTTTGGTTTTGGATTCGGTTTCGTGGCCGTGTTCTGGATTCAGACGCGTTTTGGCAAAACCTCCCTTAATTTTTTTTTTTTTTTACAAAACCCCCTCAAAAACAGCTTAAATCATAGAATTTGGGGGTAATTTTGATCCTATAGTATTATTAACCTCAATAACCATAATTTCCACTCATTTCCAGTCTATTCTGAACACCTCACACCTCACAATATTATTTTTATTTTTAGTCCTAAAATTTGCACTGAGGTCGCTGGATGACTAAGCTAAGCGACCCAAGTAGGCGGCACAAACACCTGGCCCATCTAGGAGTGGCACTGCAGTGTAAGACAGGTTGGCACTTAAAAAAATAGTCCCCAAAAAGCACATGATGCAAAGAAAAGAGAAAAAGAACAGCACTGGACTATTGTACTGTAGTATACTGGTCACCACAATGCAGCACTGACACTGAGCACAGATATTAAGCACTGATCAGGATACTAGAAGTGACACGGTGCAGCAAGATACAGCAATGGCCTACTGTACTGTACTACTATATACTGGTGGTCACCACAATGCAGCACTGTACTACTATATACTGGTCACAACAATGCAGCACAGATATTGAGCACTGATCAGGATACTAGAACTGAGTCTGACACGGAGCTGCAAGATACAGCAATGGCCTACTGTACTGTACTACTATATACTGGTGGTCACCACAATGCAGCACTGTACTACTATATACTGGTCACAACAATGCAGCACAGATTGAGCACTGATCAGGATACTATAACTGAGTCTGACACGGAGCTGCAAGATACAGCAATGGCCTACTGTACTGTACTACTATAAACTGGTGGTCACCACAATGCAGCACACTGAGCACAGATATTGAGCTTTTCAGGCAGAAAACGTAGCCACGTCCTCTCCGCTCAATCTACAATGCACGAGTGAAAATGGCGGCGACACGCGGTTCTTTATATGGAATACGAATCTCGCGAGAATCCGACAGCGGGATTATGACGTTCGGCCTCGTTCGGGTTAATTGAGCAAGGCGGGAAGAACCGAGGCTGCCTCGGACTCGTGAAAACCACGTGAAGTTCGGGGGGGTTCGGATCTCAACGAACCGAACCCGCTCATCTCTAGTAAACATGCATGATTTCAGACAAATATAGTTGCATACAAGTACATACATACAGACAGACGTACATTATAATTGCTTCCTTTCTAGCTGTCCCCACCGGGAAGAGGCTGCCAGGTCTGCTCAACAGGGGAAGGGGCATTGGCGTAGATGGGCAGTGCTGGGGCATGAAGGAGTGATCGTGTCATCATGGCCCTGTCACCCACTGTATAATGCCTAGATCACTGGCATTGTGAAGCAGGAGGTGGGGCTATGATGACGCAATTCAGCACGGATTTCATCATCGCCCTGCCCACGCTTGCTCTGCAATTGGGTGGATGAGGGGGGAAGCAGGGGATGCGTTGGTGGCTGGCCAGCTTCGGGAGACTTGCCTTCTTTTCAGCTGGTTGGGAGTGCCATCTGATTTTTAGGAGCCTCCCACCCATTTCAGGAGAGTAGGTAAGTATGACATACATAGTTTGCATGCATGTAGTACAGAAGTAATCATGACTAATTAACATTCAACTCAGCCCACAATTTAGAAAATAAATGAGCATAGTCTAATCATAAGTTATAGACTTAGCTTCAACGCAGTAATAATTTTGTGTTATGGTGGTTTATTCTTAGAACCATACCTTCCCTGTGTGTGTCCTTGTTGTTCCATAAGTGTAATAATCATTCTACTGATGCTTCTAGAATGGGTGTAGTTATGTTATGCTGGCACTTGGGATCCTGGCGCCCAGCATTCCGGCACCGGGATCCCGACCGCCGGCATGCAGGCAGCGGGGTGAGCGCAAAAGAGCCCCTTGCGGGCTTACGAGCTACGCGTGCCACGCTATTTATTCTCCCTCCAGGGGTGTCGGTATGGTGAGCGTCTGGATCCCGACAGCCGGCATACCAAATGCCCCCCTTCTAGAACTGAGAGCAACAAGATACACTGAGATAGAATGAGTTAACCAACTGATATAAGTCAGTATAAGATAATTTGGCACTTACGTCATGAATAAATGTCTATTACATGGAATTCTATATTTTTCCAGGGTGGGTTTTTTTTTTTTAAATAATAAGAAAGACAACAAAATAATGGAAATGATAAGTACTGGTTCTTTGTTCTACCGTCTACACTTCAATAAATATATAAAGCAGTACATATTTATACTGTAGTACAATTTGCTGTCTGTGTGCAGATGTGATCCAGGCCTAGGTGTACTTAGAGAATGAATCCCAGTGGCTAGATTTCTATCAGTACGTAGTTTGATGCAACTCTATATTGATCTGGGCTATTTTTATCAATTCCCTCCTTTTAAGGTGTGCTCCTGTTCTCTAGAGGCAGCCTTGTCATATACAGGACCCTGATCTACAGTTTATTCTGAGTAACAGGGGATTGAGAAAAAAAAAAAGAAATAAGCCAGGCCTCAACTAAGGGGGATGTTTGGGTGAAGGAAAGTAAGGAGAAATGAAATGTCTTAGGGAAATCCCTGGTAGACATTAGAACTGAAGTAATACATAGTAACGATGAGTTTATAGAGTTAGCAGCTCAGGAAGGAATGTGTTAATAAAAAAATGTTTATGATGAGAGAGCCAAAGACATATTAAACAGTAGAAGCGTGTGTTCCCTGAACCAACAACTGCTTGCAAAGGATCCTTGTTACATAGAAAATCTTTTCAATTGTGTTTCTAATATATTTTCTCTCTCACCACACTGCGGGAGTGTAAAAAGCTTCCTGTCTTATGCCAGAGAAAGTCATGGGCAGGGTGTGGGGAATGGAGTGTGTCTCCCTTCATAGTACATTATTCATGCCTAACATGCAGCAATCATTGTGGGCTGTCAGGCAGGTACCTGGTTGTACTTTGGGGCAGTCCAGGACATGTGAGGCTGAGTAAAATATGAGAGCAAAGCATGATGCGGGTCTGTGGTCTGATCCCACTGCTAAGGAGTCAGAGGATACATATCCTTACCCATCAGCAGCTGTAGGGGAGATGTCTGGCTTGGTACAGTGATCATATGACCTCATGCGGCCAGGCGATCACAGATTTGATGTACGTAATAGGAGGTTACTCGTCGTTGAGCAACCTGAATGGGCTTACTTTACCACTCCTATGGTCTAGGATTTCCCTTTTACCATCAATAACCACTTATTACTGATTACTCCCTTTGTGTCATGTCTGTGTGACTCACTGCTACCACCAGACTCCTAAACCAGCACCTGGAACTACTTGTTCACCCCAGAGATGCCGAGCGGGGGGGGGGGAGGGAGTGGATACTAGTTACCCAGGCCCGGGCTGCTGGAGGGGCCAGTGTCCACTGCCCCCCACCTATCGCGAATATACCAATTCTTACCGGTGCCATCTTCTCAGTGATATGTTTGGGAAGATGGCACCCACACGTTGAAAGCAAAGACTCTGGCACTGTGCAAGAGTCTTTTCTCTATAGTGCACATTCGCCATCTTCCCAAATATCACTGGGAAGATGGTGCCGACCGAGGAGGAAGGACCCGCTTCCCATAAGCACAGTAGGATGCCGGTGCCCTCCCCCGTGCCTCCTCCTGCCCCCCCTTCATTAGAATTGCACCTCCTGTGAAGCGCCCTCCAAGGCTTAGTACATAGACCCCACTGTCCCTAATGGACAGCGGGTAGTGGTTGCTCATCTTGTGCCTGGAAGACTTGAAAGGGGGGAATGATTTCCCTCCAATTCTTACTTCCAGGATTCTGCTGGGGAACCTAATTACGTCCTCGGACTGAATTTGGGCTCCAGAGGTAGAGTGACCGGAAACCCGGGCAGTATTCCCCAGGATACCATGGTACCTGGTCCCCAGCCTTCCTCTCCAAATAGTGCCATGATACCCAGTACTTTCTTTCCCAGTCTGCCATTTGGATGCACACAGCCCTGTAGCCAGGAAAACATGCTTCTGGATGTAAGGTCCTTGCAGTGACATACATCCATTACTATGGTGGACTGAGTGCCACATTTGCCGAGATTAGACCAAACATGTGGCATAAAGTAAAACACTTTGGTTGCCACAGCAACCTTTTACACAAGGGGGTGGTACAGTAGTTTGGCTCCTTTTGTAAATGTTGTAGGGTAGTAGGCTCAGACAGAAAGTAAGCAGCCACTTTGTGTCTGCTATTATGCGTACTGCTTAGCTTGGAGGAAGGAGAGACCGCGTGGTAACTGTAGCTCAGTAGCTCTTTACTGAATTTGTGCTAGACACACAGCCTTAACTGCTCATACAATAGATTTTTTTTTCTTTAATCTTGTAAAACAATGCTTGACCTTTTACATTGAGGAGTCTCCAGAAGTACTCATCTACATAGAGACAAATTAAGCATTGATCCATATATGCTGACTTTTAAAGCTTCCTCCACAAGATAGTTTCGGTTCAGAGATGCAGCTGACCAGGCACTTCTTGTCATTAGGCTCCACCTCCTTGTGACATAGAGACACAAATTGCTGTTGTGTCATGATTATGTGATCTCCCCTACTTTTTACTAGAAAGTGGGTGGGATTAGGTTGGCTGATTTACTCTTTCAGGTGTCCATGGGACTCCCTGTGGGCATATTTATCAAAAGATATTGATATACACTGAAAGCACCCATTTTCAGGGGGGAGGGAGTGTATCTAGGGAGGACTGTAGCAGCTAAAATGTTGTGTTTTCCTTTGCATTCCGGAGCTTGGCTCTAGTATCCAAAACCATTTTTAGATTGTATTAGCCATTATAGACTATGGATCTGAAGTAGTACTGCTGACCCGGAACCAGAAAGTAAAGTGGTAACATTAGCAATCACGTTACTTCTAGCACATTACAGGGACAGGCTTCTATCAGAGCTCCTGTCCCTGCATGCCTACCAAGGGATTCAGGATTTGCACTGTCCCTCTATAAAGTATGGTTGGGAGGAGGTTATGGGTATTACACTTATGTCAGAAAAGACTATCTTTCACTGTTAAAAAAATTCTGAAATGGCAGATTCTATAATTAGGGCGGGCTGGAGATTACTGCCTTGCCTCAGGTGACAATTCCTAATTTTGTCCCTGGAAGTAGAAATACATCACAATTATTGCTGGGTGAAACAGGAGTTTGTGCAAATTGGGTGCAGAACAACGTGTTCCAATTTTCTAATTTTGAATTGTTGGGAGGTATGACGGGCTGATTAGTACAACGGATGAACATCTACATTAACTATAACACTCTATCCAAGTTATATGGGTGTAGATTTCAATTTTAATTTAGAGAAATATCCAATCAAATACCAGCACCTACCACAAATAAAATAAGAATTTTGTTGTAATGAAAGATTTTTTTACTCAAACAAGTCTTATATTAATACAGTTGGCATGATACAGTATTTATTACAACAAGGCCCATTTACAAAAACGACAAAGTCACTCAGCCTGTCCACTTCCAATGCCCCTACTTTTTCAGTTTGCACAAAAACCTGAAAATGAGCATGATGGGCATGATGAAAAGAGTCATGTCATTGAATTGTAACATCTAAGTCCTACCTACTACCACTTTAGGATGGCATCCTTCATTAACTTGGCATGATCATCATAGGCAAATGCAGGGGGAGGGGGGGGGGTTCCGGTTTCCCAGAAACCCTGCTTCTCTTGGCAAGTGGCTCAAATTATGACAACAGTAGCAATGATATAAAATATGATTACTAGAGCTGCTGCCACATCATGCAGTTTGAGGGAAAGAGCAGAGCTGCTGCACATGCTCAGTGGTAGCAACTTCCTCTACCAAGTTTGCTGTGTGTGTGTGTGGTTCAATCAGTCCTTAATCTGTGCACTGGACCAAAGAGTTGCTACCAGGAAGAAGAGACAGGAGCCTTACCATGAGGTGGGAGAATGTGTGCTTAGAAAGTGCAGTGCTGGTTCTATTATGTTTGTGTATTTATTTATTTATTTATGTATGTAATTATTAATTATAGTATGTTTAACCTTTTCCTGACCACTTATTTATGTTATTTAAATATGTTTGATACAGCCTATACTATAGACCATCTGTTAATTATTAATACTGTATTCCATGTTCCGCAGAATGGGAGATTGTGGATTGCATTTGTAAACCCACCTCTAGAAATCCTGCATTTACCACTGTTTATAAGACATTCTTCAATTACATATCTTAATTTATGTCTTCCATTAATCAGGAGTAACGGGATATCAGAAATGGTTTCAATAGATGTCTGATTAAAGGCTCAGTATATACAGTAGTTATGTATTAAATTTTATGTGTCTTGGAAGGTTTAGCCTTGATACTTCAGAGATGGACAGTGATGGAGAGAGGGAAATGGAAGACACCACCTGTGTCACAACTCAAGAGATTCTTCCATTATCACGGACATGGGCAACAAAAGCGAACCTGAGGATAGAAGCAGACATTGGGAGTCTTGATCTAATGAATACTGATACAGAGAATAAGGTACAGACATACAGTATTTCATAAGAAATATCTTGTAGATACAATATAAGAACAGATTTCACTATGGTAAAATACATTTGCTTGTACTACTGTATTATATGCAAAATTCCAAATTGAACAAGTCAGACCTGTAGGTAGCAGCACTTTTAAGCAGGTCCGGGAAGATACAGCCGGCGTAAAGTTCCATCAGAGCCTTTCAAAAAATATTGATAAAATATCTGTGGCAAAAAGCACTTTTTTACCACTGCAATGAAGAGATAATTTTAAAAAAAAGTATACTTTGTGCTATGGAAAAATACAAAATATATTTTAGCAAATGAGCACTTACTGTCCATTTGTATTTATAAAGAACCAAAAATGCAGGCTCTTTAGATTACTTCCATAGGATTGCTAATATATTACTGAATGTAAAAAAAATAAATTACATTACATTTTAATGTACTGTATTTTTAACAAAGCATGTTGGTACTTTTGATATTTGCCTTATATTTTCATGTTAATATTTCTTAAATGTATAGTTTACTTGTTATGTTACTGAAGATGAAAAAAATCTAGTATGCAGTTAACCCAAATATGTCCACAAATGCCTGTGTTTGTTGTGCCTTTCACAATCTGTTTTTCATTTAATATTGATAGATGTATATTGGTTGTGGAAAATCTGTATAAACTGCATTCAGTTCCTGTAATTTTGAATATGGTGTTTCTTAGTCAAGTTAATTTGAGTTATCTTAGAGGAGGGACTTTCAAAATGTCATGTCAGTAATATGTTAATAATAATAATCATCATCATCATCATCATTTTCAATATAATACATTAAACAGGAGAGAGTTTTTATTTAAAAATCACTAAAAAGAATAAAAATCTTCATTATTATTGATCATTAAGATATTACATATGCTGTAATATTAATTCAGATGTGACATTTCTTGACTGGAATTTAAATAAAATAAGTATTTTATGAAGCCACAATCCTTATGGAACTATTTGTGCTGTATGCTTTTTATATATATATATATATAGAAGATAGATGGTACGGCACTCCAAGCGTCTTGAATAATTCAATCTTACACCACCATCTTCATGCTGGTGTAAGATTGAATTATTCAAGACGCTTGGAGTGCCGTACCATCTATCTTCTGTTGCTATCACTTCCTCGCTCAGGCACCCGGCGCACAGACACTATTGAAGGGAGAGCCGGACCTTCTACTGTATATATATATATATATATATATGCAATAAAGCTGGATATGGCTCCTTATATAATTAACATGTCCAGGTGCCTTCTACAACAGATTACTATGTCTTTATAGGTTGTATTTAGCACTCTAAACAATTTGTGTATACTGTATGTAGGCTTGCCATAGTATTCCTTTATTCTGGGACACCTGTGACTTACACAGGTTCTGTGGGTGAAAAACACAGGTGAAAAGCAGGCTTGAATTTAGCCAGCTATAGAACCTGTTTAAATCATAGGAGTCCCAAATTAAAGGGATATTATGGCAAACCTACATAAACATAAATTATTGAGAAATATTGAAGACATGGGTGGTGTTTATAACCTACTGTATAAAGACATAGCTGTTTAATTAAAACCACTTAATTGGCATGGTCAGATCACATGCAACCGTGCCACCCCACTGTGTCCCCCAGTTTTTTATAAGAAGATCCGTTCTGCAGATGTGAATAATATAATATTTAAATATTGGAATAAATTACTTTTTACGCTATATTAAATTGAAAAAAATTGAAAAAAATATTGTTATGAACAGTTTTGAAGGGAAAAATCATTAGTTAAGTGGTTAAACGGGAAATGGTTAATTGCCTGAAACTATGAAAGTGTTCTATCTTCTGCCACTATACTATGAAGATAAAATAAATCCTCTTTTAAAAATCGAAAACTGATATTTCAAAGTGGTAACTTCATTTCTTGTTGACAGTGTACCCTTTCTATATAATACAATTTTAGTCCTTCATTTGGGTCTGACATTTTTATCTTTGTGGTGTACATCTGCAATCAACAAATAGAGCATTCAGCTTACAGTAGACACATTTATGGAGCAGATTTTAAGTGCCCATTTATAAACCCCCACGTAATCATCTCTAACAGCAACGAGTTGCTTGCTTAGCCAGGATAGTCATGCACTATTACTACTACTGCTGGAAAGCTGTGTTATGAAGCTAACATTTTTTGACTCAAATACTGGCAGGATGAGGACAGCACTGGTAAGAGATTGCGTTCAAAGTCAATGCCTTCCACACTGGATAAGATTTCAACCCCAAGGATCTCTCGAAGTTTGGAATCATCCTGTCCAGTAATTGAAGGTGAGATAATTGTATGCCTGAACCTAAATATGTTTTCACAATATAAGTATTATATGCTGGAAATATAATGGAAACTGTTTAAATAAACATTAGTGATGATAAATGGCAATGAACAAAATAATGTCCATGTTTCTTGCCATTGCTTGCATTAATACTCATAGATAGCTTAGTGTGTTGTCTTGCTTGCTATACTCTAGGTGCTGATTCTAAAATCATATTCCCATGGGGAGGCAGTTGATAGACAGACAGTTAAAAAATAGACAGTCATTTGGTCGACATCAAATGGTCGACAGTCAAACGTCCGACAGGGTCAAAAGTCCGACAGTCAAAAGGTCAAAACATTTTTAGGGATTCTTCACGCTTTTACAACTTTTTTTTATTTACTATCCATGTCACACAAAATTACCTTTACCACCTTTAGTGGCGAGTGAAGTAAGCTTGAAGTGTGGTGAGCGAAGCGAGCCCGCGAGGGGATGAATTTCAACAAATTTGTGAAAAAAAATGTTTAAAAACACAGAATAACACAAAAAAAATTGTGTTAATATTTTGACTCTGTCAACCTGTTGACTGTCGATCTTTTGACAGTCAGACTTTTGACCGTGTCAGACTTTTGACCCTGTCTGACTTTTGACTGTAGAGCATATGGTGTCAACCTAATGACTGTCTATCTTTTAACTGTCTAACTTGTATACCACACCCTTCCCATGTACATAACTTCTACTGTTTTCTAGTTGTTGCTCACAGAGTACAGGCTAGAAACCTGTGACGTGATTAGAGTCAGACTGAACATTTCCCAACATGTTACAGTGAACCTCTAACCACATATGTGAAAGTTTCATTCTAAAAAGATAATGCCTTTGTGGCAGGGTGGAACTCTTACATTTGAAGAAAGGGTTAATCCATTGTGGCTTAGGAAAGAACCACAGCTTTCCTTCAATAAAGGAGAGCGAAGGTATATAAACCTGCTTAAACTGTATGGGTTGAACGGGGTGAGAGATAGGAGGGTTAGCACCTTTAGAACAGCACTGTGCACCGAATGATGCATACCCTGACTTCCCATAATGCTGTGTTCGTATGACACTACATTGCTATGTTCCTGAGTTGCTGTTTATACTCCTGTAAAAGTTTTTGAATTGGCTGTACCTTTCTGCTGGAATAAAAGACTATTTATTTTGAAGCACTTCATCTCCAGTGGTCACCTGAATCTACCTACTATAAGTTGGTGAAGTTGGTGTCACAAGTGGGATCAAGTGTGTCCTTTTCCAAGGGATCTAAACAAATTGCTATGAAGGCTATGATGCAACAATGTTTAGGCTACAGTAGTAGTGAGGGAGAAAAGAACCGCTCTCCATAAGGAAAATGGGCAAAATCACTGCTGATGCAGTGGCAACGACTGGCTCAAAAATTCAGAGGCCATATGGATGCCCTGCTGTTAACGGATGAGACCCAAGCTGAATATATGGCCCTCTCCACAGAGGATGCAAAGGTTTATGACTGAGTGAAGGTTGCCATCTCAGACCACTTTTACCTCTGTCTGGAGGCTTACCATCAGAGGTTCTGTACCATATGATCCTCCTGTCAGAACTCGGGTTGTGGCCAGAAACTGACCAATATTGCCATTAAATGGCTGTGACCTGAACAGCATAACTCTGCCCATTTGGTAGAACTGGTCCCTTTGAAACAGTTTACTGGCCATGTGCATTGAGCTGAGAATTTGGAGTCTGCTGTCCAGCTAGTGAAAAATGCATTGCTGACGAGAAGTCTCCTCACTTATCTCCGCAGCGAAAATCACCCCTGCACTAGTTGTCTCCAGTCCTGGATTTCGACAGGCTCCAGTTCAGAATAAATTCCAGATCCACGGTTCCCCAGCCTCGCTTTACGTCAAGAGGCTTTTCACCCCCGAATTTGCTCTACAGGAAAGGGGATGGTCACTTGCTTTACAGAAGTCAGTGATCCAGAGTTTTGGAGTTACCCAGTATTTCCACATCAGGTGTGTTCATCATGTGGCCAATTCGGGCTGCGTAATACACACTAGTGATATGTGCAATCTGCAAATTAATAATGAGTGTAGACTTCTGGAAGAGACAGGTACTGTAAATGTGGACTGTACCTGGAATTGCAAACTAAAGTATGAGAGCAGTAAGTAACACACAGGATGAGATGCAGGCTGTAGTGGGTACTGCATGATGGTGAGCAGTCTGTAGCTGGCAGTACACGTAGTAAATGCATATGGTAGCTGGTAGCACACAATGGTAATGCCAATGGTAGATGATAGCACACAGGTGTAAATTAAGTAGGGCTGAGTACAGGACTTATAGCAGTGGGTAAGTGGAATGGAGCACATTGCTTTTAATAGAGTAGCGCTAAATACAGGAGCAATAGCAGTGGGTGACTGAAAATGGAGCACACTGCTTGTAACAGAGTAGCACTGAGCACAGGATCAGTAGTGTAAAATACAGAGAACACTTGCACAGTGTAACAGGTACTGCAGGCTATTAACGATGTGCACTTCATAGGCTTAGCTGAGACTGCAGGCTGGCAATGATGTGTACTTAGTAGGCTGAAGCAAAGAAATAGGAGATGCACTCTGGTGTAGCAGAGAAACTCAGAGCACAATGAGGAATGCAGAAAGCTCTAAGCCCGAGGAGTCAGATATAGTATAGCATAATGGAGTGAACGCAGGACAGACAGCAGTGAGTAACTGTAGATGGAGCACACTGCTGAGCTGGAGTGCACAGGACTAAAACGTGTACAATGGAATGAACAGTAGTTACAGGAGTCAGAGGGCAGACAGTGCTGACAGTGGAACCAGTAACTAGTGTAGACAGGTTGTACTGGCAATGAGCAGGTGCAGGTGAGGAGTTTAAATAAGGTGCTCTGAACAGGCACTGGATACACAGGTCATGTGGGAAGCAAGTCCTCAGCGATAGTATGCAACAGAGTCAAAAAAAACATTTCCTGCTGGCCTCAGGAAAAATGCCATCATGTATAATGGTAATTAGGCACAGTATGTGAATCCTTAGAAGTGCCAACAGCGGAAGTGCACCAACTGATGAACTGACAGTGCTGGAAGTGGTAAGAGGGTCAGTCTGTTGTGTAACAGGTAGAAAGGATAGACACCCGATTCTTTTAGGCCAATGTTTATAATGAGGTTGCTTGGTTTTGTGATGCCTGCTCAGAGTGTCAAAAGACAGCGGTGGACTGGCTGTCTCCTGTTCCATTATTTCTCCTCCCAATTGTAGGGGTCCCCTTTGAGAAAATAGGTATTGATTTAGTAGTCCTATTCAACCAACAGGAGTAGTGGTGTGGCAAGAGCCCTATAGGCCATCAAGAGGAATATGAGAGCAGGTAATTAAGGCGGGGCATCACCAACCATAACGTCTGCATGTGAATGCAAACTTTTTATCCCGAACAGGGCTGAGGAGTCGGGCTTCCATCAAGGGTGATTCAGAATCACTGGGTACTGGTGTAAGTCTTATGTTTCTGTAGATCTGTGGCCACATATAGCAAATTTTAGCAAACAGCACATTTACTGTAGCAAACATGCATCTTCATATTCATATATACAGTAACTGTTTTCTAATTTCAAAAGTGGATATTGGGTATAAGGTATTAACTATAAATATTTAATTTCATACTGGTCTCCAGTTTTTGTGTCCTTTGGTGATGCCTTTGTAAAATCATAACATACACATTTTAACACTAGCCTGTACTCCTATATTAATGTTATGAAACAGTGACATGTTATGATGCTAAGCAGTGCCATCTGGCTGTTGCAAATACAAGTGGCACCAAAATAATCCAGGGCTTCCAAAGAGGATGTATAACTGTTCTACATGCACTGCATATCAGGGATATTTCAGAGTTTAGAGAAACCATGTAGCACTGCAGGTGGGTAGATTTAAAATGTGCAGAGAGATTTATATTTGATAGGAGTGTGTCCAAACTCAAATCTAAATTGCAGTATAAAAATAAAGTTGTTCATCATTTGTGGGCTACATTCAAAAGCAACTACAAAAGAAACTAGGTGACCCAAAACAATATCAAATTAGGTTAACATGAAAAGGAACACCTGCTGTCATTAGCAATAGGGGGTGTCAGTTTTATACCCCTTTTCCACTGCCGCTAAAACCCAGGTTATTGCCGTGATAACCCTGGAGCAGCTCAGTGGAAAAGGGTTAACCTGGGTCCAGTGACCCTGGAATCCAACCCGGCTAGCTTGCAGGGGTGCAGGGGCAAACGCAGGATTTGTGAAGGGGGGTTTCCAGTGTGGGTGTGGAGCCATGCATACAGTAGGTGGGGGCAGGGGAAGGACTAAAGTGACACTATATGTGTACATAAATATATAGCACACATACCTCTTTCACTTTATACGCACACACACAATCTCACTTATTACGCACACACACAATCTCTTTCATTTTGTATATGCACACACACCCCTTTCACTTTATACGCACACCTCTTTCACTTATAACACACACACCTCTTTCACACACACCTCTCACTTATTGCACACACACACACATCTCTTTCACTTTAAACGCACATACACCCTTTTTCACTTTATACGCACACCTTTCACTTATTACGCACACCTTTCACTTATTACGCACACACACTTTTCATTTATTACGCACACACATCTTTCACTTTAAACACACACACATTTCACTTATTATGCACACACACACCTCTTTCACTTTATATGCACACACACACCTCTTTCACTTATTACACAAACACACACACACACACACACTCCTTTCACTTTATATGCACACCGCTTTCACTTATTACGCACACACACTTTTCCCTTATTACGCACACACACACACCTTTTACTTCAAAATATGCACACACACCTCTTCACTTTTAACAAACACACACCACTTCACCTTAATAACACACACACACACACAAACACACACACTTCACCATAATAACACACACACTTCACCATAATAACACACACACTTCACCTTAACACACACACACACACACACACACACACTTCACCTTAACACCCACACACACACACACTCACTTCACCTTAATAACACACATACACTTTACTTTCCCCTCTCCCCTATATCACTTAATAATATGTATGCACATAAACACAGGTGGATGCGATGCCTCCCCTGCCGTCCCCCAGCACCCCATACTTGCGCCACACATGCTTGATCCGCGGGCTTCATAACTGTGACTATGGCTGGCCGGGACGGAGGAAGAGAGTGCTTATCCCGGCCAGCATTGTTACCATGGGGCAGATGTATTAACCTGGAGAAGGCATAAGGAAGTGCTAAAGCAGTGATAAGTGCAAGGTGATAAAGGCAGCAGCCAATCAGCTCCAATATGTTAATTAATAGTTAGGATCTGATTGGCTGGTGCCTTTATCACCTTGCACATATCACTGGTTTATCACTTCCTTATGCCTTCTCCAGGTTAATACATCTGCCCCCATGGGCACTGCTGCTCCTGAGAAGCTGTGCTCCTCAGCGCCACCTATTGTCGAGTCAGCCCGCTGCCGGCGCCTCTATGAATAGACCAGCTCCTCCGTCTTTATTAAAAAAAAAAATTTTTAAACTAATCGTTCAGCTGGGGTGATGGAGTGGAGAGCAGGGGGGGGGGGGTTTTCTAGGTACTCAGAAACCCCCCCTGCGTGCACTAGTGGGGGTGGTCCCGGGAAGGACCCAGGTCATGGTGCAGTGTAAACGGGTAAGCCAGGTTGATGCATCCGGGTTCAGTATGATTTCCCGATGGACAGGATGCAGTCAGTCAGAATCCCAACAGTCGCATCCCGTCAATCAGAATTCTGACAGCCTCCTCTAAAGTACCCTAACCCTCCCTTGTGGGTGCCTAAACCTAACCATTTACAGTATAGGGAGAGACAATACTGAAAGAGAATATCATCTCCAAGCACCGGCGGCTGCACCTGTGTGCGGTGACGTTGCTGTCCATGCAATAAGCCGGGTCCTGCCGCCAGTCTGAAAGGGGTCTCAGCTGGGGCGGCCCTCCTCATGCTTGACCTTTATACAAAATCCTGGGTGCAACCCAGCATTTTAGTCTAAAAGGGGTATAAAATGTAATAAGATCCAAAGAGAAAGCTAGCTGCTGGGGTCACATGCAGGAAAACTACTCAATAGATATAATTAATGCATTTAATAATAAATAACCCACAAAAAACTATTACACAAAAGAAAAAAAAAACTCCCAGGAGTAAAATACCCACTAATTACATATATTCACTTCAGCAAGTGTCCATCGTAAGTTAAAAACAAAATACTTTACATGGAAACATAGAATATGACGGCAGATAATAATTTCTAGGTCAATCTAGTCTGTCACTTTTTCTTTTATCCTTTTGGTAACTCATTTGTTCCTTAGGTCTTTGTTGGGCTCCTCCATTTCTTAACCAGCACTAGCGCTTTCAGCTTAGTGACTGTTGCCCAAAAAGCAATGAAAAAGATGACATGAGGTCCCCCTTGATTTTAGTCTCAGACCAGTTGGCAATAGGGATGGCTTCGCAAAAAAATACCTGCTCCCCTTCATAGGCATTTACCAGTCCTTGTGTAAATAACACTAAGGTTCTTCCAGGAGCTGTGTAGCAGTGGGTGTTGGGTAATAAGTGTAAGAATATATTTATGACTCTTTGTTCTTGATGCATTACAGGTATCAGAGTGGTCATGTGCCAAAAACAGAAATGTTGGCACTTGGAGAATTACAAGTGCTAGTTAGTCTCTAAAACAAAGGCACAAGTTTAATAACAAAAGCTGCCTGATATCGCTCCGAAGAAGATATTTTTATTAACTTCCTGAAGTCTTCTACTTTTAATCTAATTAGGGGTTAAGAAAACCCCTAACCTAACAATTGCAACTGCATGCCACAGAGTCTACCAAATGACTAAATATAGTATAGATGGAAATTCACCTATACTGCTTAATACTGGGAGGCATTTGATATGCCGGCTGTTGGGATCCGGGCGCTCAGCATACCGGCACTGGAATCCCGACAGCTAGCATACCGACAACTATCTTCCCTCTTGGGGTGTCCACGTCACCCCTGGAGGGAGAATAAATAGCGTGGAACGCATAGCACGCCACTGTGCCTGCAGCGTGGCGAGCGCAGCGAGCCCGCAAGGGGCTCTTTTGCACTTGCCCCGATGCCAGCATGCCAGCTGTCAGGATCCCAGTGCCGGTATGCTGGGCACTGGGATCCAGAGCGCCGGCATACTGTAGTAGACCCCTTAATACTGTATGGTGCATTTCTGCAGTCTCCTGGTGTCAACTGGCCTGCCAAAGCCTGCTAACGACACTAGGCTGAAAGTGATAGTTCTGGTATACAAAAGGTACATAGAACATGAAACCAATCCCACACCAGTACTTCAAGAGCTCAATAAATAAATATTTACTAGAATATCCTATGGTTCCTATTCATTTTCTTATTATTGTGTCTGATATCACAAATATATTTTTTAGGTGCTATCCTAATGTTTCAGGTCTGGGACCAAAAATTCAATAAAGAAAACGAAAAATAAGTGAAACATTTATCTGGATGCACACTGGAACCAATAAAATTCATTTAAAATTTCTTAATTTTTAATGGTATGCATTAAAATTATTTCAACAAGAGTGGTGAAATATTAAAATATAGTGTAATGGAAAAATAAAGTGTGACAATAAAAACTAAAATGTCCGATCAGTGTTATTTGCTGTGAACTTTTATGTCTTTAGAAAGGCGATATTGCCTATAGAATCTGTGTGTGTTTATATTACAAATAATCATCCTGCACATGTATGTCTCTTATCTTGACACCATGTTTTTAATATAATGATGTTTGTTACTGTGCAGCAGGGGTATAGTATTATCTTAGTATTTTACACTTCTCTCCTCTCGGCTTGCAACACAGGGGGTAATTCCAAGTTGATCGCAGCAGGATTTTGATAGCAATTGGGCAAAACCATGTGCACTGCATGTGGGGCAGATATAACATGTGCAGAGAGAGTTAGATTTGGGTGGGTTATTTTGTTTCTGTGCAGGGTAAATACTGGCTGCTTTATTTTTACACTGCAAATTAGATTGCAGATTGAACACACCCCACCCAAATCTAACTCTCTCTGCACATGTTATATCTGCCTCCCCTGCAGTGCACATGGTTTTGCCCAATTGCTATCAAAAATCCTGCTGCGATCAACTTGGAATTACCCCCACAGTATCTATTATTCTGAAACTGTATTCTTAGTGTAGCAATTACTTTTAAATTTATGCAGCAGACATGGTGAAGTTATTTAATTAGCGATGTTTGTTATTTCCAATGTAGTAAATTAAATAAAAGTTCCCCTATCCAGGATTTTTATCCCCTTTTATTTATTGCAGTGTCTTATACCCCTTTTCCACTAGCTAAATTTACCCGTGTTTTTGCACAGAGGCGCGCATCAACACAGGTTTTTAGTAAGTGGAAACAGCTCAACACGGGTTGAGTGACCCTGGAATCCTACCCGGGTAGCTACCTGGGTTGAACACGGTAACATGGTAATGACCTGGATAATTGTGCAGTGAAAACGGTCATTACCCGTGTTTTCAGACCCAAGTGACATCAATAGCTTTTACAGAGCTTACCCGGGTTAAGTGGAAACAGATCCAACCCAGGAATAACCCGTGTCGAAGTGCAGTGGAAACGGCGTGGCCGACACGGGTTGTAGCCGGGTTAAACATCCTGGATCGGACCCGGTACTCAGGTGGAAAAGGGGTATTATTCATTCACATATCATATTCACTAGATTTTCTTATTGGCACACTGGAGGTATTTTAATTTGTATCAGGTATATAGTTTCAAGATGTCTCTGTCATCCTTTATTACATTTCTCAATACTTCCAATGTGTCCCTAGATATGATATTGTGTTTTATTGATTGTAGGGGTTCACTTTATTACCCTTTATCACCTCTGTATTCAATAATCCACCATCCTATGCTGTGAATCATGAAATATAAAACAGCACACTGTTGTTATTCTAACCAATCCTGGTTTGTCATACAATGAATATGGATTATATGCGTCTTTGCTGTTAGTATATTTACCTCAAGTATCAGCTGTGTGCACGGCCCTGCTGCACCGTCCCGTTAAGAAAGTTTTAAAAAATTGTATTGGTTCCAGTGTGCATCCAGAAAAATGTTTCACTTGTTTTTCTTTTTCATTATTGAATTTCTGGTATACAAAAGGTGTCTGCCTGTATAGGTGACACGGAAATTGTTTAGTTGATAGAAAATAATGCAACATTCCAATACACTGGCTGTAGGTCTGTCAAATAAAGTATGTTGGGAAACCAAATTACTGTAGTTTGTGACATTTTTTTTCTCGTTTTTTTTTATTTTTATTTTTTTTAGCATTTGCTTAATTATAGTTTAGTACCATTCCCTGAACAATAATCGAACAAAACAACAAGCTTACATGATTATCAAGCAGTGTATGGTTCTAGTTGTGGACATGTAATCACATATGAAACAAGATTTTGCAACATTCATAAATATAACGTTTTCTTGCAAGTTGTTGGTTGATATTAAGTAGTCTACCTCTGTATCCAAACTGAAGACTTTAACAGCCCCACATGTCTTGTTTATTGTTGTTTGGCAAAGCCATTGGATAACCAGATCAGTCAGCAATTTGGGCAACTTTCACTGATCTATTGGTTATTACTCCTTGCCAGGGGCACATTGGGATGGAAAACCAGCCCAGGAAATTTATGGAAGCAGCCCTAATGGGGGTGCGGTCTGATAAGGTGGTAGGGTCTGTTGAGGGAGTGGCCTTGTAAAATTGTAGCAATGGCAGCATCACTGGATGGCAGAGTTGCTGTACAGCAGAGATGGAATAACAGAATGAATGGGGAAAATGCAGTGTACTGAGTGCGGTGGGCTGCCTGTCATAAGGGGAGTGGGGCCACATGACAACACACAAAACAGGCCCCACAGACATGTCGGCCTACCAGGAACCTTCCTGGTGAGCCCTATGACCAATCCGCCCCTGCTCCTTGCAATACTATTGTATTGTATATATGGTCCACTACACATGGGATTATACTGGGACAGTTCAGCCAGACATTGGGGTCAGTGTATTAGCTGCAGGTTAGTTCGCAGCATGAGTAACAGTGATTATATACAGCACTTATGGTACCTCCAGACTTGCTGAATTTAGTTCTCAGCTCCAAAGGGCATACAACAATCTGCAAGTGTGGGGCAAGATTGTACCTTGGTGTGGGGTGCCATGGAATCAGTCCCCTCCCCCCACGCCCCACACCTAATCAAATCTAAAAGTGTTACCACTATTTTGTAATAATAACAATTATAATATCATAACCAGGCCCGGACTGGCCATCTTGCACGTCTGGCACTGGTCTGAAGGGCCATCCCCCCTGGCACAGTCCCTCCGTGATTGGCACATTTCCCTTCTGCCATCATGGGAGTTGTATCTCTGCAACCCTCTGGAGGCATTTTAGCTGATATACTGTATATACACCTTATCAATGAGTTTTAATTTAAATTCCCTTGTATTTAAAACAAACGTGCTCAGCATGCCATGCAGGGAACTTGAACTCCCATCCATATATACTACAGTCAGACACTTACCACATGAGCTATGTGCTCCTGTGCAGTAAACCAGTCTAATTCTAAAGCTAGGCATGCACTATTCAATTATCTGGCAGATGCTTGGAATGAAAATCTGTTAATGGGTGAAAGCAAATTACAATTGACCATTTGTTACCAAACACTGAAAAATGGACAAAAACTGTTGTTCATACAAATTGGTTAAATCACTGTCAGATTTTGTCCAATTTCCAGTGTTTGGTAACAAATGGTCAATTGTAATTTGCTCTTATCCATTTCAAAATTTTCATTCCAACCAGCCATAATTGTATAGTGTATTCCCAGCTTAACTATATGATAATAGTAATTCTTAGCTAAGAACACTACAGCTAAGCAGATCTATGGAGCTGCCTGCTAGTAAGAGATTCTGAGACAGCCCATGCTGCCCTTACTAGCCTGCAGTTATACACAAACTACATAGATTTACTTAACTACAGTGGTATAAACTAAGAATTACAGCTAGCTTGCATATACAGTACCGTAGTTAAAAATAGAAGAGTATCAACAGAGAAACAAATATCTCATGTGTGAACTGTCTGACACCAGTACATGAGGTTGTGAGTTCAAGACCCCTACATGGCATGCTGAGAATTGTATATTTTAAATATAGGGAAGATTTAAATGAAAGTAACTATTGACTAGGTGCACTTATATTATATTATACTATTACTGATAGCTCAAAAGTTTACTGTCTGAATCCCTTACTTGGAGTGTTGCGCATTTTAATACAGGTGGATTATACCTATACCTATCCTGCTCAATGTGTGACTATGGCACATGTATTTTGGAGTTTCAGTCCTCCCACCCCTCCTTCAGAATGACCTGTGATGTGTGTATTTACAGAGAATGATGTACATTTGAGTGTTGTTTTCATTGTAATTATATTTGTATAGTGAGTGTATAGATTAAGAAGTAGGAGGAAGGAATAGAAAGGGGAGGAGTCTATATCAATTGTTAATATGCCCCTCCTAAAAAGTCTACATCAAGGTGTCATGACATACTAAGGGTAGCTTAGAGCAGCTCAGGGAACCAAAAGTAGGACGCCAGGAGTCCAACGCTGTTGCCCAGTTGGGGCCTGTGTGTTTTATATGCCAAAAATGATTTTTAATCCCAGTCCAGCCCAGCTCATAGCTCTAGTGCTAATAATGGTTTGAGGATTATTCAAAATGTAAATGAATTCCATTTCCACACTGTAACCATATCCTTAACATTATTCTTACCAATGTGAAGTATTTGTCAGTAGCAAGGTACCCCTCACGTTGCAGCTGCTGGAAAGTAAACAGAAAGTTGGGATGGACTGAGGCTCTTAGACCGCTTTGGCAGTGCATTATGTGCGCACACGCACAACAGGGACATGGTCACATTTCACAGGGACAAGCCACAAGTCAGGGGCACCAGCCTTTGTTTAACTGTGTGAAGTGTGGCCGAGCAGAGCTAGACAGGCCAATCAGACCATTGGTCCCTCTGGCATTTGCCAGAAGTGCCAGGTAACAAGTCTCTCTCTGGCTCTCACTATATAAACTTGAATAATTGACAGAATTCTGTGTATGAGTTCATCGTTCACATGGAAAACGTAAAACACACTATTTAGCTATTTAAGACGTAACATGTTTGAACCTATTTGCCTTGCTCAAATTGTGTACTCTATCTAAAGTTCACACATTTATCACAAATGATTGAACATTATAAGAGGTTACTTTGAAAATGTAATGTGTACATCTACAGATTCAGCTATTACTGACAAATGGCTACTGTACTCATCCAATCAAGAGCCAACTGTCAGTTGAATAATAAGTAATAATAAGAATAATAATTATGTACGTTTATTTTTCAGTAATCCAACCACCTCAGATGGAAGTTATTGAAAAGGACCATGTGGAACCAACCCATGTGTATGACAATACAGTAGATTTTTTATATTGCATAGGCCGAGTCTTCTTAGAATTAAGACATAATAAGCCTGAGACACCTGAACTAAACTATTTCAAAAGTTCACACAAACTATGAGGAAACACAGCATGTTTGGTTTTGCGCAGATGTGCCTATTTCACTGCTTAGCACATATGTAGTAATTACCCATCATTCCTGTTTTGGGAACTTCCCCTGTAAATTGTGGTGGCACTTATTGCAGGTGCACTTGACTAAAAATGCATGGTGGAAATAATAAAATAATTTATTTTAATTATCTGAGGGGGCATCAGTGCTCTCTATCTTATGTTTCACTATTGTGTTTAAATTGCATGTAAGTTACAATAGTTATTCTGTATGCTTAGCAGAAAGGTTACATTATTGGAAGTTGAGAATGACTCCCAATTACTAGTACCTCATGTAAATATGTGTAGAAGAAAAATAAAATACAGGGAACAGTCACTGTAGCTACCCACTAACTAGGGATGGTCCCCAAAATGCACCATCTGTACTTACATACTGTGAGTCCTGCTCTGATATCAGTATGGAGACCCTGACAGTTCTTTCCATCAATATTGCACCACCCAGAACATTGAATCATACCTTCCAATGGTCCCAGTTAGTGGGCTTTGAAAGGGGATGATCAGAGATTAGTCTTATTTCATCCCATCTTTACACGTATTACTGCTTCCCAGGATTGTCAGGGGTGTACACCTTTGCATGAAGAATGACACTGTACATACAATGCAATATTTTTACATATATGGTAATGACAAATAATATCTTGCCAATTCTCTAGGGGTATGATGTAATGCACCTCACCCTCTCAGGTGTGATATCATAGGTGTACTGCCCCCCAGGATTTACAGGCTGTTGTAAGAATAACCCATATATATATATATACTGTAAATATATATATATACTGTATATATATATTGTGTTGTAATACTTTTATGGCCACAGATTACCATGTAGTAGAATTATTAGCGAAAACCCATAATAATGTGCTATGACTATTGTGGGTCTTCATCTATGCCATAGGTATCTAACAGACTATAAATTAGGAATCAATGGCCTTGTAGTGGAAATATCATACAGTGCAAGCCTTTAATTGTTAGGTTCAGTGCTGGTTTTAACTTAGGGACCATACATCTTTACCAGACACAGAACATGTCATTTTCTAAATGTACAGGATGCGTAGCACAGCGAGCCAATGTGCATGCCTATACTCTGCACTCAGGACATGTCTTCTGCATGCTACAACTGCATCTAATGTAACTGTGTGGAGAGGTGGAAACTCTTAGGGGTATATTTACTAAAGTGCGGGTTTACAGAAGTGGAGATGTTGCACATAGCAACCAATCAGATTCTACTTATTATGTATCTAGCAGTTTCTAGAAGATAATAGCTAGAATCTGATTGGATACTATGGACAGCATCTCACACTTTAGTAAATATATACCCCTTAAACCCTGTGCAAAAGTAATCAGAAAAGTCCAGCCCCCTATCACTTTAGAGAGCCATCCTTTCACATTTCTAAGTGAATGGTACACACATTTATTCATTGAAATACTGCTCAGTCTAAACCAAGAAATGCATCTTAAAAATGCCCATCCACATCTCTTTTTGATTTTAATAATCTCACAACTGAAATCTTTTTTTGCACTGCTCTGCAAAATTAGGCCCACTAGTATAACTTACTGTTGAGTAAGAAATGCCCACTCACCTCCTCCCATTGGCCACTGCAAATGTTTGCTCCTCCGCATATGTAGTCATCTTGCTTTGTAAGCAAGTTACCTGTTGTTAATTAGTGTTAAGAACTATTGTTGGAATATCTATACAGGTTTCACATTCTGCAGTGTATTAGACGACTTTCCTCCTCTCCATCACCGACCTGCTCAAATCTCTTACTATGTGTGCTGACCCTTTTGCATCTTCCTTTTGCTTGAATGATGTGGTCTCTATTAACTATATATATGCCTCTTACCGCTTTTCCACTGACATAAAAAATCCCGGGTACTTGCTCGTGAACGTGCAAAACCCGGGATGTTGGTCAGTGGAAAAGGAGACTACCCGGGATTAAGTCCCACGGTCCCTGTCCCTGCTCTCGACCAGGGTCAAGGAGTGAGACCTGGGAATTTGCTGAGATGATAGACATGGCAGTTTCCTGGGTCGCAGTGGAAAAGGGGCATAAGGCACTCTCTAGACCAGTGATGGGCAACAGGTGGTCCTTAAGCCTCATTAGCGGCCTCCAGTTACTTCCTACTTTGATGTCATAATTGTTTGTTATAATTTATAATGCTTGTTTAAAAAGCCTACTGATGTGTTATTACAGACCGGTGTTTCTTTCAGTAATTAAATGTATTCATTTAACTTTCTACTGAGAGTTATAGGCCCTATACACTGGACGATCCGCCGCCGAGCGACCCGGCGGCGGGGGGGCAGTGACGGGGGAGTGAAGTTTCTTCACTCCCCCCATCACCCGGCTGCATTGAAGTGCAGGCAAATATGGACGAGATCGTCCATATTGGCCTGCATGTACAGCCGACGGGGGACCAGCGATGAACGAGATCATTCATATCGTGCAGTCATGTCAGCCAGTGTGTAGGGCCCATAAGAGTACTGTGCAGCCCTTTGAAGGCTAGAAGGCTGCCCAGAGCGGCCTCTGAACACTGTATCAGTTTGCCTATCACTGCTCTAGACTATGCTTCACAAGCACCTTTACTCTCCAATAACCATCCTTATTGGTGCTGTTAATATTTTTTACTTGCTATGTAATACAATATATCATCTATTACAAATATATCTATCTATATACTCCCAGATATCTCTTTGTCTTTTTGACAATTTTCAGTCTTGTTTTACTACTGTGTTTGTTTCTGATTGTAAAGTGTTGCTGAATATGCTGCCCCAGTTTGCGCTTCTTAAATGACTTCCACCTTATACAGAAGATTATTAAAAAGAAAGTTTGGATAAACATATTCATGGCATATTAAACTCCATTTCTACAAGTAGGGCGATTTAAGAAACAGGGGATGCTTTCTTAGCTCTTTCCTTTAGCTCATGAATGTTTTTAATGGTGTCCTTAACGAAGATATAAGAATGGTGAGCCAAGCAAGGTTGTAGAAAAAAATAATTATACTAGTTGATCTTTCACAAGTAAATGGAAAAAAACAAACAAACAAAAAAGTTGTTTTTCTTTGCAGATTAATTGTACAACAAGTGCTCCAAGAATTAAAGCAATATCATGGGTAGGTGCACATTACTTACTGCTTAATATGGTGGTAATTGTGCTGTAATGATTAGTCCTAATAGTTCTTTAGTAAAAAGTATTTTATTATGAGAGTCCTATAGGACATTTCATTCTTGATTTTACTTCATTAGGACCAAAAATAAGCAAGGGAGCTGTGAGCCGAAGCAAAGTCTAACCTGGTTCGAGTTCCTGTCAAACGAGTGGGTAATTTCACAAACTACATATGTAAACTGGAACTATGGGTTAATCCTATTACATGTGTACCTTTTTTATTTTGTTATTTGCCCTACATTCTGTATCTAATTCCCCTTATTGAATAGAATATGTTAACAAAGCAAAATAGTTGGTATCTGATCGCCCTATATTAAGTAGGGGTAATAAGTAAGGAACGATACAAAAAGTTTAGAGAGTAATTAAAATAATTTTATGGAAAAGTTATACAGTAATTATATTTAAGCGAAATGTCAGGGTATGTTACAGACTGGGCGCTGCTCCATGTGAACCAACATGCAGGGTGATAAAAAGGTATACTGAACACACACACACACATATATATATATATATATATATATATACCGTGTGTGTATGTATATATATATATATATATATATATATATATAGAAAAAATCCAAGAATAACCACAAAAGCGATCAAACCCAGAAGAACCAGCACACAGCTTAGATGCAAAAGGAAGTTTTACTTGTCCAGAAAATTCATTAAAAGAGGCAACAAGCATATAGCACACATGATGGTAGCAGCATGAATATATCAATGAGTACTTATCATTCCATTCCGACAGCTGTTTCGATTATCTTCTTCATGGGAATAGATAAAGTGACATGGTGCTGTACACTGCCAACCGCAGTGTCTATTTCCAAAGTGACATGTGCCTTGAGTGCTTAGCCCATGAGTGCCTTATATAGTGTGTGGAGTACTTACCTGTGAGCTGTCTCACCTGTTCCCCGTCACATGTGGAAGTCAGTTACGTCACCTCCAAGCAGCACGGCGAGCCGTGAACCGGAAGTGACGTACAGGGGAAGGTTTTGTCCGCTACACATCGTCTGCAGCCACACGATGGAGCCGGACCCTATCCTTCCTGCACGGAGAAACACGTCTCCGTAACTGTGTCCCAGTGCTGTGGGTCGCCCTCGGGCTGCGCGTCACCACTAACGCGTCACCCGTGGCAACCAGCAGGCTGCGCTCAAGACAGTCCGGGCAAATGAACACACCCGGAACTGAAGAGCCACCTAGCCTGTTTCCGGGGACAAGGGGAGAGGCGCACAGGCATCGAATAACAACAAATACTATACAGTACAAAATGACATAAAACAAATAATATAAAAAGATGAATCATATGATTAATGCACAAATATAGTATGATAATAAAGCATGTATATGGCCAGTAATGAGTTATTTGACAATAAGTTGATATGGATTAATGTATGTCACTGGCTACATTACTAATTACTATGCGTTAATTATATCCTATAGATCATGCTTTATAAGAAAGCCAAAACATGCAGGCCTTTTAGTAAGTAGATATATGAATCATCAACTGAAATATACATATAAATACAAAAAAATTTTTTTTAAAATGAACAAATAGTAACTAGATTAGACAATGGATCCGGATGCAAAGTCATCAGGCCCACATGTGCTCAGATACAAAAAATGAAAAAATATATAAAAAAGGAAACAAAAGAAAAAAGAAAAAAAAGAGAAAAAAGAAAAAATGAATTATTTATAAAAAAGGTACCAAAGAGAATTCCTCATTAAGTCCCAATGGTGAAAGGGAAAACAGCCGTCGGATCCAGCGGCATTCCTGTTGTAGTAGCAGCTTATGACGGTCACCACCCCTCTTCAATGGTGGTATATGGTCGATGGGCATAAATAATAGATCTTTAATATGATGACCTTGATGAACAAAGTGTTTAGCAACTGGCGGAGTAGAGTTCTCAATTTTAATGAACGCTTTCTTAATCGATGACCGATGCAGGGCCATTCGTTCTTTGAGCATTCTGATGGTCTTTCCAACATACAGTTTCTTGCAGGGGCATTGGATCACGTAAACGACATATTTAGTCTCACATGTCATTCGATGTTTCAATCGAAAAATATCTCCCCTGGTTGGATGGACAAACGTGCTGCCTGTGTGCATATGCTTGCAATTAACACAGGAGCCACATTTGTGTGCTCCTGGTCTCAATTGTAGCCAGCCAGTGCCTTGTTGTGACATTGGTGCTATATCAGAGTAGGTGATCTGATCTTTGAGATTTGGACTACGTTTGTAGCTGAATAATGGTAAGCTGTCGCAGAATTTTCCCATAGTTGGATCTGCCTGTAGAATGTGCCAATGCTTGGAGATCGCACGTCTCATGGCACCAGAGGCAACGGAATATGTACTGGAAAAGACCAATCGTCCAATCTCTGGATCGTTATTCTTAGATCTTGATACTTCTGAGCGTTCCATCTGGAGGCATCTCGTGATAGCCCCTTGTATCTCTGTCGAATCATAGCCCCTCTCAATAAATTTCTTGCCCATCTCGGTCAAAGCAGCTGGTATTGATAATTCATCAGAGGTTATTCGCATCACACGTAAAAGTTGAGAAAAAGGTAGTCCCTTCTTTAATGGCTGCGGATGGAAACTTGTAGCCAATAAGAGAGAATTTTTGTCTGTAGGCTTCCTATACACCTGAGTGGTGATAGACCCATTGTTTAATTTAATCGTAACATCCAAAAAATTAATAGAAAAAAAGTCGTGAACACATGTGAGCCTGATAGACCCTGGAATTTGATTTAATCTGGTAATAAATTGTTGAAGCTTAGTCTCACCCCCAGTCCACAGCATGAACAGGTCGTCAATATATCGCACATAGAACAAAATATAAGATGAAAATTCCTGATCTGCCATGATATATTGTTGTTCATACTGAAACATAAACAAATTAGCATACGATGGGGCCACATTGGACCCCATCGCTGTGCCCTGTAATTGTAAGTAAAATGAATTTTCAAACAAAAAATAATTTTTATGTAAAATAAAATCTAACAAAAGTAGCAAAAATTCACTTGGTGGACCCTCATACTGTGGACTGGAGGCGATGGCCTTCCTAGTTGCCTCAATGCCCTCAAGATGATTAATACAAGTGTATAAACTGGTGACATCAAGTGTCACCAGTATACAATCATTGGGAACAGAACCAACCGCCTTTAATTTCGATAGAAAATCTGAAGTGTCTTTGATGAAATATGGCGTTGATTGCACAACCGGCTGTAAAAAGAAGTCTACAAATTGGGATAATGTCTGGCACAAAGAGCCCCTGGAGGATATGATAGGTCTTCCAGGGGGTTTGTCCAGACATTTGTGGACTTTGGGCAAAACATAAATCAAAGGAATACGGGGAAAATCCTGAGTAAGGAATTTGGCAGTTTGGTCGTCAATCCAATAATTAGACACACCTAAGCCAATAATGGAGTCTGCCTCGCGTTTAAAATTATTGGTTGGATCAAAACGCAGTTGTTTGTAACATTGTTTGTCGGCCAGTTGTCGGTTAATTTCATCAATATAATCAGTACGGTTTAATAATACCACGCCCCCACCCTTGTCGGCGGGGCGTATGATGACCTTAGGATTATCTCTTAGAGATTTGACTGCCAGCCTTTCTAATTTGGTCATATTGTGATTTTTAATTTTGATGTTCTTAATGCAGGGTAAGGTTTCTTTTTTAACTAAATTCATGAAAACCTCAATGGCAGGATTCATAGACGGTGGGTCAAAATTACTGGGTGTTTTAAATTGACTCCTATTGGCAGAATCAGTGTCCTTTTTTGAGAAGTAGTCTTTAAGTTTAAGTTGTCGAAAAAATTTAAATAATTCAACCTCACATTCAAACTCATTTTGTTTATACGTTTGAACAAAAGTGAGTCCTTTAGATAGTACTGACATTTCTGCCTCAGTTGGAGTATATTCTGATAAATTAAAGACAGTTATTTCCGTCCCCCCTTGTAATTCCTGCCTCCTGCACTTTTTGTGTTTGAGCCCCCCTCTCCTGCATGGTCTCTTGAGTCCGGGGTCTCTTTTGTTTTGCTCCTGGTGAACGTTTTGTCCCCTAAAAAATGGAATGGAATGATAAGTACTCATTGATATATTCATGCTGCTACCATCATGTGTGCTATATGCTTGTTGCCTCTTTTAATGAATTTTCTGGACAAGTAAAACTTCCTTTTGCATCTAAGCTGTGTGCTGGTTCTTCTGGGTTTGATCGCTTTTGTGGTTATTCTTGGATTTTTTCTACATGATTATACCAACCGTGCACTAGCGTTCTGTCTAATTGTAAGTGAGAAGCGGCTGCTTTTGTGGATTTGTTTATATGTCATGGTAACGGACTGTTATTATGGACTGGGAGCTGCACCACAAATATAATCTTCATTTTTTTCATATTTTTTCATTTTTTATTTTTCATTTTTCAGTTTCTTTTGGAACTTGTTTTTTCTAAAGTAACTGTTTTTGTGCATCTTATTTTTTTTTGTGTGTTGTGTATTTTTTTGGGACAATGGATCTGGATGCTAAGGATATTACTGGGACAAAACGATTCTTGGACAAAGAAGTTTCCAAGATTTTGTTTTCTTCCACTGAACAATTAGCATTTGATGTAGATACTCCCACTGAAATATACTCTGATTTGTTGCAATTACGTAAAAGGCTTGTAGAACTGGAACTACACGGTTTAACGATATCCCAATATCATAAAGAAAATTTAATTCCCCGTGGTTTCAGAATTAAAAACCAGCCTACACTTGGTCGGAACAACAAAGAGTTTTGTCGTCAGTGGTGTCAGATACTCAATCAATGTAGTTTTGACTTAATGGTATTGGTGGTGCAACAAGTCAACACTGACATTGACAATATTAAAAAGGAAATATTGGGCTATGAGCGTGCAGGCTTAGAAACTTTAAAAACAGACTCTACAAATGATTGGTTAACCAAACTAGACGACTCAATCCAAACATTTAAAAACGAATTATTGGTTTTTAAAAAAACTAAATATCGTAAAGTAAAAGACGATTATAGGGATCTGAGAGTCTACCCGTGGTTATTCACACAGACTAACAGACGTCCCTGGAGAAAAGGTCAAAATTTCCGTAATAAAACTGAGGTTCAATTCACGGATATAGAATCACACACTTCTCAAAGTGATTCGGACCATTCAGGTAACTACAGGGGTCGTTTTTTAGGGGACAAAACGTTCACCAGGAGCAAAACAAAAGAGACCCCGGACTCAAGAGACCGTGCAGGAGAGGGGGGCTCAAACACAAAAAGTGCAGGAGGCAGGAATTACAAGGGGGGACGGAAATAACTGTCTTTAATTTATCAGAATATACTCCAACTGAGGCAGAAATGTCAGTACTATCTAAAGGACTCACTTTTGTTCAAACGTATAAACAAAATGAGTTTGAATGTGAGGTTGAATTATTTAAATTTTTTCGACAACTTAAACTTAAAGACTACTTCTCAAAAAAGGACACTGATTCTGCCAATAGGAGTCAATTTAAAACACCCAGTAATTTTGACCCACCGTCTATGAATCCTGCCATTGAGGTTTTCATGAATTTAGTTAAAAAAGAAACCTTACCCTGCATTAAGAACATCAAAATTAAAAATCACAATATGACCAAATTAGAAAGGCTGGCAGTCAAATCTCTAAGAGATAATCCTAAGGTCATCATACGCCCCGCCGACAAGGGTGGGGGCGTGGTATTATTAAACCGTACTGATTATATTGATGAAATTAACCGACAACTGGCCGACAAACAATGTTACAAACAACTGCGTTTTGATCCAACCAATAATTTTAAACGCGAGGCAGACTCCATTATTGGCTTAGGTGTGTCTAATTATTGGATTGACGACCAAACTGCCAAATTCCTTACTCAGGATTTTCCCCGTATTCCTTTGATTTATGTTTTGCCCAAAGTCCACAAATGTCTGGACAAACCCCCTGGAAGACCTATCATATCCTCCAGGGGCTCTTTGTGCCAGACATTATCCCAATTTGTAGACTTCTTTTTACAGCCGGTTGTGCAATCAACGCCATATTTCATCAAAGACACTTCAGATTTTCTATCGAAATTAAAGGCGGTTGGTTCTGTTCCCAATGATTGTATACTGGTGACACTTGATGTCACCAGTTTATACACTTGTATTAATCATCTTGAGGGCATTGAGGCAACTAGGAAGGCCATCGCCTCCAGTCCACAGTATGAGGGTCCACCAAGTGAATTTTTGTTACTTTTGTTAGATTTTATTTTACATAAAAATTATTTTTTGTTTGAAAATTCATTTTACTTACAATTACAGGGCACAGCGATGGGGTCCAATGTGGCCCCATCGTATGCTAATTTGTTTATGTTTCAGTATGAACAACAATATATCATGGCAGATCAGGAATTTTCATCTTATATTTTGTTCTATGTGCGATATATTGACGACCTGTTCATGCTGTGGACTGGGGGTGAGACTAAGCTTCAACAATTTATTACCAGATTAAATCAAATTCCAGGGTCTATCAGGCTCACATGTGTTCACGACTTTTTTTCTATTAATTTTTTGGATGTTACGATTAAATTAAACAATGGGTCTATCACCACTCAGGTGTATAGGAAGCCTACAGACAAAAATTCTCTCTTATTGGCTACAAGTTTCCATCCGCAGCCATTAAAGAAGGGACTACCTTTTTCTCAACTTTTACGTGTGATGCGAATAACCTCTGATGAATTATCAATACCAGCTGCTTTGACCGAGATGGGCAAGAAATTTATTGAGAGGGGCTATGATTCGACAGAGATACAAGGGGCTATCACGAGATGCCTCCAGATGGAATGCTCAGAAGTATCAAGATCTAAGAATAACGATCCAGAGATTGGACGATTGGTCTTTTCCAGTACATATTCCGTTGCCTCTGGTGCCATGAGACGTGCGATCTCCAAGCATTGGCACATTCTACAGGCAGATCCAACTATGGGAAAATTCTGCGACAGCTTACCATTATTCAGCTACAAACGTAGTCCAAATCTCAAAGATCAGATCACCTACTCTGATATAGCACCAATGTCACAACAAGGCACTGGCTGGCTACAATTGAGACCAGGAGCACACAAATGTGGCTCCTGTGTTAATTGCAAGCATATGCACACAGGCAGCACGTTTGTCCATCCAACCAGGGGAGATATTTTTCGATTGAAACATCGAATGACATGTGAGACTAAATATGTCGTTTACGTGATCCAATGCCCCTGCAAGAAACTGTATGTTGGAAAGACCATCAGAATGCTCAAAGAACGAATGGCCCTGCATCGGTCATCGATTAAGAAAGCGTTCATTAAAATTGAGAACTCTACTCCGCCAGTTGCTAAACACTTTGTTCATCAAGGTCATCATATTAAAGATCTATTATTTATGCCCATCGACCATATACCACCATTGAAGAGGGGTGGTGACCGTCATAAGCTGCTACTACAACAGGAATGCCGCTGGATCCGACGGCTGTTTTCCCTTTCACCATTGGGACTTAATGAGGAATTCTCTTTGGTACCTTTTTTATAAATAATTCATTTTTTCTTTTTTCTCTTTTTTTTCTTTTTTCTTTTGTTTCCTTTTTTATATATTTTTTCATTTTTTGTATCTGAGGACATGTGTGCCTGATGACTTTGCATCCGGATCCATTGTCTAATCTAGTTACTATTTGTTCATTTAAAAAAAAAAATTTTTGTATTTATATGTATATTTCAGTTGATGATTCATATATCTACTTACTAAAAGGCCTGCATGTTTTGGCTTTCTTATAAAGCATGATCTATAGGATATAATTAACGCATAGTAATTAGTAATGTAGCCAGTGACATACATTAATCCATATCAACTTATTGTCAAATAACTCATTACTGGCCATATACATGCTTTATTATCATACTATATTTGTGCATTAATCATATGATTCATCTTTTTATATTATTTGTTTTATGTCATTTTGTACTGTATAGTATTTGTTGTTATTCGATGCCTGTGCGCCTCTCCCCTTGTCCCCGGAAACAGGCTAGGTGGCTCTTCAGTTCCGGGTGTGTTCATTTGCCCGGACTGTCTTGAGCGCAGCCTGCTGGTTGCCACGGGTGACGCGTTAGTGGTGACGCGCAGCCCGAGGGCGACCCACAGCACTGGGACACAGTTACGGAGACGTGTTTCTCCGTGCAGGAAGGATAGGGTCCGGCTCCATCGTGTGGCTGCAGACGACGTGTAGCGGACAAAACCTTCCCCTGTACGTCACTTCCGGTTCACGGCTCGCCGTGCTGCTTGGAGGTGACGTAACTGACTTCCACATGTGACGGGGAACAGGTGAGACAGCTCACAGGTAAGTACTCCACACACTATATAAGGCACTCATGGGCTAAGCACTCAAGGCACATGTCACTTTGGAAATAGACACTGCGGTTGGCAGTGTACAGCACCATGTCACTTTATCTATTCCCATGAAGAAGATAATCGAAACAGCTGTCGGAATGGAATGATAAGTACTCATTGATATATTCATGCTGCTACCATCATGTGTGCTATATGCTTGTTGCCTCTTTTAATGAATTTTCTGGACAAGTAAAACTTCCTTTTGCATCTAAGCTGTGTGCTGGTTCTTCTGGGTTTGATCGCTTTTGTGGTTATTCTTGGATTTTTTCTACATGATTATACCAACCGTGCACTAGCGTTCTGTCTAATTGTAAGTGAGAAGCGGCTGCTTTTGTGGATTTGTTTATATATATATATATATACAATGCTCAAAAAAATAAAGGGAACACTAAAATAACACATCCTAGATCTGAATGAATGAAATATTCTTATTAAATACTTTGTTCTTTACATAGTTGAATGTGCTGACAACAAAATCACACAAAAATTATCAATGGAAATCAAATTTATTAACCCATGGAGGTCTGGATTTGGAGTCACCCTCAAAATTAAAGTGGAAAAACACACTACAGGCTGATCCAACTTTGATGTAATGTCCTTAAAACAAGTCAGAATGAGGCTCAGTAGTGTCTGTGGCCTCCACGTGCCCGTGTGACCTCCCTACAATGCCTGGGCATGCTCCTGATGAGGTGGCGGATGGTCTCCTGAGGGATCTCCTCCCAGACCTGGACTAAAGCATCCGCCAACTCCTGGACAGTCTGTGGTGCAACGTGGTGTTGGTGGATGGAGCGAGACATGATGTCCCAGATGTGCTCAATCGGATTCAGGTCTGGGGAATGGGCGGGCCAGTCCATAGCATCAATGCCTTCGTCTTGCAGGAACTGCTGACACACTCCAGCCACATGATGTCTAGCATTGTCTTGCATTAGGAGGAACCCAGGGCCAACCGCACCAGCATATGGTCTCACAAGGGGTCTGAGAATCTCATCTCGGTACCTAATGGCAGTCAGGCTACCTCTGGCGAGCACATGGAGGGCTGTGCGGCCCCCCAAAGAAATGCCACCCCACACCATTACTGACCCACTGCCAAACCGGTCATGCTGGAGGATGTTGCAGGCAGCAGAATGTTCTCCTTGGCGTCTCCAGACTCTATCACGTCTGTCACATGTGCTCAGTGAGAACCTGCTTTCATCTGTGAAGAACACAGGGCACCAGTGGCGAATTTGCCAATCTTGGTGTTCTCTGGCAAATGCCAAACGTCCTGCACGGTGTTGGGCTGTAAGCACAACCCCCACCTGTGGACGTCGGGCCCTCATACCACCCTCATGGAGTCTGTTTCTGATCGTTTGAGTAGACACATGCACATTTGTGGCTTGCTGGAGGTCATTTTGCAGGGCTCTGGCAGTGCTCCTCCTGTTCCTCCTTGCACAAAGGAGGATGTAGCGGTCCTGCTGCTGGGTTGTTGCCCTCCTACGGCCTCCTCCACATCTCCTGATGTACTGGCCTGTCTCCTGGTAGCGCCTCCATGCTCTGGACACTACCCTGACAGACACAGCAAACCTTCTTGCCACAGCTCGCATTGATGTGCCATCCTTGGATGAGTTGCACTACCTGAGCCACTTGTGTGGGTTGTAGGGAGGTCATACAGGCACATGGAGGCCACACACACTACTGAGCCTCATTTTGACTTGTTTTAAGGACATTACATCAAAGTTGGATCAGCCTGTAGTGTGTTTTTCCACTTTAATTTTGAGGGTGACTGCAAATCCAGACCTCCATGGGTTAATAAATTTGATTTCCATTGATAATTTTTGTGTGATTTTGTTGTCAGCACATTCAACTATGTAAAGAACAAAGTATTTAATAAGAATATTTCATTCATTCAGATCTAGGATGTGTTATTTTAGTGTTCCCTTTATTTTTTTGAGCAGTATATATATATATATATATATATATGATATCCAGTAGTATTAAAAAAAGTAGCAGTAGAAGTAGTAGTAAAAAAAGGCAATTTAATATTAAGAACAGATACAATGGACACAAAAATGTAAAATATGGTTTAAAGGTGTGCAAAGACAAGTTAAAGCATATGCAATGCTGGGAGCAGTGCTTCATCAGTGTCTTCATTTCAGAATGTCAAATGAGAATGGATCCTACCCATATTGGTCAAGAGGAGCCGCAGGTTTTTAGAGAACAGACATGCAGGGTACCCAGGTGAACCCTGCATATAGCTCCTAGACTTTGTCCAAAGTGGGCAATCAAATCCTGATGAAGGTGATCCGAATGCACAGATCAAATTTTCCAACGCGTTTTGAGACAGCTGCGGTCTTTTCTTCAAGTACTAGCCAAGGATCCATTATGATTTGACATTCTTAAATTAAGGGGTCTATTAAGGGGTCTATTTACTAAGCCTTAAGGGCCCTATACACTACAACGATAATGCCCGATTTAATCTGATTTTGACCTTTCGGGTCGATAAATTGGATGGAAAGTGGCAAATTGGATGTGTTTTACATCCGATCCGATGCGCGGTCCCGTGAGCATCGGACCGGAGCCCCTAGGTCATTGGTGCTGCACTCGTGATATGTCGGTTCCCGCAGGCATGGCTGGGATCGCATAAGATACATCATATGCAAAAGGATCGCATACGATGTATCGTATGCGATCCTGCCGCCTGGAAGGCTGCCGGGCGGGCCAAGGGAAATCTTATGTAACATGAGGGTCCGACATGTCGCTGTAGTGTATTGGGCCCTTTAGAGTGAGATGGAGATAAAGTACCAGCCAATTAGCTCCTAACTTCCATGTTACAGTCAGTGGGGCAGATGTATTAACCTGGAGAAGGCATAAGGAAGTGATAAACCAGTGATATGTGCAAGGTGATAAAGGCAGCAGCCAATCAGATCATACTGTTAATTTACATATTAGAGCTGATTGGCTGGTGCCTTTATCACCTTGCATTTATCACTGGTTCATCACTTCCTTATGCCTTCTCAAGGTTAATACATCTGCCCCACTGTGTTTGAAAAATGACAGTTAGGAGCTGATTGGAACTCTGTCTTCATCCACTTAGCAAATAGACCCCCAAGACACATACAAAGCTCTGTTCCCAGCACTGCATATGCTTTAAGTTGTCTTTGCACACTTTTTAATCATATTTTACATTTCTATGTCCATTGTATTGTCCTTAGTATTAAATTGCCTTTTTTTTTTTTACTACAAATACTACTGGATATCTTTATTTATATATATATATATATATATATACAGTATACCTTTTTATCACTCTGCATGTTGGTTCACACGGGACATCGCCCAGTCTGTAACATACCCTGACATTTCACTTAAACTAAGGTTCCACAAGGGAAACCCCTTTGTTGGAATACGTACAGGAGTCCACCAGATGGGATGCCGGCTGTCACTATACTGACAGCGGCATCACATCAGCTGGAATCCCAGCAGTGAGGTAGCGAGTCCCCTTTTGGGCTTGCTGCGCTCACCACGCTTCGGGCTCAGTGGCGAGCTTCCCTCGCCACAGCTAATAATCCCACTTGGGTGGTGGCATGGACCCACGACCCGAGTGGGAATACCGAGCTGCATTCCTGAATGCCGGGATCCCTACAGGTGTTATTTTAACCGCATCCCCCTTTGTCACAGCAGGCTTGCTAGCATCCAGGGAAGCAACCAATTGGCAACCTCAAGCATACCATCTAGCAGTTATATTTAGTTTCAATTTGTGTGGTATCATCTCCTGGTTAACATACTTTATTATTGTTGTCCCACATAAAGGCTAGAAGGCACAGGGAAACCTGAGAAAGTGGAAAGGGGGACAAAAGTGAAAAGAAGACTTAGCTCACTGAAGAATAGAGTCACTGGATCCTGGCAAAAAGATAAGGTACTAAAATGAATTTATGGGTTACTATCACTGAGTCTTTAGCAATCTATATTGTAATACAAATAACCATGACTTACCAATAAACCTCCACTAAGGATTAACAGTCCATGGGTTGAATGTGACGCACTGTAATAGTTGAGAGTCAGCGTGATTCAAGGCCTGATTCAGAGGTGGGAGCTAAGTGAACTGAATGCTAGTGCACATGCATCTGAGTCACACTGTGCATATGCTCATTGGTCTTACAACGGTGGTCACAGTGCAAATTTGTATGTAGAGTGATTGATAGTCAGTTACCATTAATGGGAGGTAATGGCGATAGTGAATCAACTGCAGGCATGTCTCGATCATTTTGGGGGCATGTCTCAGCCTACAACTGCACCAGTGTACACAGGGGTGTGGTATGTGTGACCGGCGGTCAAGAGACCGCCAGTCAGCATATCTATGCCAGTATCCCAGCAGCGGAATGCCGGTGTGTGTGTGTGTGTGTGTGTGGGGGGGGGGGGGGGGCGGCGATGCAACAATCCCCCACGAGTGGGAATAGTCCCTGTTGCCGACCATCGGGATTGTGAGGGTGCAGGATGTAGGGGGAGGTATTGTGACCGGCGGTCTCCTGACCACCGGTCACATAACTACATCCCATACACAGTTACAATGGCGATGCGGCTTATTTCCAATGAACATTCTGAGCAACCATAGGTGGTGTGACTGATGCTGCATCTTTATACGCAAACATCAGATTAGAGACACCATTAGTGTACATCTCTGTGCACATAACAATGGCTGCATCATTAGGATATTTTTGCAACTCTGTTGCATACAAAAACCACATCCACCTCTGAATCAGGCCCTCAGTAAAAGCATTACACAAAAATTTGTCGAATAAGTCTTTAACTTTGTGTGGCAACTCTCAGGGCTGACATCAGAAATTGTGGGGCCCAGGACTGACAAATTAGGCAGCCCCCCACCGAAACCATATTATGCCCCATGCACCATATTAAGGGCCTAATTCAGACCTAATCGCAGCAACAAACTTGTTCTCTAATGGGCAAAACCATGTACACCGCAGGTGGGGCAGAGAAAACATGTGCAGAGAGTTAGATTCGGGTGGGCTATATTGTTTCTGTGCAGGGTAAATACTGGCTGCTTAAGTTTTACACTGCAATTTAGATTTCAGTTCGACACACCCCACCCATATCTAACTCTCTCTGCACATGTTATATCTGCCCCCCCCCCCCCCCTTCCTGCAGTGCACACAGTTTTGCCCATTAGAGGAAAATTTGCTGCTGCGATCAGGTCTGAATTAGGTCCTACGTCCCCACAGTAATGCCCCTAACACCATATTATGTGCCTACAGTTATGCCCCTATCACCCTGTTATGCCCCACACTGTAATGACCCTGACAACATATTATGCCCCCACATTAATGCCTTTGTCACCATAATATAATAATTATGCGGTACCTGCTCGTTGTCAGGGCGTTCTGCTCATTGTCAAGGGCTTTTGCTTGTTGTCAGGGGTTCTGCTCATTGTCAAGGGGTTTTGCTCACTGTCAGGGCCTTCACCCCCCTTCCCCCTCCCCGACTGCCGCTGCAACCTGTCTGCTTCCTTTCAATAGTTAGAACTATTGAAAATGTCCCTCCCAAAATGACCACCCCCTCAGAGGAGACAGTTATTAAAGATACTACAGCCCCCCCTAGTATCTTTAATAACTGTCTCCTCTGAGGCGGTGGCCATTTTGAAAGGGACATTTTCATTAGGGAGCTGTGGGCAGACAGTGGCAGATGACAGTGACTAGTGGCGGTGAGCCGCATGTGTGGACCTGCCCTTTCCTCTCTATTAAAGAGGCTTTACCCGGGGACAGCTATGCCCGCAGCACTCCCCTGATGGCGGGCTTGCCAACTCTTACAGCACTATTATCATGAACTTAAGTAACCTGGTTGTTGCAATGCGTGTGGGTTACTGTGATAACTGTAAGCAATATAAATGTTGGTGGTTCTGTAGACAGTATTACTATTTTGCTAATTATAAAAAGAAAATATATGTGTTTATGTAGTGAATGAATAAGGAGGCTTGGTAAAGTAAAATAACATGTTTAAACGCATAACTTTCAATCAATAAAATGACGTCAGGAGCATACAGTTTGTGAGAGTCCAATGGAAATGCAATTTTCCTACAATAAGCTAAATGATCTGTACTGTAAAATCAGATGTGTTCTAACTATTCTATGGGCCCTTAGATTTTATTTTTATTTATACAATTATATTTAGTGTGTGTACTGTATTAAGGAGTACATGATATTTCTTCTATTTGGAAAAGGCAGCAAAATATCAGGAAAATTGGTAAATCTCCTTAAAATGCTGAGTTACAGATGGTTATTGACAAAATATACTATAGAAAACTGGATATAAAGAAGACCACGACTAAACATCTACAGTATGAAAAAAAAAAATCCAGAAGCTTGGGATTGTTCTGGTCTTGTCCTACAGTTGGTGTGCGTATACCCAGTAAGAAAGAGTAAAAATTGTTGCCAACTGTATAGCAACAGTGAACTGGATAGCCTGTCAGAGACTGCAAGATTCCAATAATTAGGAGTAGAGTGCCAGCTAATGACAGGGTGCAATAAGATCTTGAAAGTTAATATAAACAGGAGCTGCTTCTGCAGTCACAAGGAGAACCTTCACTGACTTGGCTTCAGTTAAGCTTCAAGCTGCTGTACTCAAGATTGTTGCATACGCACTGTATGTGATCAAAGTCGGATCTGAAGGAGGTGACAGATAGGTGAATATTTATGTTAGGAGGAGAATGTGGTCCCCCCTTGGCTGAGCTAGTGGCTGGATATGTTCTAGCATTAGCACCATGGTGGCACAGTGCTTAGGATTGCTATGTCAAAATGTAAGGAATGCGCACAGAAAAGAGAGGTTGCGTAACCATAATTCTAGCTTTTGTGTCTTTGCCATGTTTCCAACCCAGCAGAGTAAGATATTGGGTCAATGTCAGGGTCCATTTGAGGTTATATATACAAGTTGCAGAAGTAGACTATGAAATTGTTCTGCAGCATGGCACCTAAAGGTGAAAACAAATAAATCATGTATTGTTAACTTTCTAATGTTTGGAGGAATCATGGAGCCTTATTTGTACACCCACTTAGGGATGGCATTAAGCTGTTTCCTCATGACACTATAGACCCTAGTCAGACTCCATGGTCCTTTATAAGCTGGTCATAATTCCTAAGTAGGAGGAATCTTTAGAAGCTTATTGTGGAATTGTGGAAATTTTAAGCATTCTCGGGAGAGAAGAAACCTTGTACAGCCCAACATTGTTATGTTTTCAGGGCTTGTTGTTCATTCCCAATATACTGTACTTCCAGAGGTGATGGTGATTAAAAAGTTCAAGATATGCCAAGTCTGTAGGTCATTCTGGAGTCCATGAATGAAGGGTGTAGACCTACTGTATTGGTCCCAAATTGGAGAGAGGTACCCATTTAATTTGTTGACTTTCATAAAGTTAACAGTGTCTTCACATTTGGTGCCTACACCATTCCACATGTGAGCCTCTTAACCATCTCAGATCTGCCAATTATATTTTCATATTAGGTCTCAAAATGGGGGAGTTGTAGATAAAGGAGGATTGATAGGAGTAGAGGTAAACCAAGAAGACAAAGCATAAAATCCTCTTTGTCAATCCCATAGGGCTAAAGTTAGGATCTTTGGTCTCCATGGAATCCATTTCTCATTAAATATAAATGGGAAGTATATTCTACTTAAAAGCAGGTTCTGTGATCACTTTACAATAATAATTCATGCTGTAAGACTACCACCTATTTCTGAGGTCTACCAATCAGATAAGCTCTACTACTGCAAACAGAATGTATGCACATTAACTTTATTGGCTGTCTTCCATTCTAAACAAACTATTTAACTCTCACATTTTTATAATTTATTTAGCAGGTGGATTGTTTTCTACAATAGGCAGCAACAGAAGTGGACTGATCATTGAATCTGTGCAAAACTTGTATCAGGTGCTATTAGGGTGGTGTTTTACAGGATTTTCATTTCATCAGCTAAAAGATCTGATGAAAAACTCAACCACCAAACTCATTCCAATGTGTCAGGTGGTGCTTTGCATGAACAAACAATTATTCTGTGAAAGCATTGTCCTTTGTCCTCTGATTTCCAGCAAAAAATAGAGCTTCTGTTGGTGGGATTGGTGTTCCCTATGTGTTAGGGTCTCATGCCCTGTGCTGCCACGTCGTCGTGGCAGCCAGGAGACGGGTGCTAGCGGAGTGGCCTGAGCGCAGCTGATGCTCCGGTTCGGGTCTTTTGCTGTGCGGTGGTTGCGGGCTCTGTGCACGGCAGGGGATCCGGTGCTGGTTTTTGTGCTCGCAGTCTGTGGGGTCTGAGTGGGGCATGGACGGCACCTGCTATGTGGGGCCTCTTCTCGGGTTGAGCGGATGCTGCTAAGTCTTTGTTGGTTAGTCAGTTCCTGAAAGTTAGCCAGTACTGTGTAGCTTTGTATTTGTTGTTGCTTACTGCAAATATGCCTGGGGATTTGGTACTACACTCTGCCAATCCAGACCTAGCAGTAAGACTGGAGTCAGTCGTTTAACTTGCTGGGGTTCTTTTGCTACTCTGTGAACTTAGCAAGTTTGCGGCTGTATTCTTAGACTTGCCTGCCTAGGTCCTGTCTCACTGTGCAGGGTGTTCGGGTGTCGGTTTGGTGGCAGTGGGCTGGGCCTGTGCACTGCGGGTGAGGATTAGGATTGTGGAGACTCTCCTTGTGTCTATCATTCCATCTCTGACCAAGGAGTTTACTGCCACACCCGTTGGTAACCCTTTAGGGTTTTGCTGTTGCCCTTAGCAACAGCATTTCGGGTTCTCTACGTATTAAAACACAATATCTTGCTTTTTCCATCTGAGCATTACTAATACTAGGGAGACACCCAGTTTCTTAGCCTCTGGGCTTCTCTGTTCACTTTGTGTTTATTTTGTTACCCTATCACCTTCTGTGTACGTAATGTCATATTCCCCAGTCTGTCTGTGAGTTCATTTGTTTTGCATCCCTATCCGTTCAGACACCAGTACACTCCTGCAGGCACTGGTGTGCATAACAGTTCAAACACCAGTACATTCCTGCAGGCACTGGTGTGCATAACAGTTCAGACACCAGTACATTCCTGCAGGCACTGGTGTGCATAACAAATTTCAGCAGCCTAATACTCCTGTTGAAATTTTGTGGGAATATGGAGCATACCCCTCAAAATACGTTGCAACAGGTGGTCGATCAGGTGCAGGTCCTGACTCGACAATTTAATGATTTGTCCATTAAAATGCACACCTCCCAGGCCGCTGGCGGAGCTCCCGCAGCAGCAGCACCTTCAGGGGTTAAGGAGCCGAAAGTAAATCTCCCGGATCGTTTTTCTGGAGATCGCTCGCAGTTCTTTTGTTTCAAGGAGAGCTGCAAGCTATACTTCCGGCTTAGGCCTCAGTCTTCTGGGTCGGAGATTCAGCGGGTGGGCATAGTGATTTCCTTGCTACAAGGAGACCCACAGGTCTGGGCATATGGGTTGCAGCCTGACTGTCCGTCGCTTAAAAGTGTTGATGCTTTTTTTACGGCACTGGGCATGTTGTATGATGACCCTGACAAGACGGCCTCAGCCGAGGCTCAGATTTCGATCCTTAAGCAAGGGCGAAGGCCAGTTGAGGTTTACTGTACGGAGTTTCGGAGGTTGGCCCATGATACCCAGTGGAATGACCCAGCCCTGAGACACCAGTACCGAAGAGGTCTTTCTAACCAGATAAAAGACCAACTGGTACAATATCCCTTGCCTGATAGCTTGGATCAGCTCATGCAGTTATCCATCCGGGTGGATAGACGGCTGAGAGAGCGTAGGCTTGAAAGGGAGACCGAGGTTTCCTTCTTTCCCAAGGGAACCTCAGACTCTGAGGAATTTTCCGAGGAGCCTATGCAGATTGGGGCTACCCGCCTCTCCTCGCGTGAGAAGACGCGGAGGAGACAGCAGGGGTTGTGTTTGTACTGTGGGAATAAAGGTCATGTGGTAGTATCATGCCCAGAAAAGCCGGAAAACTTCAGGGCCTGAGGGTGATGGGAAATATCCTGTCAGGCCAGAAGTCAGAATTTCCCAAGAAGACTTTTATCATTCCGGTGACCTTGAAGATCCTCGGTCAAACTGTCAAGACTGAGGCCTTTGTGGACAGTGGGGCCGACGGGGTTTTTATGGACCGCCAATTCGCCCTGAAACACTCTGTTCCCTTAGTACCCTTGGCATCGGAAATTGAGATTTGTGGGTTAAACGGGGAACCATTATCCCAAGGTAAAATTACCTCTTGCACTAGCCCGATTTCTTTGTTTATTGGAGCCACACACTCTGAAAAATTGTCCTTTTATGTGACTGTCTGTACTTTTGCCCCATTGGTGTTGGGGTTACCCTGGTTAAGGGCCCACAATCCTCAATTTGACTGGGTCTCTGGGGAGATTCTTAGTTGGGGTACTGATTGTTTCAGGAGTTGCTTGAGCCTTCCAGTCAGGCTCTCGCAGCTAAATTTGCCTGGATTGCCAGGGTGTTATGCAGATTTTGCGGACGTGTTCTCCAAAAAAGTTGCAGAGGTACTACCTCCCCATCGCCCCTATGACTGTGCCATTGATTTGTTGCCAAATGCTAAGCTTCCCAAGAGCAGGTTGTACTCCCTGTCACGTCCTGAGACTCAGGCTATGGCAGAGTACATTCAGGAGAACTTGGCTAAGGGATTTATCAGACCTTCACAGTCTCCAGTTGGGTCGGGGTTCTTCTTCGTGGGTAAAAAGGACGGTTCGTTGCGACCCTGCATCGACTTCAGGGAATTGAACCGTATCACGATTAAAAACTCATACCCACTGCCTCTCATTTCGGTCTTGTTTGACCAGCTTCGTACTGCCACCATTTTTTCTAAGATTGACCTACGCGGTGCGTACAATCTAATCCGAATAAGAGAGGGGGATGAATGGAAGACTGCCTTTAATACCCACTCAGGGCATTATGAATATTTGGTGATGCCTTTTGGGCTCTGTAATGCCCCGGCAGTCTTCCAGGATTTCATGAATGATGTACTCAGGGAATATTTGGATAGATTCTTAGTTGTATACTTAGATGACATCCTAATCTTCTCCCATTCCCTGGAGGAACATCGGAAGCATGTACGCTTAGTCCTCCAGAAACTCAGAGACCACCGGCTTGGGGCGAAGCTGGAGAAGTGCGAATTTGAAGTTCAGCAAATCGCATTTCTAGGATATATTATCTCCCCAGAAGGTTTCCAAATGGAGGGTTCCAAGGTACAGGCAGTCCTGGATTGGGTGCAGCCCACTAGTTTGAAGGTGCTTCAGCGTTTCCTGGGCTTTGCAAATTTTTATAGACGATTTATCGCTGGATTTTCGTCTATAGTGGCGCCCTTGGTGGCACTCACTAAGAAAGGGGCGGATGTTGCTCACTGGTCTTGTGAGGCTAAAGCGGCTTTTGCCTGTCTCAAAAGGGCATTTGTATCGGCCAAGGTGCTGCGACACCCAGATCCAGAGCGTCCTTTTGTGGTGGAGGTGGATGCCTCTGAGATGGGTATTGGGGCAGTGCTCTCTCAGATGGGAGTGTCTGATAATCGCCTTCATCCCTGTGCTTACTTTTCCCGTAAATTTTCGCCTGCCGAGATGAATTATGACGTGGGTAACCGGGAATTGTTGGCTATTAAGGATGCACTCGAGGAGTGGAGACACTGGCTTGAGGGGGCTAAGTTTGTGGTCTCAATTCTCACCGACCATAAGAATCTGGCATATTTAGAGTCAGCGAAGCGTCTCAATGCCAGGCAGGCACGATGGGCTTTGTTTTTTGCTCGCTTTAATTTTTTGATAACATATCGCCCTGGGTCAAAAAACATCAAGGCTGAAGCGCTCTCGCAGAGTTTTGCTCCAATCCAGGAGACCACCGAGGAGCCGTTGCCCATTGTGTCCCCATCATGTATTAAAGTGGGCATTACCCAGGACCTCTTATCATTAGTCCTTAGAGCACAGGAGCAGGCTCCTCCAGACCTTCCGGTAGGTCTTTTGTTTGTGCCTCCTAGGTTAAGACAGCGAGTGTTCCTGGAATTCCATGCCAAGAAGTCGGCAGGTCACCCGGGTATTGCCAGAACTCGGGAGTTGCTATCTAGGGCGGTGTGGTGGCCCTCGGTGGCTAAGGATGTGGATCAGTGGGTTCGGGCATGTGACATCTGTGCCCGAAATAAGACTCCTAGAGGGGTTCCTGTTGGCCCATTACATCCACTCTCTATCCCATCTAAGCCATGGACCCACATTTCAATGGATTTTGTGGTGGACTTGCCCAAATCCTCGGGGATGACAGCCATCTGGGTTGTCGTTGACAGGTTTTCGAAGATGGCGCACTTCGTTCCACTGGTTGGGCTGCCATCGGCCAGACGCCTGAATTATTTATGCTGCATGTTGTGCGTCTCCACAGGTTGCCACTTGATGTGGTCTCTGACCGCGGATCCCAGTTTGTGGCCAAATTCTGGAGGGCATTTTGTTCCGATCTCCAGATTTCTGTCAGCTTGTCGTCAGGCTACCATCCGCAGTCTAATGGGCAGACTGAAAGGGTGAACCAGTCCTTGGAGCAGTTCCTCAGGTGTTATTTCTCCAAGTGTCAGACTGACTGGGTTGCTCATCTGTCCATGGCGGAGTTTGCCTATAACAACGCGGCTCACTCTGCTACAGGGATCTCTCCCTTCCTTTGTGTGTATGGGCATCATCCTAAGGCCAATTCTTTTGACCCCCTGGACTCCACGCCTGGTGGTTCCTCTGTGGTTTTGGTCCTTAGAGGTATTTGGAGGAAAGTGAAGAAAGCCCTTGTGTCTGTGTCATTAGTGACCAAAAGGGTTTTTGATAAGCGGAAAAGACCCTGCAGCTTCAAATTAGGAGACTTCGTCTGGTTGTCTACCAAGAATTTGAAGTTGAGACAGCCATCTTATAAGTTAGGCCCCCGGTTCATCGGCCCTTATAAGATCACCAGGGTTATCAATCCGGTGGCATTTCATTGTTCCCTTTTAAAACGGGCGATTAGTAATCCTTCTTCCAGTGGAAGACCTTCCCCTCTTCTGATATGTGGCCAGAGGGAGTTTGTTGTTGAAAGGATTCTTGACTCCAAGATGGTTCGGGGTCGGCTGTCATTTTTGGTGCACTGGAAGGGGTATGGCCCGGAGGAGCGGTCGTGGGTGCGCAGTTGTGATCTTCATGCCCCCAGACTGATACGCTCTTTCTTCTCGCAGTTCCCCGATAAACCCGGTGGTAGGGGTTCTTTGACCCCTCGTCAGAGGGGGGGGTACTGTTAGGGTCTCCTGCCCTGTGCTGCCACGTCGTCGTGGCAGCCGGAAGACGGGTGCTAGCGGAGTGGCCTGAGCGCAGCTGATGCTCCGGTTCGGGTCTTTTGCTGTGCGGTGGTTGCGGGCTCTGTGCACGGCAGGGGATCCGGTGCTGGTTTTTGTGCTCGCAGTCTGTGGGGTCTGAGTGGGGCGTGGACGGCACCTGCTATGTGGGGCCTCTTCTCGGGTTGAGCGGATGCTGCTGAGTCTTTGTTGGTTAGTCAGTTCCTGAAAGTTAGCCAGTACTGTGTAGCTTTGTATTTGTTGTTGCTTACTGCAAATAGGCCTGGGGATTTGGTACTACACTCTGCCAATCCAGACCTAGCAGTAAGACTGGAGTCAGTCGTTTAACTTGCTGGGGTTCTTTTGCTACTCTGTGAACTTAGCAAGTTTGCGGCTGTATTCTTAGACTTGCCTGCCTAGGTCCTGTCTCACTGTGCAGGGTGTTCGGGTGTCGGTTTGGTGGCAGTGGGCTGGGCCTGTGCACTGCGGGTGAGGATTAGGATTGTGGAGACTCTCCTTGTGTCTATCATTCCATCTCTGACCAAGGAGTTTACTGCCACACCCGTTGGTAACCCTTTAGGGTTTTGCTGTTGCCCTTAGCAACAGCATTTCGGGTTCTCTACGTATTAAAACACAACATCTTGCTTTTTCCATCTGAGGGATTACTAATACTAGGGAGACACCCAGTTTCTTAGCCTCTGGGCTTCTCTGTTCACTTTGTGTTTATTTTGTTACCCTATCACCTTCTGTGTACGTAATGTCATATTCCCCAGTCTGTCTGTGAGTTCATTTGTTTTGCATCCCTATCCGTTCAGACACCAGTACACTCCTGCAGGCACTGGTGTGCATAACAGTTCAAACACCAGTACATTCCTGCAGGCACTGGTGTGCATAACAGTTCAGACACCAGTACATTCCTGCAGGCACTGGTGTGCATAACACTATGGCAGAACTTTAAAGGGTAGAGTATCTGGTGTATATTGAAACCAGAAGTCCTATCTCTAGGAAACCTCAATTTAAAATGGATGGTTGAGGCCTTTCATTACCACCTGGGTGTGGATCATTAGATCGACAGTGTCTAGGTTGACAATATTTAGGTCGACCACTATAGGTAAACAGTCACTAGGTCGATAGGATCAGAAGGTCAACATGTTCTATGTCGACAGGTCAAAAGGTCGACATGAGTTTTTTATGTTTTTTTGGTGTCGTCTTCTTCGTAGAGTGATCGGGAACTCCAATTAGTGCACCGTGTCCCCTCGCATGGCTCGCTTCGCTTGCCATGCATCGGGCAAAGTGCCTCGCTCCGCTACCGCTTCGCTTGGCACAGATTACCGTTCCAATCGTAGTCCGCGTGGATCGTTAAGTATGAAAAAGTAAAAAAATTAAAATAATTTTTTTTATAACTCATGTTGATCTTTTGACCTGTCGACCTATAACATGTCGGCCTTCTGACCCTGTCGACCTAGTGACTGTCGACCTATAGTGGTCGACCTAAACATTGTCGACCTAGACACGGTCAATCTTCAGACCGGATCCCTACCACCTTGGGTGTTGGCATTTGTGACCGGACGCCTTTCGTACGAAAGCACTCACCGCTTCCGTGTCCCATTCCCAGTGCACAGAATGGAAGGTTTAGGTCACACGGGAACTGACCACATAGGGGATTCCCGCTTACCGTCAGTAACCGCCTGTTACTGACTCCACCCACTGCACTGTCGGCGGGTTTATGCTGCCACCACCAAACTCCTAACCTGCCGTGGCGTTTGGAACCACGGTTCTGCTCTGTATGTGCCGACACACTGCCTTACCACACCTGTGTGGTATTGACGAATCCCCACTAGCCACTTGCTAGGCCTCTACCGGTAGCTGGTGGAAGGCGGAACTTGGAGACGTGAGGTGCTTCCCTGGACAGCCGGAGGACGGGGCTATGTTTGGCATAACCCTGTAGGTCAGAAGATGAAGCAATCTTCTTGAGGCAGATGATGTTTATTTGCTCAATAATAGTCTTAAAAAAGACTATTGCTAGGGGCAACAGCATACAGCAAGATGTTCCAGCAGAATGAAGATGGTACAAATACAATTTCCAAGGGGCAACTGCCCTCCTTTTATCCTACTCCAATACACATTACCACAGGGGGTAAGCCCGTCCTGTGGTGTACAACCAATCAATGTTTACCCATGGGCTGTGCATGCCTTGGTCACATGCACAGCTAACATTGTTCTCTATGGACAGTGGGGAGTGGTCACTCTCCTTTGACTGTCCTATTCTGGAGGATCAGGATACGCCCCGGTGCCATTCAGTCTAGGCTGGGGGAAGTTTTCCCGCCTAAACTGACTTCCAGAAACCTGCCCGGGACCTAGCCCACTGCCTGCAGCCTGGATTTGGGCTCCAGAGCTGGGCAGCCTAGATCCCCGGTAAAGGTTTCCTGGCCACTACGGGTGATCTCCATGGAGCTCCAGAAAACCACTCAGCTTGTTTCAAAGCTGAGCATCTCCTCTCTCTCCCAATGCCCCTTTCAAGTGTGAGGCTGGAAGGGAAAGTATTCAGTTTTTGGGGAAAAGGTCTGGGAGAATCCATCAGCCTGCACAGCCATGGATTCACCAATCCTGGAACACACAACCAAGTAAGTGCAATTTACCTTTAAATACATTTCATTTAAACACATGTGTTTCCCTTTAAATCTACACTGAGCCTGTGCCCTGCACAGGCTCCACATTCCCAGGCACTGCAGTGCCTCATAACACAATATATTTATATATATATTACATTTAAAAACCATTGTTCTGTGTTTATTCCTGTAGCCTGGGGGACCGCTGGGCTCTCCCCAGGGGCAGCAGGACACACTGGGAGCTAGAAGCACCGCTGGGGGTGCTGGCTGCAGCAGGGGCTAACTTCCACATGCCCCGCTGCTGCCCTCCGTCCTCCAGCGTGGCTGAAATTGCCGCCTCGCCGCAGCCCCCCGACCCGAGGCTGCGGCCCACCCCCCTTCTGAAACCCGGCGGCTCGGGACGCTTATCCCAGCCGCCGTGGCTCTGTGCCGCTGGAGCGCTGAGGCGCAGGGAGCTGCGCTCCCTGTCCCCAGCGTCCGGTTGCCTTCACATGCCTCCGCCGCTAGGGAGCCGGCTAGCCCGGTCACTGTGTGCGGCGCACCCCCCAGCATCGCAGCAGACCAAGACGAGCTCGTCCCGGCGGCTGCGCTCAGCCAGTCATGTAGCGCTGAGGCGCCGGGAGCAGAGCTCCTGCCCCCCAGCGGCGGCACACACAGAGAGTGCTGCAGCGGGAGTGGATCTCCCGCCTGCAGCGGCTCTCCCTTCTCCCCGGCGCGCACACAGCTAGTGCGCCAGGGGCTGTACTGACCACTGCAGTTGCCGGGAGCAAAGCTCCCAGGCTCCGGCGGTCAGCAGCTCCCCTCTCCCCCGGCTCGCACACAGAGCTCAGTGCGCCAGGGGCTGCCCTCACTGCCGCAGTCGCCGGAGAGGTCCGGGACCGCGGCAGACATTAAAAAATACAATTTTTAAACATTCTATACACACAGCGCCTAGCGCCCACAATATTTTAAACCTGGTGCCAAGTGCCCATTGTCCTTATAATGGCGCCGAGCACTAGGGGTTAACCCCTTCAGTGCCGCGGCCGCCATTTTTCACGGGGGCTGGGGGGTCTCTCCGGCCACACTCCTCCCCCCCCCATTCAAGCAGGGTCAACCAGGGACCCATGTCCCAACGATTTGGTCCCTGGTCCCGCAGTCCTTAATGAGGTTACCGGGAGTTCTTTGGGGGTTCAGGCTCCTCCTGACATGACAGTCCATCCGCATTGCTATGAGCCTTGCCTTGCTTGTGAATAATATGAAAGTCATAAACCTGAAGAGCAAGGCTCCACCGCAGCAGTCTGCTGTTTTCCTCCGTGGTGTGCTGGAGCCACCGTAATGGATTGTGGTCCGTTACCACCATAAAATGGAGGCCATACAAAAAGGGCTGAAGCTTCTTCACAGCCCAAACAATAGCCAAACACTCCTTCTCAATTGTGGCATACCCCACCTCCCGCGGTAGCAGCTTCCTGCTCAAATAGGCCACAGGGTGCTCCTGTCCATCCGGCCCCTCCTGGCTCAGTACTGCCCCGAGTCCGTACTGTGACGCATCAGTCTGTACAACAAAGTTTTTACTATAGTCCGGCGCCATCAGTACTGGGGCTTGTACTAGAGCTGTTTTCAACGACTGGAATGCCAACTCACATGCAGTCGTCCAGTCAACTATCTTGGGGAGTTTCTTCTTAGTCAGATCGGTCAGGGGTTTGGCCACGGAACTAAAGTCAGGGACAAAACATCTGTAGTACCCGGCGATCCCTAAGAAAACCAGGACCTGTCTCTGGGTTGTGGGCCGGGGCCAGTCGCGGATTGCCTCCACTTTCACTGGTTCAGGCTTCACCTTACCTCCCCCCACACGGTGTCCCATGTACTGTACCTCTGACATCCCCATTTGGCACTTGTCTGCCCTGATGGTCAGACCCGCCCACCGAATCCTCTCTAACACCAACCCCACATGCCTCAGGTGCTCTTCCCAGGTTCGGCTGAAGACGACAATGTCATCCAAGTAGGCCTGGGCAAAATCTCTGAACCCCTTCAGCAGGTCATCGACCACATTCTGGAAGGTGGCTGGCGCATTCTTCATCCCAAATGGCATGGTTTTGAACTCAAACAAGCCAAAGGAGGTGATGAAGGCAGACCATTCCTGAGCCTCGGGAGTCATTGGTATCTGCCAATACCCCTTGCTCAGGTCAAACGTAGAGATGTACTTCACTCCAGCCAACTCGTCTAACAGTGCGTCAATGCGGGGTAGGGGATAGGCGTCGGATTTGGTCACTTCGTTCAACCGGCGTTGTCCGGTCCTTCTTGGGAACCAGTACAACAGAGGCGGCCCAGGGACTGTTGGAGCGCGTGATTATGCCTAGCGCTAACATCTCCTGCACCTCCTGGTAGATACTCGTCTGCGCCTCTGGTGAGACCCGATACGCGGGTTGCCGAATCGGCCTATGCTCACCAGTGTCTACATGATGGGCACGTAGGGAAGTCAGGCTGGGCTTCCTGCTGAACTGGGCCTCAAAGGACTGCAGCACTGACTCCAGCTGCTCTCTCTTGTGGTTACCAAGCTCACTGCTCCAGCTTACTTCCTCTACACCACCCTCACCCTTGGCATCCGCGAGGAGGTCAGGAATGGGATCTTTTCCTAATTCCTCCATCGGCAGGCAGCACACAGCGGCTACCGACTCCACACGCTCGTTGTATGCCTTTAACATGTTTACATGGTAGGTACGCTGCCTCCTACAATCGCTGTCAAATGACACCACGTAGGTGAAGTCGCTTAGGCATTTTGCGACCAAATACGGTCCCGCCCAGGCAGCCTGGAGCTTGTTCTGACGTGTGGGCACCAGAATCAGCACCTTCTGCCCTACTCCAAAGACCCGAGCACACGCGCCCTGGTCATACCAAGCCTTCTGCTTGGTCTGTGCTTCCGCAAGATTCGCTTGCGCTAGTCCCATGAGATTCTCTAACCGATCTCTGAGCTTCAACACATACTCCACCACGGACTCATCCTGGTGGATCAGCTCCCCCTCCCAAGATTCCCGGAACAGGTCGAGAGGTCCATGGACTCTGCGGCCATATAGTAACTCGAAGGGCGAGAATCCAGTTGAGTCCTGGGGCACTTCCCGCTATGCAAACAGGAGGTGCGGCAGGTATCGCTCCCAGTCTCCCCCCCCCTCCGAAGTTACAAATAATACACCACGGTGAGGATGTATCTCTTCCCCGATCTACTGGGCACAGGTAGGGGACCTACTATGTCCACGGCCACTTGTTGGAAAGGTTCCCACACTATTGCAAAGACCTCAGGGGAGCCCGAGCACTGGGGCGTCCAAGCCGTTGGCATACATCACAGGACTTACAGTAGGTCCGGACGTCATCCGACACTCCGGGCCAAAAAAAGTTCTGCGTCAGGCGCCTCAGTGTTCGATCCCTCCCCTGGTGTCCCGCCAAAGGAATTTCGTGTGCAACTGACATCAGTTGCTCCCGAAAGCTCCTGGGAACCACCAGTTGAACTTGCTCCCGCACCGGCCTATCCCCTTCTACCTTGGCTACCCGGTACAGTAACCCTTTCCACCATGTCACACTCCCTGCCCCCATACCAGCAAGGCCGCGGCCAGCTTGGCTCCTCATACCTTCCAGGGATGGGTCAGAGAGCTGAGCTTCCCTAAACTCCTGCCTGCGGCCCTCACTTTCTCCTAAGTCTGGACACTCTACAGGGGGAATATTGGGGTCAGTCAAGTTGGGGTCAGTCATGGTAGGGTCGGGGTGGTCGCTCATACTCACCGCCGGAGTTGGAAAACCACTAGGGACAGGAGCATCACTGGGCACCCCCACAGGATTCAACAAACTGGAACCGACATCCTCTGCGTTGCTAGGGGACGTAGGGCCACCAGAGGCAAGGGGCAGATGTGCTGATCTGGCCGCTGTGGTCTTTTCCTCTGGGATGGCTGACGCTGTGGTTGGCCGTTGTTCAGCCGCTGTGGTCTTTTCCTCTGGGCTGGGCTGTGCTGGCAGAGACGATGAAGACTGTAGTCTGTACGCTTGACTCCGGGTGATGGCGTTAGCAAAGGCAGTAACGATTCCTCCACCGAGATCATTCCCCAAGACGACATCAGTTGGGAGGCCATCCATTACGTGAACATCTCTTAGCTCTTGTCCAGCTCCCCAGTCGAGGTAGACTCTGGCCATGGGCACTTCTCGCTCTAGCCCATCAGCCACTGTAACTTTTGCAGTGCAACCCTGCAGTACTGCAGCAGGATCGACAACGTGGGGGCTCACAACAGTTATGGAGGCCCCAGAGTCTCTTATGCCTTCGCCCTGCAGGGACCCCACTTGGACCGGCTGCAGGTGCTGCCACATATTTGGTGGGGGCTTCTTAGCCATACAGGTGACTCTCTCCGCAGAGTCCACCTGTTTCTCGCCACACTCCATCGGACTGACTGGAGGGGGTACAGTCTCTGGAGGCTCACCTCCACGGGTTAAGCAAGCAATCCGGGCTCCAGCACTCGGATTTGGGGCACGAGTCTGGGGTGCTTGGGATGCAGGACAGTTCATCCTCAGATGTCCGATTTTCCCACAGCCATAACACTTTTTGTCCAGGCGTGGCTCCGATGTACTCTGATTACTGGCAGGGGCACTGCGGGGCGATTGCTGGCCAAAAGCACCCGGGTTGGAAGATGCTTTCTTTGGGGGGCGATGAGCTGAAGAGGGGTGTCCCCCTGGTGGTACAGTCTTTTGGGGCAGGCTGCTGGTTGGGCGCTTCTGCCCCTGCAGCCGAATTGCCACATACTTGTCTGCTAACTGGGCAGCCATCTTTAAGCTGGGTGGCTCCCGGTCTAGCACCCACTCCTTCACTTCTGGGGCGCACCTGCGGTAGAACTGCTCCCTGCAGATCAGGTCGATCAGTGCGTCCCATGTAGTGGCTTCCGAATCCCTCACCCACTTCACCACGTACTGCCGCAGCTGGTTGGCGAACTGCTCATGGGTGCTGCTAGGATTCTTGGGCAAGTCTCTGAACTTCTTCCTGTAAGACTCTGGAGTGATGAAGAATCGCTGGAGGAGGGCCTTCGCGACTTCGTCGAAATCCCCAAAGTCCTCCGTGGCCACTCCTCGATAGGCCTCCAATGCCTCTCCATGCAGTGTGGGCACAAGGTGTCTCACCCACTCCAACTTGGGTAAATCGTGTAGTTTACAAGTCCTTTCAAAAACTTGTAAATGTCCATCAATGTCCCCATTACTGTCTGCAAACTTGGCAAACTGAATACGTCCCGTTCTGTGTACAGCAGTGGTCAACGGCTCCCGGGGTATCACGGCTTGTGATGCCGCTCTGCTTGCCACATCCGAATGACAAGCATGCGTTCTTGCTCTGTTGCCCTTTCCCCCAATTCCGCTAGCCGATCTACTAGGGTATCTGGGCCGCCCTCCCTGGGACGAAGGGATCCTGGCCCTGCTAGGGATGGCTGGGAAACATGGCTGCCGCTAGAAGGGGCAGGGCTTGTGGGTCTCACCGGTTCCGTACGAAGGTCCACTGGTGGGCCGTCCTCTGCGATGCTGACGCCGTCAGTGCTTTCCACCTCCGCCCGATGGGACTCCAAGCTCATGAGTGCCGCCTTCATGACGCTTCTGGACGCGTTGAAAGGGATATCCACACCCTTCTCCTGGCACACGATCTCCAGATCGCCCTTAGACGTTCCACTGAAGTCCGTCATCTTGTGCGTTCTCCTGCGCTGCAGTTACTCCTCTCCTGAGTAACTCGGCTTCTCCAATCGGGTGACCAAAAAGCCACCTGGGATTATCCCACCGCTGCCACCAATTTCTGTGACCGGACGCCTTTCGTACGAATGCACTCACCGCTTCTGCATCCCATTCCCAGTGCACAGAATGAAAGGTTTAGGTCACACGGGACCTGACCACATAGGGGATTCCCGCTTACCGTCTGCCTGTTACTGACTCCACCCACTGCGCGGTGGGCGGGTTTATGCTGCCACCACCAAACTCCTAACCTGCCGTAGCATTTGGAACCACGGTTCTGCTCTGTATGTGCCGACACACTGCCTTACCACACCTGTGTGGTATTGACGAATCCCCACTAGCCACTTGCTAGGCCTCTACCGGTAGCTGGCGGAAGGCGGAACTTGGAGACGTTAGGTGCTTCCCTGGACAGCCGGAGGACGGGGCTATGTTTGGCATAACCCTGTAGGTCACAAGATGAAGCAATCTTCTTGAGGCAGATGATGTTTATTTGCTCAATAATAGTCTTAAAAGAGACTCTTCCCTATTGCTAGGGGCAACAGCATACAGCAAGATGTTCCAGCAGAATGAAGATGGTACAAATACAATTTCCAAGGGGCAACTGCCCTCCTTTTATCCTACTCCAATACACATTACCACAGGGGGTAAGCCCGCCCTGTGGTGTACAACCAATCAATGTTTACACATGAGCTGTGCATGCCTTGGTCACATGCACAGCTAACATTGTTCTCTATGGACAGTGGGGAGTGGTCACTCTCCTTTGACTAGAGATGAGCGCCTGAAATTTTTCGGGTTTTGTGTTTTGGTTTTGGGTTCGGTTCCGCGGCCGTGTTTTGGGTTCGAACGCGTTTTGGCAAAACCTCACCGAATTTTTTTTGTCGGATTCGGGTGTGTTTTGGATTCGGGTGTTTTTTTCAAAAAACACTAAAAAACAGCTTAAATCATAGAATTTGGGGGTCATTTTGATCCCAAAGTATTATTAACCTCAAAAACCATAATTTACACTCATTTTCAGTCTATTCTGAATACCTCACACCTCACAATATTATTTTTAGTCCTAAAATTTGCACCGAGGTCGCTGTGTGAGTAAGATAAGCGACCCTAGTGGCCGACACAAACACCGGGCCCATCTAGGAGTGGCACTGCAGTGTCACGCAGGATGTCCCTTCCAAAAAACCCTCCCCAAACAGCACATGACGCAAAGAAAAAAAGAGGCGCAATGAGGTAGCTGTGTGAGTAAGATTAGCGACCCTAGTGGCCGACACAAACACCGGGCCCATCTAGGAGTGGCACTGCAGTGTCACGCAGGATGGCCCTTCCAAAAAACCCTCCCCAAACAGCACATGACGCAAAGAAAAAAAGAGGCGCAATGAGGTAGCTGTGTGAGTAAGATTAGCGACCCTAGTGGCCGACACAAACACCGGGCCCATCTAGGAGTGGCACTGCAGTGTCACGCAGGATGTCCCTTCCAAAAAACCCTCCCCAAACAGCACATGACGCAAAGAAAAAAAGAGGCGCAATGAGGTAGCTGACTGTGTGAGTAAGATTAGCGACCCTAGTGGCCGACACAAACACCGGGCCCATCTAGGAGTGGCACTGCAGTGTCACGCAGGATGTCCCTTCCAAAAAACCCTCCCCAATCAGCACATGATGCAAAGAAAAAGAAAAGAAAAAAGAGGTGCAAGATGGAATTGTCCTTGGGCCCTCCCACCCACCCTTATGTTGTATAAACAAAACAGGACATGCACACTTTAACCAACCCATCATTTCAGTGACAGGGTCTGCCACACGACTGTGACTGATATGACAGGTTGGTTTGGACCGCCCCCAAAAAAGAAGCAATTAATCTCTCCTTGCACAAACTGGCTCTACAGAGGCAAGATGTCCACCTCATCTTCACCCTCCGATATATCACCGTGTACATCCCCCTCCTCACAGATTATCAATTCGTCCCCACTGGAATCCACCATCTCAGCTCCCTGTGTACTTTGTGGAGGCAATTGCTGCTGGTCAATGTCTCCGCGGAGGAATTGATTATAATTCATTTTAATGAACATCATCTTCTCCACATTTTCTGGATGTAACCTCGTACGCCGATTGCTGACAAGGTGAGCGGCGGCACTAAACACTCTTTCGGAGTACACACTTGTGGGAGGGCAACTTAGGTAGAATAAAGCCAGTTTGTGCAAGGGCCTCCAAATTGCCTCTTTTTCCTGCCAGTATAAGTACGGACTGTGTGACGTGCCTACTTGGATGCGGTCACTCATATAATCCTCCACCATTCTATCAATGTTGAGAGAATCATATGCAGTGACAGTAGACGACATGTCCGTAATCGTTGTCAGGTCCTTCAGTCCGGACCAGATGTCAGCATCAGCAGTCGCTCCAGACTGCCCTGCATCACCGCCAGCGGGTGGGCTCGGAATTCTGAGCCTTTTCCTCGCACCCCCAGTTGCGGGAGAATGTGAAGGAGGAGATGTTGACAGGTCGCGTTCCGCTTGACTTGACAATTTTGTCACCAGCAGGTCTTTCAACCCCAGCAGACTTGTGTCTGCCGGAAAGAGAGATCCAAGGTAGGCTTTAAATCTAGGATCGAGCACGGTGGCCAAAATGTAGTGCTCTGATTTCAACAGATTGACCACCCGTGAATCCTTGTTAAGCGAATTAAGGGCTGCATCCACAAGTCCCACATGCCTAGCGGAATCGCTCCCTTTTAGCTCCTTCTTCAATGCCTCCAGCTTCTTCTGCAAAAGCCTGATGAGGGGAATGACCTGACTCAGGCTGGCAGTGTCTGAACTGACTTCACGTGTGGCAAGTTCAAAGGGCATCAGAACCTTGCACAACGTTGAAATCATTCTCCACTGCACTTGAGACAGGTGCATTCCACCTCCTATATCGTGCTCAATTGTATAGGCTTGAATGGCCTTTTGCTGCTCCTCCAACCTCTGAAGCATATAGAGGGTTGAATTCCACCTCGTTACCACTTCTTGCTTCAGATGATGGCAGGGCAGGTTCAGTAGTTTTTGGTGGTGCTCCAGTCTTCTGTACGTGGTGCCTGTACGCCGAAAGTGTCCCGCAATTCTTCTGGCCACCGACAGCATCTCTTGCACGCCCCTGTCGTTTTTTAAAAAATTCTGCACCACCAAATTCAAGGTATGTGCAAAACATGGGACGTGCTGGAATTTGCCCATATTTAATGCACACACAATGTTGCTGGCGTTGTCCGATGCCACAAATCCACAGGAGAGTCCAATTGGGGTAAGCCATTCCGCGATGATCTTCCTCAGTTGCCGTAAGAGGTTTTCAGCTGTGTGCGTATTCTGGAAACCGGTGATACAAAGCGTAGCCTGCCTAGGAAAGAGTTGGCGTTTGCGAGATGCTGCTACTGGTGCCGCCGCTGCTGTTCTTGCGGCGGGAGTCCATACATCTACCCAGTGGGCTGTCACAGTCATATAGTCCTGACCCTGCCCTGCTCCACTTGTCCACATGTCCGTGGTTAAGTGGACATTGGGTACAGCTGCATTTTTTAGGACACTGGTGACTCTTTTTCTGAGGTCTGTGTACATTTTCGGTATCGCCTGCCTAGAGAAATGGAACCTAGATGGTATTTGGTACCGGGGACACAGTACCTCCAACAAGTCTCTAGTTGGCTCTGCAGTAATGATGGATACCGGAACCACGTTTCTCACCACCCAGGATGCCAAGGCCTCAGTTATCCGCTTTGCAGTAGGATGACTGCTGTGATATTTCATCTTCCTCGCAAAGGACTGTTGAACAGTCAATTGCTTACTGGAAGTAGTACAAGTGGGCTTACGACTTCCCCTCTGGGATGACCATCGACTCCCAGCGGCAACAACAGCAGCGCCAGCAGCAGTAGGCGTTACACACAAGGATGCATCGGAGGAATCCCAGGCAGGAGAGGACTCGTCAGAATTGCCAGTGACATGGCCTGCAGGACTATTGGCATTCCTGGGGAAGGAGGAAATTGACACTGAGGGAGTTGGTGGGGTGGTTTGCGTGAGCTTGGTTACAAGAGGAAGGGATTTACTGGTCAGTGGACTGCTTCCGCTGTCACCCAAAGTTTTTGAACTTGTCACTGACTTATTATGAATGCGCTGCAGGTGACGTATAAGGGAGGATGTTCCGAGGTGGTTAACGTCCTTACCCCTACTTATTACAGCTTGACAAAGGGAACACACGGCTTGACACCTGTTGTCCGCATTTCTGGTGAAATACCTCCACACCGAAGAGCTGATTTTTTTGGTATTTTCACCTGGCATGTCAACGGCCATATTCCTCTCACGGACAACAGGTGTCTCCCCGGGTGCCTGACTTAAACAAACCACCTCACCATCAGAATCCTCCTGGTCAATTTCCTCCCCAGCGCCAGCAACACCCATATCCTCCTCATCCTGGTGTACTTCAACACTGACATCTTCAATCTGACTATCAGGAACTGGACTGCGGGTGCTCCTTCCAGCACTTGCAGGGGGCGTGCAAATGGTGGAAGGCGCATGCTCTTCACGTCCAGTGTTGGGAAGGTCAGGCATCGCAACCGACACAATTGGACTCTCCTTGTGGATTTGGGATTTCGAAGAATGCACAGTTCTTTGCTGTGCTGCTTTTGCCAGCTTGAGTCTTTTCATTTTTCTAGCGAGAGGCTGAGTGCTTCCATCCTCATGTGAAGCTGAACCACTAGCCATGAACATAGGCCAGGGCCTCAGCCGTTCCTTGCCACTCCGTGTGGTAAATGGCATATTGGCTGTCATGACTAAGGTTTTGTGAACCCGGTGTTAGTGAAGTCTGTGCGGGCGACTGGAGGATTATATGAATACTACCACTGACCTGGTTTGGGACTGTTGTGGACTCTGGGTTTCTTCCGGTGACTGGGAAGAGGAACCGCAGCAGAGATGGCCGAATCTAGGTTCTCCTCATGCAGGATTAGGTCGGCAGACCGGAGGCATGCTGAAGGTCTCCTGAAAGACAGAACTGGAAAGGCACTGATGAATCAGTGAAGAATACCAGGTATAATTGTGCTAAAGGGCACGGGGTGCTTGGAGACACTGAGGTGCTTGCGGACCCTGAGGTGCTTGCGGACCCTGAGGTGCTTGCGGACCCTGAGGTGCTTGCGGACACTGAGGTGCTTGCGGACACTGAGGTGCTTGGAGACACTGAGGTGCTTGGAGACACTGAGGTGCTTGGAGGCACTGAGGTACGTGGAGGCACTGAGGTACGTGGAGGCACTGAGGTGCGTGGAGGCACTGGGGTGCGTAGAGACACTGGGGTGCGTAGGGGTGCTGAGGCACGGAGGTGCTGGAAGCACGGAGGTGCTGTGGCACGGAGGTGCTGGAAGCACGGAGGTACTGAGGCACGGAGGTACTGAAAGCACGGAGGTGCTAAGGCACTGAGGCACGGAGATGCTGAGGCACTGAGGTGCTGAGGCACGGAGATGCTGAGTCACGGAGATACTGAGGTGCTGGAAGCACGGAGGTGCTGAGGCACGGAGATGCTGAGGCACGGAGATGCTGAGGCACGGAGATGCTGGAAGCACGGAGGTGCTGAGGCACGGAGATGCTGAGGCACGGAGATGCTGGAAGCACGGAGGTACTGAGGCACGGAGATGCTGAGGCACTGAGGTGGTGAGGCACGGAGATGCTGAGTCACGGAGATACTGAGGTGTTGGAAGCACGGAGGTGCTGAGGCACGGAGATGCTGAGGCACGGAGATGCTGAGGCACGGAGATGCTGGAAGCACGGAGATGCTGAGGCACGAGGTACTGAGCCCTGGAGATCCCAACTACAACAGTAGTAAAACTGAAACACGACAGCTGTGGTTTTCAGTGGAGAACACGGAATTCAGTACTGTGCCTTTAAGACGAAACATTGCAGCTGTACCTTTACATTGAGACTCAGGGAAATGGTGAAATCAAATGGCAACACACAAATAAACCAAACGGTAACAAGGGAACAGAGTTTCCACAGGAACTTAGGTACAAAGGTTACCTTTAGGGAGCTCAGCTTAAGACCCACACAAGGCTGTATGTGACACAAGGAACTGGCCCAGATTCCAACTCAGCCTCCTGATTTATACTTCCTGGTCCTTGATGATTGGTGGGCAGGATTAGGTGATGTCACTGTCATGTGACTACCCTAGCCAAGGCTGTGATGTAGAATGAGGCCTAGCAGGCCAAGAGAACACTGAAGCCTGGACTTCTGCAAAACACAGGATGCTTGCTTTTAGATTACTGAATTCAGCCTCACACAGGAGATCACCACAGGTGGAGCTGATTACCTCTCAGGCAGAGAACTCAGGAAAACTCATAGTGCTGACAAGCTGTTTAACTCCGTGAGTGAAAAGACACAGGATCCAGGACAGATGGCAGGGGTAAGTCACCAAATATAAACCTACAGTCAGGATTGTGACAGTATCCCCCTCTTCAAGGGTGGACTCCGGACACCCATCTTGAATCTTAGAGGAACTTGATGAATAACTTGTACACAAAGCTTCTAAAAAGTGGAAACCAGAGGGTCCAGAACAAAACTTAAGCTGGATTCTTTAGAAGTCTTCCTGATCTTCATCTTCAGAACAGGTAGACCATCCATCATAGACAAGACTGGAATTTCCTTCATCCGAAAGGACTGAGGAATAAACTGTAGAAGGTTCCTCTCCTCGTTTTGTAGTGAGAGAAGATTGTGCTTTCGAAGCTAGCACTCCACTGAGGCTTAAATTAAATCTTGTTCTATAACGAGGACTTTTCATACAGAGACCTGTAGAGCTTTTTGGTGATTCTGGAACCTCTTCATGCATGGAAGCATAACAGGAAGGAACAGCACCTCCCAGGAAAGGAGTAGCATCATAAACTGGATCAAATTCAGAGTCTGAGTCCAAGTCTAACGGAAAATACGAATCTCCTTTAGATACACAGTTTGAAAATGACCTAGAAGTGCACTGTAACTTTAAATTCTTTGGCGGAGAACTTAGTATTGAGCTAGGAGAGACTCCTACATGACCAACCTGAATGGTCGGATTCCTACGGAAGGAGATACTTGGACTATCTTTGGCAGGCTTAGAGGATGAAACTGAAGAAAGCTTTGGCTGGACGAGTAGGACTGGATTGGATCCGAGGATACTTGAATTGGCTGGAGCCAAAGGAGACGGACCAGGCTGGTCCTGGAGTATTGCTGGACCAGCTGTAACCGGGACGGACTGACCAGGCAGAACCTGGAGTATTGCTGGACCGGCTGGAACCGGGACGGACTGACCAGGCGGAGCCTGGAGTATTGCTGGACCGGCTGGAACCGGGACGGGCTGAGCCCTTTCTTCACAGGGCTGGGCTGAGGCAAGAGCCCCCACTTCACGGGGCTGGGCTGAGGCAAGAGCCCCCTCTTCACGGGGCTGGGCTGAGGCAAGAGCCCCCTCTTCACGGGGCTGGGCTGAGGCAAGAGCCCCTTCTTCACGGGGCTGGGCAGCACTCTGTAGAATCTCTGGCTGGGCAGCACTCTGTAGAATCTCTGGCTGGGCAGCACTCTGTAGACTCTCTGGCTGGGCAGCACTCTGTAGACTCTCTGGCTGGGCAGCACTCTGTAGACTCTCTGGCTGGGCAGCACTCTGTAGACTCTCTGGCTGGGCAGCACTCTGTAGACTCTCTGGCTGGGCAGCACTCTGTAGACTCTCTGGCTGGGCAGCACTCTGTAGACTCTCTGGCTGGGCAGCACTCTGTAGACTCTCTGGCTGGGCAGCACTCTGTAGACTCTCTGGCTGGGCAGCACTCTGTAGACTCTCTGGCTGGGCAGCACTCTGTAGACTCTCTGGGGCTGGACGCTCTGAAGACGCCCCTCCTGGGGCTGGACGCTCTGAAGACGCCCCTCCTGGGGCTGGACGCTCTGAAGACGCCCCTCCTGGGGCTGGACGCTCTGAAGACGCCCCTCCTGGGGCTGTGGACACGGACTCCTCTGTGACTGTAAATGGCTTGAACATTCTTCTCTGGACACCCAACTTGGGATAAGGTCTTTTAACCACCGGACCCCAGTCATAAATTTGAGTCTCTCTCAGAAGAGTAGCCTTCTTGATACCCCCGTCAGCAGCAAAAGGATCGGATACTGTGGATGACTTGTAGACATGAGCACTATGATACTGAGATTTGTCACTATTACCTGGCTTGCGAAGAATGCAGTCTTTAACAAAATGACCAGAATTTCCACAGTAAAGACAGAGATGTAGCTCCTTACGCCGCTGACGTTCAGCTTCAGAGAGCTTGGGCCGTGGATAGCTCTGATGAAAAACGTTCCCTTGCGCAGAGGAAGAGACTCTATTAACTGGATGGGACAAAACAGGATCAACAACGTTGGTAGTATTCCTGAGGAGATCAGGCATCACAGAGAGAATACTAGGCAAAAGTTCTTGTAACTGTAGTAACATCTGGTAGAAAATCTGCAGTTGGTCAGGAGTCTTAGAGCAGAAGGTCATAGAATCTCTGGAGGACGAATTCCGCTGCAGACACTGTGCCAATCGATGCTGAGTCGACTCCAGACCTTCCAAGCGTCCTGCAATATTGCTTAGGAGGTCATGCGTCAGACAAACACTTTCGGCCGGGTCCATGTGGCCAGTTCCTACTGTCATGACTAAGGTTTTGTGAACCCGGTGTTAGTGAAGTCTGTGCGGGCGACTGGAGGATTATATGAATACTACCACTGACCTGGTTTGGGACTGTTGTGGACTCTGGGTTTCTTCCGGTGACTGGGAAGAGGAACCGCAGCAGAGATGGCCGAATCTAGGTTCTCCTCATGCAGGATTAGGTCGGCAGACCGGAGGCATGCTGAAGGTCTCCTGAAAGACAGAACTGGAAAGGCACTGATGAATCAGTGAAGAATACCAGGTATAATTGTGCTAAAGGGCACGGGGTGCTTGGAGACACTGAGGTGCTTGCGGACCCTGAGGTGCTTGCGGACCCTGAGGTGCTTGCGGACACTGAGGTGCTTGCGGACACTGAGGTGCTTGCGGACACTGAGGTGCTTGGAGACACTGAGGTGCTTGGAGACACTGAGGTGCTTGGAGGCACTGAGGTACGTGGAGGCACTGAGGTACGTGGAGGCACTGAGGTGCGTGGAGGCACTGGGGTGCGTAGAGACACTGGGGTGCGTAGGGGTGCTGAGGCACGGAGGTGCTGGAAGCACGGAGGTGCTGGAAGCACGGAGGTGCTGTGGCACGGAGGTGCTGGAAGCACGGAGGTACTGAGGCACGGAGGTACTGAAAGCACGGAGGTGCTAAGGCACTGAGGCACGGAGATGCTGAGGCACTGAGGTGCTGAGGCACGGAGATGCTGAGTCACGGAGATACTGAGGTGCTGGAAGCACGGAGGTGCTGAGGCACGGAGATGCTGAGGCACGGAGATGCTGAGGCACGGAGATGCTGGAAGCACGGAGGTGCTGAGGCACGGAGATGCTGAGGCACGGAGATGCTGGAAGCACGGAGGTACTGAGGCACGGAGATGCTGAGGCACTGAGGTGGTGAGGCACGGAGATGCTGAGTCACGGAGATACTGAGGTGCTGGAAGCACGGAGGTGCTGAGGCACGGAGATGCTGAGGCACGGAGATGCTGAGGCACGGAGATGCTGGAAGCACGGAGATGCTGGAAGCACGGAGATGCTGAGGCACGAGGTACTGAGCCCTGGAGATCCCAACTACAACAGTAGTAAAACTGAAACACGACAGCTGTGGTTTTCAGTGGAGAACACGGAATTCAGTACTGTGCCTTTAAGACGAAACATTGCAGCTGTACCTTTACATTGAGACTCAGGGAAATGGTGAAATCAAATGGCAACACACAAATAAACCAAACGGTAACAAGGGAACAGAGTTTCCACAGGAACTTAGGTACAAAGGTTACCTTTAGGGAGCTCAGCTTAAGACCCACACAAGGCTGTATGTGACACAAGGAACTGGCCCAGATTCCAACTCAGCCTCCTGATTTATACTTCCTGGTCCTTGATGATTGGTGGGCAGGATTAGGTGATGTCACTGTCATGTGACTACCCTAGCCAAGGCTGTGATGTAGAATGAGGCCTAGCAGGCCAAGAGAACACTGAAGCCTGGACTTCTGCAAAACACAGGATGCTTGCTTTTAGATTACTGAATTCAGCCTCACACAGGAGATCACCACAGGTGGAGCTGATTACCTCTCAGGCAGAGAACTCAGGAAAACTCATAGTGCTGACAAGCTGTTTAACTCCGTGAGTGAAAAGACACAGGATCCAGGACAGATGGCAGGGGTAAGTCACCAAATATAAACCTACAGTCAGGATTGTGACATTGGCAAGTTTACGCTTCTCCTCCGACAATTTTATTTTAGGTTTTGGAGTCCTTTTTTTTCTGATATTTGGTGTTTTGGATTTGACATGCTCTGTACTATGACATTGGGCATCGGCCTTGGCAGACGACGTTGCTGGCATTTCATCGTCTCGGCCATGACTAGTGGCAGCAGCTTCAGCACGAGGTGGAAGTGGATCTTGATCTTTCCCTAATTTTGGAACCTCAACATTTTTGTTCTCCATATTTTAATAGGCACAACTAAAAGGCACCTCAGGTAAACAATGGAGATGGATACTAGTATACAATTATGGACTGCCTGCCGACTGCAGACACAGAGGTAGCCACAGCCGTGAACTACCGTACTGTACTGTGTCTGCAGCTAATATAGACTGGTTGATAAAGAGAAGATGTCTATGTAACTATGTATGTATAAAGAAGACTGAAAAAAATCCACGGTTAGGTGGTATACAATTATGGACGGACTGCCTGCCGAGTGCAGACACAGAGGTAGCCACAGCCGTGAACTACCGTACTGTACTGTGTCTGCAGCTAATATAGACTGGTTGATAAAGAGAAGATGTCTATGTAACTATGTATGTATAAAGAAGAATGAAAAAAAACCACGGTTAGGTGGTATACAATTATGGACGGACTGCCTGCCGAGTGCAGACACAGAGGTAGCCACAGCCGTGAACTACCGTACTGTACTGTGTCTGCAGCTAATATAGACTGGTTGATAAAGAGAAGATGTCTATGTAACTATGTATGTATAAAGAAGAATGAAAAAAATCCACGGTTAGGTGGTATTACAATTATGGACGGACTGCCTGCCGAGTGCAGAGACACAGAGGTAGCCACAGCCGTGAACTACCGTACTGTGTCTGCTGCGACTGGATGATAAATGATATAAAAAATATATATATATCACTACTGCAGCCGGACAGGTATATATTATATATTATATAATGACGGACCTGCTGGACACTGACACAGAGGTAGCCACAGCCGTGAACTACCGTACTGTGTCTGCTGCGACTGGATGATAAATGATATAAAAAATATATATATATCACTACTGCAGCCGGACAGGTATATATTATATATTATATAATGACGGACCTGCTGGACACTGTCTGTCAGCAGAATGAGTTTTATTTTTATAGAATAAAAAAAAAAAAACACACAAGTGAAGTCACACGACGAGTGTTTAACTTTTTCAGGCAATCACAATATAAGTATACTACTAACTATACTGGTGGTCAGTGTGGTCAGGTCACTGGTCAGTCACACAGGCAGTGGCACTCCTGCAGCAAAAGTGTGCACTGTTTAATTTTAATATAATATGTACTCCTGGCTCCTGCTATAACCTATAACTGGCACTGCAGTAGTGCTCCCCAGTCTCCCCCACAATTATAAGCTGTGTGAGCTGAGCAGTCAGACAGATATATATAATATTATATATAGATAATAGATGATGCAGCACACTGGCCTGAGCCTGAGCAGTGCACACAGATATGGTATGTGACTGACTGAGTCACTGTGTGTATCGCTTTTTTCAGGCAGAGAACGGATATATTAAATAAACTGCACTGTGTGTCTGGTGGTCACTCACTATATAATATATTATGTACTCCTGGCTCCTGCTATAACCTATAACTGGCACTGCAGTAGTGCTCCCCAGTCTCCCCCACAATTATAAGCTGTGTGAGCTGAGCAGTCAGACAGATATATATAATATTATATATAGATAATAGATGATGCAGCACACTGGCCTGAGCCTGAGCAGTGCACACAGATATGGTATGTGACTGACTGAGTCACTGTGTGTATCGCTTTTTTCAGGCAGAGAACGGATATATTAAATAAACTGCACTGTGTGTCTGGTGGTCACTCACTATATAATATATTATGTACTCCTGGCTCCTGCTATAACCTATAACTGGCACTGCAGTAGTGCTCCCCAGTCTCCCCCACAATTATAAGCTGTGTGAGCTGAGCAGTCAGACAGATATATATAATATTATATATAGATAATAGATGATGCAGCACACTGGCCTGAGCAGTGCACACAGATATGGTATGTGACTGACTGAGTCACTGTGTGTATCGCTTTTTTCAGGCAGAGAACGGATATATTAAATAAACTGCACTGTGTGTCTGGTGGTCACTCACTATATAATATATTATGTACTCCTGGCTCCTGCTATAACCTATAACTGGCACTGCAGTAGTGCTCCCCAGTCTCCCCCACAATTATAAGCTGTGTGAGCTGAGCAGTCAGACAGATATATATAATATTATATATAGATAATAGATGATGCAGCACACTGGCCTGAGCCTGAGCAGTGCACACAGATATGGTATGTGACTGAGTCACTGTGTGCTGTGTATCGCTTTTTTCAGGCAGAGAACGGATTATAAAGTAAACTGCACTGTCCTCACTAGTAAACTCTCTCCACTCAGTCTCTACACTTCTACAGTAACAGTACTCCTCCTAGTCAGCTCCAGTAAATCTCTCTCAGTCTCTTATAATCTAAATGGAGAGGACGCCAGCCACGTCCTCTCCCTATCAATCTCAATGCACGTGTGAAAATGGCGGCGACGCGCGGCTCCTTATATAGAATCCGAGTCTCGCGATAGAATCCGAGCCTCGCGAGAATCCGACAGCGTCATGATGACGTTCGGGCGCGCTCGGGTTAACCGAGCAAGGCGGGAAGATCCGAGTCGCTCGGACCCGTGAAAAAAAACATGAAGTTCTGGCGGGTTCGGATTCAGAGAAACCGAACCCGCTCATCTCTACCTTTGACTGTCCCATTCTGGAGGATCAGGATACGCCCCGGTGCCATTCAGTCTAGACTGGCCACTACGGGTGATCTCCATGGAGCTCCAGAAAACCACTCAGCTTGTTTCAAAGCTGAGCATCTCCTCTCTCTCCCAATGCCCCTTTCAAGTGTGAGGCTGGAAGGGAAAGTATTCCGTTTTTGGGGAAAAGGTCTGGGAGAATCCATCAGCCTGCACAGCCATGGATTCCCCCCTCCTGGGACACACAACCAATAAGTGCAATTTACCTTTAAATACATTTCATTTAAACACATGTGTTTCCCTTTAAATCTACACTGAGCCTGTGCCCTGCACAGGCTCCACATTCCCTGGCACTGCAGTGCCTCATAACACAATATATTTATATATATATTACATTTAAAAACCATTGTTCTGTGTTTATTCCTGCAGCCTGGGGGACCGCTGGGCTCTCCCCACGGGCAGCAGGACACACTGGGAGCTAAAAGCACTGCTGGGGGTGCTGGCTGCAGCAGGGGCTAACTTCCACATGCCCCGCTGCTGCCCTCCGTCCCCAGCGTGGCTGAAATTGCCGCCTCGCCGCAGCCCCCCGACCCGAGGCTGCGGCGCACCCCCCTTCTGAAACCCGGCGGCTCGGGACGCTTATCCCGGCCGCCGTGGCTCTGTGCCGCTGGAGCGCTAAGGCGCAGGCCTGTTCCCAGCGTCCAGTTGCCTTCACATGCCTCCGCCGCTAGGGAGCCGGCTAGCCTGGTTCCCGTGTGCGGCGCACCCCCCAGCATTGCAGCAGACCAGGACGAGCTCGTCCCGGCGGCTGCGCTCGGCCAGTCATGTAGCGCTGAGGCGCCGGGAGCAGAGCTCCCGCCCCCCAGCGGCGGCACGCACAGAGAGCGCTGCAGCGGGAGTGGATCTCCCGCCTGCAGCGGCTCTCCCTTCTCCCCGGCGCGCACACAGCTAGTGCGCCAGGGGCTGTACTGACCGCTGCTGTTGCCGGGAGCGGAGCTCCCGGGCTCCGGCGGTCAACGGCTCCCCTCTCCCCCGACGCGCACACAGAGCTCAGTGCGCCGGGGGCTGCCCTCACTGCCGCGGTCGCCGGAGAGGTCCGGGACCGCGGCACACATTAAAAAATACAATTTTTAAACATTCTATACACACGGCGCCTAGCGCCCACAATATTTTAAACCTGGCGCCAAGCGCCCATTGTCCTTATAATGGCGCCGGGCACTAGGGTTTAACCCCTTCAGTGCCGCAGCCGCCATTTTCCACGTGGGCTGGGGGGTCTCTCCGGCCACACTATTAATGTTGTTTTTGTCACCAAAGTGTTAACTTCTCTAGAAATTTGCGATAGCTCAAACCCTTCCTCACTCTGGCCATTGTTCTTAAAGCCCAGTATGAGATACAGTTCTAAGTGGAACAACTTAAATATATTAGCTCACTCTGTGCTACTATCTGCAGGTGTAGAGTGTTTAAAGTTGTATACAGCCCCTTCAACTTCTCAACACCTCCTGCTGTATTGCTTGTTTCTCCACACATGGCACTAACAAAACTACTACAGGTTGAGTATCCCATATCCAAATATTCCGAAATACGGAATATTCCGAAATACGGAATTTTGTGAGTGAGAGTGAGATAGTGAAACCTTTGTTTTCTGATGGCTCAATGTACACAAACTTTGTTTAATACACAAAGTTAATAAAAATATTGTATTAAATGACCTCCAGGCTGTGTGTTTAAGGTGTATATGAAACATAAATGAATTGTGTGAATGTACACACACTTTGTTTAATGCACAAAGTTATTAAAAATATTGGTTAAAATTACCTTCAGGCTGTGTGTATAAGGTGTATATGTAACATAAATGCATTCTGTGCTTAGATTTAGGTCCCATCACCATGATATCTCATTATGGTATGCAATTATTCCAAAATACGGAAAAATCCGATATCCAAAATACTTCTGGTCCCAAGCATTTTGGATAAGGGATACTTAACCTGTATTGACCTGTATGTCAGTCTAATAGGGAGTATACACGTACCAATGTGTACAGAGATGTGTGTTGAGCGATCTAGCACAGAACGCTCAGCACGCATCTCTCCCCCACTTTACCCAGGCCCATCTAGAGTCAGCGATAGCGATGCGCGGCCCCTATCGTCGCTCGGGCATACACACGGAGAGATGTGTGCTTCATTTCTAAGCAATCTAGTCACATTGCTTAGAATTTAAGCACACATCGCTACATGTGTACCCCCCTTAAGAACTCCAAATCCCCGCTTGTAACAGAAGACACCACCCGTTATTAAGTTTGTCTACTTTGTATTCTCGGAGATGGATGACATATGGGTTGGGATCGGGTGACTGGCGGTCGGGATCCTAGTGGGATCATAACTACATACCTGAGATATTGCTTGTTAGGCTTCTGAGTAATTTTATAGATATAAAATTTTTGTAGCTTAATGAAGCCTAGTAAAATACATACACTTTCAGTCTTAGCAAACTATAATGTACAAGGATTGTTAGTTATGCAGCACTCGGACTTGTTTCTATGTAAATTAAATAATGGCCAGTGATCTATAAATTAATACGGAATGGGTATGTGTGTGACAAGGTTTATTTAGGTGCAATTAAACAATCAACTATAATGTAGATGTTATTTAGGTACACCAGAAAAGTGTACTTCTGACTACTTATATCTTTGGATTAACGTAATATAAATTCAGTTTTATTACATATTTTTAAGCCTGCCACTATAAAGTGAAAGTAGCTTATAACTTTTCTGCAAATGCATCAATGACATGACAGTAACTATATCCAACACATACATAACCAAATCAAAATAATTGTTTATTTAAGTCTGCTTCCAAAATAAATTCTGGTTGCTAGTTTGCTAATTTTATGGTGCCACACTTGACACAGAAAGGGATATTCAATTACCCGCACATACTGTCGGGTGCAAAGTATCGCCAGGGGGGGGGCTATCTAATTTGCCCCGATAAACCGGCGCGTGCCTCCGGCAGGCAAAGCAAAATCCCTGATAACAGCCTCGTTTTCATCCAAAACGGGGCTATTTCACCATGTGTGTTTTCAGGTGAAAATGCACTTTTTAACCGACAAGCTAATCGAATAGCCCAATCGCAAAACCCGAAGAAACATTGGGGGGTTTTCCACCTAATGTCTCTTCGGGGGTAATTGAATATCCCTCAAAGGATGAGCTGTGCAGCTTCATGCCCTGCTATCCAGCATATCTTTCCTTTCACAGACACATTGGGGGATATTCAATTGTTTGAAAAGTCAGTTGGGTGTCTGTTTTTTCCTATCTAATAGATAGGAAAAAACAGACACCCAACTGACTTTTCAAACATTTGAATTCCCCCCATGGTGTCTCCCGATTCCCTAAAAAAGTACATACCCAGTAACAGGTGGGTGGAGTTCATGTTTGAGTGGCTCCTCTGTTAAAAGTGTGCTGTCAGTACATAAATTATTATGGAGTTGACCACTAATCAGAATAAATATATCTTGCCCAATAAGCATATATATATAATCCTACTAACACTAAGGGGGGTATCCAATTAGCTATGGTAATTTACTGTGGCTAATTATGGACCTTATTCAGCTTCAGTTGCAGTTTTACTATTTTAGCAAAACTGCAACTGGCTACGATCACATGCTGGGGGATGTCCAGCACAGGGCAAAGCAACCCAGTATGTTAATGGCCGGCAGAGATGCGTTCGCAAATCAATTGCGATCACATCCCTGATTAGTGGATGTCCCCCTGTCTCCGCAGCTAGGCTGCAATGCCAGGTGCAGGACAGGAATTTTTCGGGTCACAGCAGCCGCGTGCGATGTCACGTGGCCACCCCTGTTTTCATTACCACCACGCCTACCCAACGACAAGTCGCCACTCCCCGTAACACTGCGTTGCCGCCCCGTTCTGCCCTATGAATGTGAGATGCGATCGCATCTCACTGTCTGCGCACACGCAGTACGGCTGCTGTGCGCTCGTATTGTGCACAGAAAAGTCAGTTTGCTGATGCGACGCATACTGAATCGGACACATCTCCCCCATGGCTATCCAATTGGCCCTGATTGTCTGAAGTTATCTGGGATTTTTTTTTTTTTTTGCGTGCTTCAGTAACACAAAACAAAATCCCTGATAAACAGCCCTTAGAGAGCCATTTTTCCATGAAAATACATGAGTCTGGGAACTTATCCCAGATCCTATGCGTTTACAGATGAAAAAGTAAAAAAAAACTGTCTGAAAAAACTGTAAAATTGTATTTAAAAAAAACTGGCGCAAATAATAAAAATCATGAAAAAAGAAAAAAAGAAAAATTTTCATGGCTAATTGGATGACAAGCATAAATAAGATGGACTATGTTCTGTAAATATGGACAGTAAGATGAAACTAATATTATATTGCCTAGTTATATTGCAATCCCATCAGGAAGAGTATCCTGGCTCAACTGGATCAATTATTTGTAAGACTCTTATACCACTTTCACACCGCAGCTTTAACCCGGTAAATTGCAGATTTTTAAGCCTTCCAAAACGGTTCTAGCTCCGGTGTGAAAGGGCCACCTTGAATTTACCGTTTTCAAAATACCGGTATTTTGAAACAGTTAAAAAGCAGGGTCCTACCCGGTTCAGAACCGTTTCACTGTGCAGTGCGAAAGGCTCAGAAAATAAGATTTTACTCACCGGTAAATCTATTTCTCGTAGTCCGTAGTGGATGCTGGGACTCCGTAAGGACCATGGGGAATAGCGGCTCCGCAGGAGACTGGGCACAACTAAAAGAAAGCTTTTGGTCTAACTGGTGTGCACTGGCTCCTCCCTCTATGACCCTCCTCCAGACCTCAGTCAGGATACTGTGCCCGGAAGAGCTGACACAATAAGGAAGGATTTTGAATCCCGGGTAAGACTCATACCAGCCACACCAATCACACCGTATAACTCGTGATACAATACCCAGTTAACAGTATGAACAATAACTGAGCCTCTCAACAGATGGCTCAACAATAACCCTTTAGTTAAACAATAACTATATACAAGTATTGCAGACAATCCGCACTTGGGATGGGCGCCCAGCATCCACTACGGACTACGAGAAATAGATTTACCGGTGAGTAAAATCTTATTTTCTCTGACGTCCTAAGTGGATGCTGGGACTCCGTAAGGACCATGGGGATTATACCAAAGCTCCCAAACGGGCGGGAGAGTGCGGATGACTCTGCAGCACCGAATGGGCAAACTCTAGGTCCTCCTCAGCCAGGGTGTCAAACTTGTAGAATTTAGCAAATGTGTTTGACCCCGACCAAGTAGCTGCTCGGCAAAGTTGTAGAGCCGAGACCACTCGGGCAGCCGCCCAAGAAGAGCCTACCTTTCTCGTGGAATGGGCTTTCACTGATTTAGGATGCGGCAGTAGCCGCAGAATGTGCAAGCTGAATCGTACTACAGATCCAGCGAGCAATAGTCTGCTTTGAAGCAGGTGCACCCAACTTGTTGGGCGCATGCAGGATAAATAGCGAGTCAGTCTTTCTGACTCCAGCTGTCCTGGAAACATACATTTTCAGGGCCCGGACTACGTCCAACAACTTGGAAGCCTCCAAGTCATTAGTAGCCGCAGGCACCGCGATAGGTTGGTTCAAATGAAAGGCTGATACCACCTTAGGGAGAAACTGGGGACGAGTCCTCAATTCTGCCCTATCCATATGGAAAATCAGATAAGGGCTTTTACATGACAAAGCCGCCAATTCTGATACACGCCTGGCCGAAGCCAAGGCTAACAACATGACCACTTTCCACGTGAGATATTTCAATTCCACGGTTTTAAGGGGCTCAAACCAATGTGACTTTAGGAAATCCAACATCACGTTGAGATCCCAAGGTGCCACTGGAGGCACAAAAGGGGGCTGAATATGCAGCACTCCCTTAACAAAAGTCTGAACTTTAGGTAGTGAAGCCAGTTCTCTCTGGAAGAAAATCGATAGAGCCGAAATCTGGACCTTAATGGAACCCAATTTTAGGCCCATAGTCACCCCTGACTGTAGGAAGTGCAGAAAACGGCCCAGGTGAAATTCCTCCGTTGGGGCCTTCCTGGCCTCACACCATGCAACATATTTTCGCCAAATGCGGTGATAATGGTTCGCGGTCACTTCTTTCCTAGCTTTAATCAGCGTAGGAATGACTTCCTCCGGAATGCCCTTTTCCTTCAGGATCCGGTGTTCAACCGCCATGCCGTCAAACGCAGCCGCGGTAAGTCTTGGAACAGACAGGGCCCCTGCTGCAGCAGGTCCTGTCTGAGCGGCAGAGGCCATGGGTCCTCTGAGATCATTTCTTGAAGTTCCGGGTACCAAGCTCTTCTTGGCCAATCCGGAACAATGAGTATAGTTCTTACTCCTCTTCTCCTTATTATCCTCAGTACCTTTGGTATGAGAGGAAAAGGAAGGAACACATAAACCGACCGGTACACCCACGATGTCACTAGAGCGTCCACAGCTATCGCCTGAGGGTCTCTTGACCTGGCGCAATATCTTTCTAGCTTTTTGTTTAGGCGGGACGCCATCATGTCCACCTGTGGCCTTTCCCAACGGTTTACAATCAGTTGGAAGACTTCTGGATGAAGTCCCCACTCTCCCGGGTGGAGGTCGTGCCTGCTGAGGAAGTCTGCTTCCCAGTTGTCCACTCCCGGAATGAACACTGCTGACAGTGCTAACACGTGATTTTCCGCCCATCGGAGAATCCTTGTGGCTTCTGCCATCGCCGTCCTGCTTCTTGTGCCGCCCTGTCGGTTTACATGGGCGACTGCCGTGATGTTGTCTGACTGGATCAGTACCGGCTGGTTTTGAAGCAGGGGTTTTGCCTGACTTAGGGCATTGAAAATGGCCCTCAGTTCCAGAATATTTATGTGTAGGGAAGTCTCCTGACTTGACCATAGCCCTTGGAAGTTTCTTCCCTGTGTGACTGCCCCCCAGCCTCGAAGGCTGGCATCCGTGGTCACCAGGACCCAGTCCTGTATGCCGAATCTGCGGCCCTCTTGAAGATGAGCACTTTGCAGCCACCACAGCAGAGACACCCTGGTCCTTGGAGACAGGGTTATCAGCCGATGCATCTGAAGATGCGATCCGGACCACTTGTCCAACAGGTCCCACTGAAAGGTTCTTGCATGGAACCTGCCGAATGGAATTGCTTCGTAGGAAGCTACCATTTTTCCCAGGACTCGCGTGCAGTGATGCACCGACACCCGTTTTGGTTTTAGGAGGCCTCTGACTAGAGATGACAGCTCCTTGGCCTTCTCCTCCGGGAGAAACACTTTTTTCTGTTCTGTGTCCAGAACCATCCCCAGGAACAGTAGACGTGTCGTAGGGACCAGCTGTGACTTTGGAATATTTAGAATTCAGCCGTGCTGTTGTAGCACCTCCCGAGAAAGTGCTACCCCGACCAACAACTGCTCCCTGGACCTCGCCTTTATCAGGAGATCGTCCAAGTACGGGATAATTAAAACTCCCTTTTTTCGAAGGAGTATCATCATTTCGGCCATTACCTTGGTAAATACCCTCGGTGCCGTGGACAGACCAAACGGCAACGTCTGGAATTGGTAATGACAATCCTGTACCACAAATCTGAGGTACTCCTGGTGAGGATGGTAAATGGGGACATGCAGGTAAGCATCCTTGATGTCCAGTGATACCATGTAATCCCCCTCGTCCAGGCTTGCAATAACCGCCCTGAGCGATTCCATCTTGAACTTGAATTTTTTTATATATGTGTTCAAGGATTTCAAATTTAAAATGGGTCTCACCAAACCGTCCGGTTTCGGTACCACAAACATTGTGGAATAGTAACCCCGTCCTTGTTGAAGTAGGGGCACCTTGACTATCACCTGCTGGGAATACAGCTTGTGAATTGCCTCTAGCACTGCCTCCCTGCCTGAGGGAGTTGTCGGCAAGGCAGATTTGAGGAAACGGCGGGGGGGGAGACGTCTCGAATTCCAGCTTGTACCCCTGAGATACTACTTGAAGGATCCAGGGATCCACCTGTGAGCGAGCCCACTGATTGCTGAAGTTTTTGAGACGGGCCCCCACCGTACCTGGCTCCGCCTGTGGAGCCCCAGCGTCATGCGGTGGACTTGGAGGAAGCGGGGGAGGACTTTTGCTCCTGGGAACTGGCTGTATGCTGCAGCTTTTTCCCTCTACCTCTGCCTCTGGGCAGAAAGGACGCGCCTTTAACCCGCTTGCCCTTATGGGGCCGAAAGGACTGTACCTGATAATACGGTGCTTTCTTTGGCTGTGAGGGAACATGGGGTAAAAATGCTGACTTCCCAGCTGTTGCTGTGGAAATGAGGTCCGAGAGACCATCCCCGAACAACTCCTCACCCTTATAAGGAAAAACTTCCATGTGCCTTTTAGAATCTGCATCACCTGTCTACTGCCGAGTCCATAACCCTCTCCTGGCAGAAATGGACATTGCACTTATTTTAGATGCCAGCCGGCAAATATCCCTCTGTGCATCTCTCATGTATAAGACTGCGTCTTTAATATGCTCTACGGTTAGCAATATAGTGTCCCTGTCTAGGGTATCAATATTTTCCGACAGGGAATCTGACCACGCAGCTGCAGCACTGCACATCCATGCTGAAGCAATAGCTGGTCTCAGTATAATACCTGTGTGTGTATATACAGACTTCAGGATAGCCTCCTGCTTTCTATCAACAGGCTCCTTTAGGGCGGCCGTATCCGGAGACGGTAGTGCCACCTTCTTTGACAAGCGTGTGAGCGCTTTATCCACCCTAGGGGATGTTTCCCAACGTGACCTATCCTCTGGCGGGAAAGGGTACGTCATTAGTAACCTTTTAGAAATTACCAGTTTCTTATCGGGGGAAGCCCACGCTTCTTCACACACTTCATTTAATTCCTCAGATGGAGGAAAAACTACTGGTAGTTTTTTCTCTCCAAACATAATACCCTTTTTTGTGGTACCTGGGGTAACATCAGAAATGTGCAACACATTTTTCATAGCCTCAATCATGTAACGTGTGGCCCTATTGGAAGTTACATTAGTCTCATCGTCGTCGACACTGGGGTCAGTATCCGTGTCGACATCTGTGTCTGCCATCTGAGGTAGCGCGCGTTTTAGAGCCCCTGATGGCTTTTGAGACGCCTGGGCAGGCACAGGCTGAGAAGCCGGCTGTCCCATATTTGGTATGTCGTCAAACCTTTTATGTAAGGAGTCGACACTGTCACGTAATTCCTTCCACATAACCATCCACTCAGGTGTCGGCCCCGCAGGGGGTGACATCACATTTATCGGCATCTGCTCCGCCTCCACATAAGCCTCCTCATCAAACATGTCGACACAGCCGTATCGACACACCGCACACACACAGGGAATGCTCTGACAGAGGACAGGACCCCACAAAGCCCTTTGGGGAGACAGAGAGAGAGTATGCCAGCACACACCAGAGCTGTCACAACTGAGGGCCTGAGCTGACGGGAGGCAGCCTCAGTTGTAGGGGCTGAGATGTACCGGAACCTGGGAGGTTGTATCAGACCCCTGGACATGTAAGTAACATGAATAATAACTGCCCGAAGGCGTGACCACGACAACTTAGATAAAAGTCAATGATGTTTATTATGACAACTCCGCATCACAGCAGCAATAAAAGAAAACGTAAAAGTCAGCAAAGAATAAATACAGTTCCTGAGTACTACAGCATGGCAGGAGCCACAGGGCACTGGTAGTGTGAGATAGTTCTTATGATCTTCTAGATGGAAAGTCCTTACCAGGCCCGGCTGTAGCAATGGAGATAACCCAGGATTGTACCAGCTGGTGTTCCAGGAAGAGCTGGGTTGCTGAAGGTAAAACAGCTGCTGTGGATACTGGCTGGAACCAGACTGTTGTTAGCATGGAGTGGATACTGGCTGGAACCAGTTAAATAATAAATGAACTTTGGGAGCGATGAAATGTGAACTGAAATGTAGAACTTGAGAGCGGAGAAATAATAATTCCGGTGGAGAGTGGTAAAGTGTAGAAAGGACACCGGCCCTTTAAGGGAAGCTGTACTCTGCTGGAAGCTGAGGCTGGAAGCAGGTAGTGTTGTAGCTGGAAACAGATGAATCCACAATGGATTGGAGAGTCAGGCTACACCGCAGGTGGAATGCTGGTGCGGGTCTCTATGGTGGAAGTCTTGAGACAGGAGCTGGAACCTGGAAGACAATCATAGAAGAGAGACAAACAGGAACTAGGTTTGACAACCAAAGCACTGACGTCTTCCTTGCTCAGGCACAGCTTACTTATACCTGCAGCAAGGAAGGGGTTGGCTAGGCAATTATGCAAATCAACAATACAAACAGCAGATTGGTGGAAATGATCAGATGACAGAATCCAAGATGGCTGCGCCCATGCAGACACTTGGAGGGAAGTTTGGTTTGTAATCCATGTGGTCTGGGAAACAGTAATGGCGGCGCCGGCCACCGGAGACAGGAGACGCCAGGCTGATAGATGCACATTTAACCACGCGGGCACAGCGGAGGCCGCGGCTGATGAAAACACCACTCTGACACTCTGCATGTGGAAACTCAGGAACAGCGGAATCCGGTCCTGGAACGCTGAGCCCGCCTTAGGAGGCATCTGAAGGGTAAGTAATGGCGTCCAGATACCCGGATCGTGACAGCACCCCCCCCTTTAGGAGTGGCCCCAGGACACTTCTTAGGCTTTAAAGGAAACTTTGCGTGGAAATTTCGTACCAAGGCAGGAGCATGGACGTCAGAGGCATTGGTCCAAGAGCGTTCTTCAGGACCATAGCCCTTCCAGTCAATGAGATACTGAAGTTGACCGTAACGGTGACGTGAGTCCAGGATCTTGGCCACTTCATACTCAACGCCTCGTTGAGTTTGGACTTTCGGAGTTGGTGGAAGTGAGGAATGAAACCGATTCAAGATTAGCGGTTTCAACAGGGAAACATGGAATGTCCTGGGTATTTTTAAGAAGGGAGGTAACTGGAGTCTGTAAGCAACAGGATTGATGACTTGATCAATTTTAAAAGGACCGATGTAGCGAGGTGCAAACTTCATACTGGGAACTCTTAACCTCAAATTCTTCGTGGATAACCATACCCGATCACCCACCTTGAGAGCAGGAACTGCTCGACGCTTCTTATCCGCAAACTTCTTGTACCTGAACGATGCCTTGAGCAGAGCTGATCGTACGCTCTTCCAGATATTGGCAAACTGATGCAAGGTGATATCCACTGCGGGAACAGAAGTTGCTGGAAGCGGTTGGAACTCAGGGACTTTAGGGTGGAATCCAAAGTTGGTGAAGAATGGTGTTGAAGAAGATGAAGAATGATACTGGTTGTTATGACAGAACTCGGCCCAGGGAAGTAATTGAACCCAGTCATCTTGAGAGGAGGACACATAGATGCGGAGGAAGGCCTCCAAGTCCTGATTCACCCTCTCAGTTTGACCATTGGTCTGAGGATGGTAAGCCGTGGAAAACTTTAACTTGACTTGGAGGACTTGACATAAACTTCGCCAGAATTTGGCTGTGAATTGAACTCCTCGATCTGAGATAATTTCTTCTGGAAGACCGTGGAGTCGGAAGATCTCTTGTATGAATACTTGAGCCAACTTGGAAGCTGACGGAAGACCGGTGAGAGGAATGAAGTGTGCCATCTTGGTGAACCGGTCAACTACCACCCAGATGGTATTGAACTTGTTGCACATGGGCAAATCTGTAATAAAATCCATCGACAAATGGGTCCATGGTCGACGGGGAACAGATAGTGGAACCAGTTGCCCCGCAGGCGACTGGCGGGATACTTTATGTTGAGCACACTTTGGGCAAGATGCAATAAACTCCAAAACGTCCTTTTTCAGAGTTGGCCACCAATAGGACCTAGAGATAAACTCCAGGGTTTTTTGGATACCTGTATGTCCGGCAAAACGGGAAGCATGGGCCCAATGCATGAGCTTCTTCCTTAGTGTCGGCTTCACAAAACTTTTCCCTGATGGGGGCGTAGAGTCCATCCCTACCGTGGAGAATGCCAACGGATTTATAATAGGATGCTTGTCTGAAGACTCTGACTCATTTTCTTGCTCCCATGAGCGGGAAAGGGCATCGGCCTTGCGATTCTGAGAGCCCGGACAGAACTGGAGTTTAAAGTCGAACCTGGAAAAGAAAAGTGCCCATCTGGCCTGACGAGGGTTGAGACATTGTGCGCCTTTTAGATATAGAAGGTTCTTGTGGTCTGTAAGGATGGTGATTGAATGAGAAGCTCCCTCCAACAGATATCTCCACTCCTCTAGAGCGAGCTTGATGGCTAGCAACTCCTGGTCGCCAATGGCATAGTTGCGCTCCGCTGGGGAGAACTTCCGTGAGAAGAAACTGCAAGGATGTAAATGACCATCTTTAGCCCTCTGAGATAACACCGCTCCTACTCCAACGGAGGAGGCATCCACCTCTAAGATGAAAGGAGAGTCGATGTCAGGCTGTTTCAGGACAGGTGCAGAGATGAACCTCTGTTTTAAAAGATGAAAAGCTTGCATGGCTTCTTCAGACCACTTGGACGGGTTAGCACCCTTCTTGGTGAAAGCAGTAATAGGCGCCACAATGGTGGAAAAGTCTCGTATAAACTTTCGGTAATAATTGGCGAACCCTAAGAACCTCTGGACCCCTTTGAGGGTTAAGGGTACCGGCCAATTCTGGATTGCTTGTAGTTTCTCAGGATCCATCTCTAGTCCGGAACCGGACACAATGTACCCTAGAAACGGAATGGACTTGACTTCAAAGACGCATTTCTCTAATTTGCAGTAGAGATGATTGACACGGAGACGGGACAGAACCTCCTTTACCCAGAAACGATGTTCCTCTAAATCGTTGGCAAAAATGAGGATATCATCTAGATAGACCACGACATGACGGTATAGAATGTCTCTGAAGATCTCATTGACGAAATGCTGGAAGACAGCTGGAGCATTGCTCAATCCGAAGGGCATGACGAGGTACTCATAATGTCCGTCACGGGTGTTAAATGCGGTCTTCCACTCGTCACCCTCACGGATCCGGATGAGATTGTATGCACCTCTCAGGTCCAGCTTTGTAAAGATGGTAGCTCCGCTAACTCTGTCAAAGAGCTCAGTAATCAGGGGTAAAGGATAGCGGTTCTTGATGGTAATGTCGTTCAAACCTCTGTAGTCGATGCACGGCCGCAGACCACCATCTTTCTTCTTTACAAAAAAGAAGCCTGCGCCGGCTGGAGAAGAAGAAGGTCGAATGAACCCCTTTGCTAGGTTCTCTTTAATGTATTCCTCCATAGAATGTGTCTCGGGGAGAGACAACGGATAAGTTCGGCCTCGAGGTGGAACCTTCCCTGGAACGAGATCAATCGGGCAGTCCCATTCTCTATGAGGAGGAAGGATATCAGCAGAAGCTTTACTGAACACATCCGTGAAATCTTGATATGGAGGAGGTGGAACATCAGACGACCTGGGGGAGGAAGAACAGACAGGCAACACTTTAAACAAACATGTCTTAGTACAGGAGGAACCCCATGCCAGGATTTGCGTAGTCGTCCAATCAATTGTAGGATTGTGAAGACGGAGCCATGGAAGGCCCAGGACCACAGGATGTGTGGCTCTTGGAATCACTAAAAATGAAATAAGTTCGGAATGAAGAACTCCCACTCTCAGACGAACTGGTAGAGTCCTTAGAGAAATAACTGTATCAAAAATTTTACTGCCATCCACAGCAGTTAAGGAAAAGGACGAAGGAAGTCTCTCGGTGGGTAGGGACCACCGTTTAATATAGGCTTCAGTAATAAAGTTCCCAGCTGCTCCGGAATCCAGGAGGGCAATGACGTTCTGATAACGTTGAGCAACTTGAAGCGAGACTGGGAGGTTACAATCTTGAGGAAATGGAGAGGAGATCATTACTCCTAGCCGGCCCTCTCCTTGGCGAGCTAGGATTTGGAGTTTCCCGGACGTTTGGGACAGGCATTAATGGTGTGAGACGGAGCTGCACAATACAGACAGAGAAACTCGGAGAGACGTCTTCGGCGCTCAGCAGGAGTTAAACGGGAACGGCCAATTTGCATGGGTTCATCTGTAGTTGGTGACAGTTGGCGAGGAGGAGGAGTAGAAGATTTTGGAGCAGATGATCTTCCACGCTCAGTTGCTCTCTCTCTAAAACGTAAGTCAACTTTCGTACAAAGTGAGATTAGCTCATCTAACTTGGAGGGTAAGTCTCTGGTAGCTAACTCATCTTTAATACGCTCGGATAAACCATGCCAGAATGCAGCATACAGGGCCTCGTCGTTCCATGCCAGTTCGGATGCCAGGATCTGGAACTGTATAAGATATTGTCCTACAGTACGTGATTCCTGGCGTAAACGGAGAATCTCAGACGAAGCTGAAGTTACCCGGCCTGGCTCGTCGAAGATGCGCCTGAATGTTGACACAAATGCAGTGTAAGAAGATAGCAGGGTGTCGGACCTCTCCCATAACGGTGATGCCCAATCAAGGGCTGAGCCACTGAGAAGAGAAATAATGTAGGCAATTTTTGTACGGTCACTGGGAAAATTGCCAGGTTGTAGCTCAAACTGAATCTCACACTGGTTGAGAAATCCCCTGCAGAATCTTGGAGATCCGTCAAATTTTGCTGGCGTTGGAAGATGAAGACGTGGAGCAGAAATGGGTAAGGTGGGTGGGGTTATAGCTGGAGTCACTGTGGTTGACGCACCAGACGCGCCTGATCCACGGAGAGTTGTCTGAATCCCATCCAGCCGAGTAGAGAGATCCTGGAGACAGCGGATGATGTGGCCCTGTGCAGCCTCCTGATGTTCTAGTCGGGCTGCCAGTTCTTGCATCGGCCTGGCCGCTTGATCCTGGTCTCCGGCTGGATTCATTAGGTCAGTGCTTACTGTCACAACTGAGGGCCTGAGCTGACGGGAGGCAGCCTCAGTTGTAGGGGCTGAGATGTACCGGAACCTGGGAGGTTGTATCAGACCCCTGGACATGTAAGTAACATGAATAATAACTGCCCGAAGGCGTGACCACGACAACTTAGATAAAAGTCAATGATGTTTATTATGACAACTCCGCATCACAGCAGCAATAAAAGAAAACGTAAAAGTCAGCAAAGAATAAATACAGTTCCTGAGTACTACAGCATGGCAGGAGCCACAGGGCACTGGTAGTGTGAGATAGTTCTTATGATCTTCTAGATGGAAAGTCCTTACCAGGCCCGGCTGTAGCAATGGAGATAACCCAGGATTGTACCAGCTGGTGTTCCAGGAAGAGCTGGGTTGCTGAAGGTAAAACAGCTGCTGTGGATACTGGCTGGAACCAGACTGTTGTTAGCATGGAGTGGATACTGGCTGGAACCAGTTAAATAATAAATGAACTTTGGGAGCGATGAAATGTGAACTGAAATGTAGAACTTGAGAGCGGAGAAATAATAATTCCGGTGGAGAGTGGTAAAGTGTAGAAAGGACACCGGCCCTTTAAGGGAAGCTGTACTCTGCTGGAAGCTGAGGCTGGAAGCAGGTAGTGTTGTAGCTGGAAACAGATGAATCCACAATGGATTGGAGAGTCAGGCTACACCGCAGGTGGAATGCTGGTGCGGGTCTCTATGGTGGAAGTCTTGAGACAGGAGCTGGAACCTGGAAGACAATCATAGAAGAGAGACAAACAGGAACTAGGTTTGACAACCAAAGCACTGACGTCTTCCTTGCTCAGGCACAGCTTACTTATACCTGCAGCAAGGAAGGGGTTGGCTAGGCAATTATGCAAATCAACAATACAAACAGCAGATTGGTGGAAATGATCAGATGACAGAATCCAAGATGGCTGCGCCCATGCAGACACTTGGAGGGAAGTTTGGTTTGTAATCCATGTGGTCTGGGAAACAGTAATGGCGGCGCCGGCCACCGGAGACAGGAGACGCCAGGCTGATAGATGCACATTTAACCACGCGGGCACAGCGGAGGCCGCGGCTGATGAAAACACCACTCTGACACTCTGCATGTGGAAACTCAGGAACAGCGGAATCCGGTCCTGGAACGCTGAGCCCGCCTTAGGAGGCATCTGAAGGGTAAGTAATGGCGTCCAGATACCCGGATCGTGACAAGAGCGCTATATAACACAGGGATAAACACTATAACTGAGTGATTTTCCCTTATAGCTGCTTATATATATATATCTCTGCGCCTAAATTTAGTGCCCCCCCTCTCTTTTTTACCCTTTGTAGCTTGAAACTGCAGGGGAGAGCCTGGGAGCGATCCTTCCAGCGGAGCTGTGAGGGAAAAATGGCGCCAGTGTGCTGAGGGAGATAGCCCCTTTTTCGGCGGACTTTCTCCCGCTTTTTTATGGATCCTGGCAGGGGTATTTTTCACATATATAGCCTCTGGGACTATATATTGTGATTATTTGCCAGCCAAGGTATTAATATTGCTGCTCAGGGCGCCCCCCCCCCCAGCGCCCTGCACCCATCAGTGACCGGAGTGTGAGGTGTGCATGAGGAGCAATGGCGCACAGCTGCAGTGCTGTGCGCTACCTTGTTGAAGACCGAAGTCTTCTGCCGCCGATTTTCAGGACCATCTTCATGCTTCTGGCTCTGTAAGGGGGACGGCGGCGCGGCTCCGGGACCGGACGATCGAGGTCGGGCCCTGTGTTCGATCCCTCTGGAGCTAATGGTGTCCAGTAGCCTAAGAAGCCCAAGCTAGCTGCAAGCAGGTAGGTTCGCTTCTTCTCCCCTTAGTCCCTCGTAGCAGTGAGTCTGTTGCCAGCAGATCTCACTGAAAATAAAAAACCTAAAATATACTTTCTTTTCTAGGAGCTCAGGAGAGCCCCTAGTGTGCATCCAGCTCAGCCGGGCACAAGATTCTAACTGAGGTCTGGAGGAGGGTCATAGAGGGAGGAGCCAGTGCACACCAGTTAGACCAAAAGCTTTCTTTTAGTTGTGCCCAGTCTCCTGCGGAGCCGCTATTCCCCATGGTCCTTACGGAGTCCCAGCATCCACTTAGGACGTCAGAGAAACGGTATTTCCAAGCCATAGAAGGTGATAGGCTGTATCCATGCATGATGTCACCAGGCAGAAGCAGGAAATAAACTGGAGGAAACACATGAGAGTGAAGGGAGCGTTTTATTATACAGAATACAGTTTAAAATGGCAAATTGGAGTGATGAGGAGCAGGGCCGGCTCCACGGTTTGCAGCGCCCCGGGCGGGCAATAGGGGGCGTGGCTGAAATGTGCGGTGTGCGATGACGTCATCGCGCACCGCACAACAAAGGTCCTCTCCACAAAGGGAAACTAGACGCTACGCGTCTAGTTCCCTTCGTGGAGAGGACCTTTGCTGTGCGGTGCGCGATGACGTCATCGCGCACAGCACAGTAAAGGTCCTCTCCACGAAGAGAAACTAGACGCTAGGCGTCTAGTTCTCTTCACGGCGGGGGACAGCGGCACCGGGGGGCACAGCACTGGGCACAGCACTGACAGCAGCAGCGGATCTTGCCATGGTGCGGCGCCCTCCGGATGGCGCCGGCGCCCTCCGGAAGGCGGCGCCCCGGGCAAAAGTCCTGCTTGCCCGTGGCAAGATCCGCTACTGATGAGGAGGTTAGGAAGCTGCTTAGGATCAGAGGGGATGAAGAAATATGTAGACAAACCACAGACAGTGAAGGATGTAGTAATCTACAAAAACGTGGTAAAGATGCTTGAAGCTGCTGGGTTCCATCGTACGACTAGCCAAATTATTAATAATTAATTAATACTTAATAATTATTAATAATGTGTGGGCCAGAAAAGTCCATTTACAATGACAACCACTGTTTTCTATGGGTGAAACGGGTTCAGTGTGAAAGGTACCAAAACGGTAATGAAATGGTAATATACTGGTTACAACATGCGATGTGAAGGGGGTTTAACTGCTCAGACCCGTTTTAAAAGGAGGGTTTGCGATGTGAACGCAGCATTACTTAAAGGGGACTTAACATTAAAAGCGGGTTTTGTTACTGATAATCGCCACTAAAAAGCATGGAAATATATGTACAATTTAACAGTGTCCATAGTTTTTACTCTTGAAGTCTTTCATTTAATTCAAGTTTTCAGCTCTCACAGTAGCTGGTCTCCTTGTTCACAAGTGGAATTGTTTTTTTCAGCTAGTTTTATCATTTTAGAACACACAGTTCTATCACAGTTACATTTGTTAGATCTGATTAAGGAGGACAAGTCAATCTGTTTGCAGATGACCTCACACAAATGCCAATGTGAATACTTTATAATGTACTGTCAATTTCTGCTTGTTAAAAACAAGGAAATTTGTGCTCGCTGTCCTGAAAACTTTATAATGTATATTGGCAAATCAGAATTACTTGTGAATTATACTGTACCGTGGGGGTTATTCAGAGTTGTTAACAAACCAAAAAAGTTAGCAATTGGGCAAAACCATGTTGCACTGCAGGTGGGGTAGATGTAACATATGCAGAGAGAGAGTTAGATTTGGGTGGGTTGTGTTTAAACTGAAATCTAAATTGCAGTGTAAAAATAAAGCAGCCAGTATTTACCATGCACAGAAACAAAATAACCCACCCAAATCTAACTCTCTCTACACATGTTATATCTGCCCTACCTGCAGTGCACATGGGCCCTCATTACGAGTTGATCGATCGCTAGCTGCTTTTAGCAGTTGCAAACGCTAAGCCGCCGCCCTCTGGGAGTGTATCTTAGCTTAGCAGAAGTGTGAACGAAAGTTTAGCAGAACTGCACAGGAAATATTTCATGCCGTTTCTGAGTAGCTCCAGACCTTGCGATCACTTCAGTCAGTTTAGTTTCCTGCTTTGACGTCACAAACACGCCCTGCGTTCGGCCAGCCACTCCCCCGTTTCCCCAGCCACTCCTGCATTTTTGTCTGGCACGCCTGCGGTTTTTAGCACACTCCCTGAAAACGCAGAGTTGCCGCCCAGAAACACCCACTTCCTGTCAATCAAACAATGAACACTTGAGCGACTGGAAAACGTCGCACGAGCCTCTGTAAAACGGCAAAGTTTTGTGTGAAAGTACTTAGCGCATGCGCATAAATGCCGATTTTTCACCTGATCGCTACGCTGTGAAAAACAGCAGCGAGCAATCAACTCGGAATGAGGGCAATGGTTTTGCCCAATTGCTTAATTTCTTAGTTTGCTAACAACTCTGAAAAACCCCTAGTAAGTACTATTTTGCACACAAAAAATAAAAAAATCCATGTAGGTGATAAACAAGAAAAATGTGTGTGTGGAGATGATTTGCTGGCCACATTGACAATTCAGCCTAATCTTTGAATTTGGGTAAATTACTACAATGATTCAAAGAGTGGTAAACATCATATAGTAAGTTGCATTTTGTGTTTAATGCCATCAGTTCCTATGCTGATGTGTGTATAAACTAGGGGGTATATTTTCTAAAATCGGAGTTCTCCAGATTCCAGGTATTATCTTCTAAAGTGGGGTACACACGGAGAGATCTGTGTTTAAAATCTAAACAATCTGACTAAATTGCTTAGATTTTAAGCACGGATCTGTCGTGTGTATGACCCCAGCGATAATGATGCGCGGCCCCGCGCATCGCTATCACTGGTACTAGATTGATCCTGCATTCAGGAACAATCTAGCGGGTTGTTCACTTCAGCGCTGTGTGAAGTGAGCGGCCCCCCTTCGTCACCCCCCCCCCCCCCTCGCTCAGCACATCGCGCTGTGCTGAGCGGGGGGATAGATGTGTGCTGAGCAGTCTGTGTTAAGATCGCTCAGCACACATCTCTGCCGTCAGTACCCTCATTTAAAGCATACTTGCCTACTCTCCCGGAATGGCCGGGAGGCTCCCGAAAATCGGGTGACCCTCCCGGCCCCCCGGAAGAGCAGGCAATTCTCCCGATTTGCGGGGTCCTCCCTGCCCGTCCGCCCACTTAGTGTGTAAAGTGGGCGGTCCGGACAGTCGATGATGCGATTTTTGCTGAATCGCGTCATCATAGCCACGCCCCCTGCTGTGTAATACCTGTGATCGCGGCATTACAGAGCGGGGGGCGTGGCTTAAAGAAGGTGTCACTGTGACCCCGCCCTTGCTCCGCCCCATCCCGCCCTTGCTCCGCCCCTGTCCCGCCTCCGGCCACCCTCTCCTTTACAGCACAGCCTCCCCTGCCCGCCTGCTGAGCCGACCTGGCTGCTCTCTCCCGCAGAGAGCAGCCAGAATATTGGTAAGTATGATTTAAAGGTGCTAGATAAATGAGAAGTAGAATCTGATTGGTTGCTCTGGGCAACATCCCATTTTAAATAGAATTCCCATCTTAGTAATTTTACCGATACGTTTTCTTTGGTTACAACATACTGTATAACTTCACATTATTTCACTAAGTTTAGAAGCATGACTCAACTGAAATCGACCTTGAAATAGGATGTGACAGGTGAAACAGAACAAGGCAAATGCTGATTTGTGTAACAGTCATGTATTTTTGACAATTTGGAAGAGTTCTAAAAGCTGAAAATGTACCACTTAATTTACTAAGCGTGATAAAAGAGTAAAACAATGTCATTACAATTAAGCAATTTGAATAAGTACAATAAGTTCTGGTTCAACCATGTTTAAGTGTGTTTTCTGATTATCTCCCCCTTGTCTCCTAGGGTAAGATGAAAGAGCAGCTGAAAGAGAAGGGCAAAGAGCCAATAGACAAGTGGATTTATTCCAGTGGGCATGAGCTGGTGCCAGGCTGCTTCTCAAGTCACGCCAAATGCACTTTATGCACCAGGGCACTTGCAAACAGGCGTGGACTGCAATGCATGCGTGAGTAGGCACTGCTTGATTGAGGGGGGAGGGCGCACTACCACATAACATTATTTTCTTAAAGCACTCTGCTTTATATGCACTCAAAAAATTACAATTCCCAATATTATCAGTAACATTTATTTACTAGTATACTCCTCAATGCTTTACAAGTCGCAGTACCTGGCTACAGCTAACCAATGGAGCAGAGATATTTAGGCAAAGTAATGTTTACAAAACATGGGCTGTCACCTGTCTAAGCAATAACACACTTCTTTCAAATGCCATTGTTCTGTACTGCTTTGAATGAAATACCACTGTTTGTTTATACTTTACCACTCTGCTGATTGCACAATCCGGTCCTGAATAGTGGAGACCTGTGCTGTAAGAAGAGATACAGATTATTCTTGCAGGAATGTTCTACAGTATGGGCCTGATTCATGTTTGTAAGTAAAGAAAACAAGCCATTGACTGGGCAAAAACCATGTGCACTGCAGGTGTGGCAGATATAACATGTGCAGAGAGCGTTAGATTTGGGTGGGTTGTGTTCAAACCATATTTGCCGACTTTATGGCTGCTCTCTGCGGGAGAGAGCAGCCAGTTTTGCTCAGCAGGGGGGCGGGCTGTGATGTGACGTCCAGAGGGGGCGGGCAAGAGGCGGAACGGGGGGGGGGGGGGGGGAGGGTGGCGGGGGCGGGATGGGGCGTGGCTGCGGGATCGTGTCATGTAGGCCACGCCCCCCACTGTGTAATGCCGCTATTACCGGCATTATACAGCAGGGGTCATCGCCTGCCCGGACCGCCCACTTTACTCGCTAAGTGGGCGGCTGGGCAGGGGGGGACCCCTGAAATCAGGAGACTTGCCTGCTCTTCCGGGTGGCCGGGAGGGTCACCCGATTTTTGGGAGCCTCCCGGCCATTCCGGGAGAGTAGGCAAGTATGGTTCAAACTGAAATCTAAATTGCAGCATAAAAATAAAGCTATCTAACATTTGTGAGCTAGATGCAAAAGCAACCAGTATTTACCCTGCACAGAAAAAATATAACCCACCAAAATACAAATCCCTCTGCACGTGTTACATCTGCCACACCTGCAGAACATGGTTTTGCCCAGTTGCTTGCTTTTTTGCTTTACTTATAAACATGAATCAGGCCCTATGTCTCCGGCCTATGTACAGTAGCTAACATTTCACAAGGAACCATTGTCTCATGAATACTGATGCTAGGCCTCATGAATCAGTGTGGCAGATCCCAAGAAAGGTCAATACATTTTTTTATTTGACAAAAAAAACCCAACATATATAAAGTAGTATTTAACCAACTATTAACATGATTTAAAAGCAATGCAAAATAAAAAAATGATTGTTTTATCTTCCTTTTTTTATGACAGAAAATGTGTAAGTTGTAGATTTGGGTGCCCCATGTTGGGTTAAGAAAATTGCTATAATACATTGTAGATGCTATCTACAGTGTATTATGGTGGTCATTCCGAGTTGAACGCTCGCTAGCAGCTTTTAGCAGCCGTGCAAACGCTATGCTGCCTCCCATTGGGAGTGTATTTTAGCTTAGCAAAAATGTAAACGAAAGAATCGCAGAGCGACTACAAAATAATTTTGTGCAGTTTCAGAGTAGCTTCAGACCTACTCAGCGCTTGTAATTCCTTCAGACCATTCAGTTCCTGGTTTGAAGTCACAAACACACCCTGCGTTCTCCCAGCCGCGCCTGCGTTTTTCCTGGCACGCCTGCGTTTTTTCAAACACTCCCTGAAAACGGTTAGTTGACACCCAGAAACGCCCACTTCCTGTCAATCACTCTGCGGCCAGCAGTGCGAATGAAAAGTGTCGCTAGACCTTGTGTGAAACTACATAGTCCATTGTGAAAGTACGTCGCACATGCACATTGCGCCGCATACCCATGCGCAGAAGTGCCTTTTTTTGCATCATCGCTGCACAGCGACCATTTTCAGCTAGCGATCAACTCGGAATGACCACCAATATGTTTTATTACTCCCTTTTGTATAGTGCAAACATATTATGCAGCTCTTGATAGAAAGTTTAATTATTCTTATCAGTCAATGGGCCTAATTCCGACCTGATCGCTGTTGTGTGAAATCTCACAGCAGGTGATTATCCAATGACTGCACATGCATACAGATCTTAATGCACAGGAGCGAGGCCAAACTGTGAAAAAATCCTGCATCTTTTTGATCGCTAGGCGAACGCAGGCTGATTGACAGGAAGCAGGCGTTTGGGGGTGGTAACTGCCCATTTTCTGGGAGTGCCTGGAAAAATGCAAGTGTTTCCAAGTGTTTTCAGGGAGGGTGTGTGACGTCAGCTCCGGCCCGGTCAACCTGTTTCTTTCTCACTGTAGGATTAAGTCCTGGGCTACGCACAGACTGCAAAAATCATTCGATGGTGAGTGAGTTGCACACGGATTTGCAGATGATCGGCGTTTGCAAAGCTTTTCACATTGGCGTATGCGGACTTGCACGGGGCGGTATTTCACTCTGTGTGGGCAGCAACTATCCGATCGCAAACATCTGCAAATTTGCAGATGTGCAATCAGGTCTGAATTAGGCCCAATGTGTAACGTTTTTTAGGGGTCATTCCGAGTTATTCGCTAGCTGCTTTCGGTCGCTGCACAGCGATCAGGCAATTAAAGGTACGTCTGCGCATGCGTAAGCGTCGCAATGCGCACGCGCGTTGTACTATTACATCGAACGCACCTCTGGCCGCCCAGTGATTGACAGGAAGAGGGTGTTTCTGGGTGTCAACTGACCGTTTTCAGGGAGTGTTCAGAAAAACGCAGGCGTGCCAGGAAAAACGCAGGCATGGCTGGCCGAACACAGGGCGGGTTCATGGCGTCAAAACAGGAACTGAACAGTCTGAAGTGATTGCAAGCGCTGAGTAGGTATGAAGCTACTCTGACACTGCACAAAAAAATGTTGTAGCCGCTCTGCAATTCTTTCGTTCGCACTTCTGCTAAGCTAAAATACACTCCCAGAGGGCGGCGGCATTGCGTTTGCACTGCTAGCGAGCGAACAACTCGGAATGACAACCTTAACCCATTAATATATACATTTTAACACAAGCAATGTCAAGCCCTCCAACTATCCATGAGATGAAAGGCCGCTCCTGATGGATAACCATTTATTAAGTAGGCAGACACTCATAGATTTACTAATTTTGCATTAGATGCTACTGTATGTGTGAGTGGTCTGTGTCATTTTAATTGCTTTTTTTATGTTTGTTTGTCTTTTAAACCATGGATTACTTTGGATTAAGAAGAGTGTAGGTAAGCATTTGGTGATACCACTACACGGTTGGTAATTTTAAGGTCCTATAGGTAACGGGGGAAAAAATCTAACAAAAAATGGGGCAATATTATTTATTGTAATCAATATGGGGCACTTTTATTAAATCACTATAGTTGAATACAATTAAAAAGGGAGTATGGCTATTTTAATACTATTAGTATGGGAGGCGGTCCTAGTTAATAATGTAAAGAGGCACTTATACTGATTAATATAAATAGAGGCACAATTACAGTATGTATTAAAAGTATACGTGGCCACAATTATTTACTTTTTAGAAACAGGGTACTAGATGATTATTGCCAAATCAAAAGTAGCATGGTATGTTAGTAAAGAAGTTATGCTTTTTTTTTTGCCGGCACAGGCTGAAACTACCGCCTCTTTTCTGGAGCGCTCTCCGGTACACTTTCCTGTGAAACTGCAGGTTGACATTGCCCTTGTTGTGACAAAATAGAGTGAAACAGATACAGGAGAAAAAAATAGTTCAGAATATGCTGTTTAATTTGAATTATTTTTCATGAATAAACATTTAACTGGATAACAGTGTAAGTGAATAAAATAGCTGTCAGAAATGTCTATGTCACTATCAGTGAGGCAGGGATGTGCCGCTGTCATTGAGGCAGGGATGTGCTGCTGTCAGTGAGGCAGGGATGCGCCGCTGTCATTAAGGCAGGGATGTGCTGCTGTCAGTAAGGCAGGGATGTTCCGCAGTGAGGCAGGGGTGTGCTGCTGTCAGTGAGGCAGGGATGTGCTGCTGTCAGTGAGGCAGGGATGTGCTGCTGTCAGTGAGGCAGGGATGTGTGGCTGTCAGTGAGGCAGTGATGTGCTGCTGTCAGTGAGGCAGAGATGTGTTGCTGTCAGTGAGGCAGTGATGTGCTGCTGTCAGTGAGGCAGGGATGTGCTGCTGTCAGTGAGGCAGGGATGTGCTGCAGTCAGTGAGGCAGAGATGTGCTGCTGTCAGTGAGGCAGGGATGTGCTGCTGTCAGTAAGGCAGGTATGTGCTGCTGTCAGTGGGGCAGGGATGTGCTGCTGTCAGTGAGGCAGGGATGTGTGCTGTCAGTGAGGCAGGGATGTGCTGCTGTCAGTGAGGCAGTGATGTGCTGCTGTCAGTGAGGCAAAGATGTGCTGCTGTCAGTGAGGCAGTGATGTGCTGCTGTCAGTGAGGCAGGGATGTGCTGCTGTCAGTGAGGCAGGGATGTGCTGCTGTCAGTGAGCCAGGGATGTGCTGCTGTCAGTGAGGCAGGGATGTGCTGCTGTCAGTGAGGCAGGGATGTGCTGCTGTCAGAGGGGTAGGGATGTGCTGCTGTCAGAGGGGCAGGGATGTGCTGCTGTCAGTGAGGAAGGGATGTGCTGCTGTCAGTGAGGAAGGGATGTGCTGCTGTCAGTGAGGCAGTGATGTGCTGCTGTCAGTGAGGCAGGGATGTGCTGCTGTCAATGATGCAGGGATGTGCTACTGGCAGTGAGGCAGGGATGTGCTGCTGTCAGTGGGGCAGGGATGTGCTGCTGCCAGTGAGGCAGTGATGTGCTGCTGTCAGAGGGGCAGGGATGTGCTGCTGTCAGTGAGGAAGGGATGTTCTGCTGTCAGTGAGGCAGGGATGTGTGGCTGTCAGTGAGGCAGGGATGTGCTGCTGTCAGTGGGGCAGGGATGTGCTGCTGCCAGTGAGGCAGTGATGTGCTGCTGTCAGAGGGGCAGGGATGTGCTGCTGTCAGTGAGGAAGGGATGTTCTGCTGTCAGTGAGGCAGGGATGTGTGGCTGTCAGTGAGGCAGTGATGTGCTGCTGTCAGTGAGGCAGGGATGTGCTGCTGTCAGTGAGGCAGGGATGTGCTGCTGTCAATGAGGCAGGGATGTGCTGCTGTCAGTGAGGCAGGGATGTGCTGCTGTCAGTGAGGCAGTGATGTGCTGCTGTCAGTGAGGCAGGGATATGCTGCTGTCAGTGAGGCAGGGATGTGCTGCTGTCAGTGAGGCAGGGATGTGCTGCTGTCAGTGAGGCAGGGATATTACGTAGAGAGGCATGGGTGTGCTGCTGTCAGTGGAGTGGTGATGTGCTGCTTTCTGTCAGTAGTCTCATTATGGGTAATGCACATGTTTACAGTTGGACTGATTTACAGATGTTAGTGTGAAAGTGGGAAGTAGTTCAAGCATGTGGTTAGTTACACTGGGAACTGTGCGGTCATTGGTAAACAATACATGGTCATATGATCTAGTGTGTCCAATCATGTTAGTTAGTTTTCTATCATTATATTCTGGCATCCCAACATAACCACAAATCGGCATAGGAATTTGTACTCGCGTATCAGGGTTGGATCAGGCAGGTTTGCAACAATTTTGCTTCAATAAATCCGGCGGTTTGTAATCTGCCCAATCATATACGAATAGTAGAGATTTCACAAACTCTGCACTTCCCAAATTTAACCACAGTTGTGTGCAGGATTTTAGGGAACTTGACGAACCTTAGGCAGTAAGACTTGGGTGGGATCAGAGGTGGATTGGGATGGAAAACCAGCCTGAGAAATTTATGCAAGCAGTCCTAATGGAGTTGTGGTTTTTATGAGGGCATGGGGTCGGTTGAAGACAGGATCCCCCTTTATAGTGCCTAATTGTATGCAAATGTGGCTTTCCTTGCGTCTTTGCTGCCACTGTGTCTGAGACCAGGGGCGGATTGGGAACTAAAAGTGGCCCTGTACTATTGAGTAGAAGTGGCCCAACATGGGCAGCACAAGAGGTACAGTATAACATACTGTACCATGCAGCCATGGCGGCATCACTGGATGGCAGAGTTGCTGTACTGTAGAGATGGAATGACAGAATGAATGGGGACAATGCAGTGTACTGAGTGCAGTGGGCTGAATGTCATGTGTGGGCTGGGGCCACATGAGAAAACACAAAACAGGCCCCACAGACACATCGGCCTACCAGGATTCTTCATGGTGAGCCCTGTGGCCTATCCACCCCTGGGTGGGATTGATCTAATGATATTCCACCAAACTTTAATTCCTAGTTTTATGTTGAATCATTACTTAACCTACAGTACCACAACACAAAAGAATGGAGACTGATAAATAAATTCAGCATACAGAAATAGACGAGGTGCTGAGCAGTTTTTTATTCTTGTTGCACGCAGAATTTTGCTACTGAAGTTCATGGCCATTGGATATGGATTTTGTCATTCAGCAGTCTGGGTGGTGCAAGAGACGTTTTTGCCCACAGATGTATTGTATCTCTGCCTAGATACTTATCAGACCGAGGGCACTGTGTCAACAATAATGGAATTTTAGATATATTTTTTTGTAAATGATTTTATTGTATGTAGATACTGCTTTCAAGTAACCACTAGGTGGCAGTACACACTAAAATGATTTTTTCTTCAACCAAAGAAAAATACAAAGAAAAAAAAGGTAATATTTATTTTAGGTTTATTTTTTATTTTTTTTACTGTTAAATGCACAATCAGTCAGTTCATTACCAGAAACTAGCTTTTGGAAGAAATGTTACTGACTGAATATGTGCTAATAAAATTGCTTGCGTTTTGTGTGCCCTGCATACTACACCTTCACTGTTTTTTTTTTTATATCATTGCATCTATGGCTGTTTTTCTGGTGCCCTATAAATAAATGTTAAGGATAAAATATATATCTGAATAGAATCACTACCAAGGGTTATTCACATATTCTAAAATACAACTGATTTCCATCATGCATAATATTTTGTGGCTTGCAGTATTATTTTATCAGAATTTTTTTTGTAAGCACACCAGGAAACAACATGTGGAAAGAATAATGTAGTTGGATACATTTAAATAGCTAAAACCTAATAATAATCAATGAATGATGCTAATAAAAATCAATTTGAAATTGCCTTACGCTAGAGCAGTGGTTCACAAACTTTTCTGAATCACGATGGCCTATTAGGATTTTTTTCACGGCACCCCTAGTACAAAAGTTTCTTGAGAATTTAGAAATAAATATTAAATTAAGTAAATTGTGATTATATGTCATCCTTAGGTTCTACTGTGTGGGGAAGGACAAGATTTGCTTCTGTTTGTCCACATATTTTATGATTGACATTGACAGCCACCAGCACTGGTTTTACCATAAATAATTTGAATTGGTACTGGGCCACCAACCCAGGGCACCTCTGCAAGTGCTCTGAGGCACCCCAGGGAGCCACGACACACAGTTTGAGAACCACTACTCTAGATGGAATATATATACTTTGAAATGTCCTACATTTGATGAAATGATTCTTATCGACTGGGTCAGAACCAGGGGCGGATCCAGAAAAGAATTACAGGGGGGGCACCATAAGTGGTTGTGCTATCAAGGAGGGGTGGAGTTAGAAGTGCAGTGGGCGTGGCCAAGTGTCAGTGCGTGTGACCAATTGTGTGAGGGGATGTGGTCAAGTGCTCAATGTGAGTATCGAGTGTGTCTATGATCGAAATGCACTGCTGGAGGGGGTACAGGTCCACAGGTAATTCTTATACCTTATGGGGATCATTCCGAAACGTTCGCACGCTGCTGGTTTTCGCAGCCGTGCGAACGGGTCGGAACTGCGCATACATGGCGGACGCAATGCGCAGGCGCATTATTGCCCAGCGACGGCCGTTGCTGGGCAACGATAAGAACACAGAAGAAAGCAATCGGCGGCGATCGCATGAAGATTGACAGCAGAAAGGTCACCCCCACTCCCCCCCCCCAGCAAAAGACTGCTCACAGCAGCACCATTCTCTCTCCCCGTGTCACCCTCACTCCCCCCCCCCCTCCCCTCGAGGGGGATATACAGGGAGGGTGAGGGTGCTTAGTGATAGTCACAGGAAGAGTGAGGGTAAGGGTACTGAGGGTGAGATACAGGGAGGGTGAGGGTGCTGAGGGGGAGTTACAAGGAGGGTGAGGGTAAGGGCATTGAGGGGGAAATATGGGGAGGGTAAGGGCACTGAGGATAGTTACAGAGAGGGTGAGTGCTCTGAGGGGGAGTTACAGGGAGGGTGAGGGTAAAGGCGCTGAAGGGGAGATACAGCGAGGGTGAGGGTAGGAGTGCTGAGGGGGAGATACCGGGAGAGCGAGGGGGAGAGTAAGGGCGCTGAGGGGGAGTTACAGGATGAGGACAGGGACACTGAGGGGGAGTTACAGGATGAGGACAGGGACACTGAGGGGGAGTTACAGGATGAGGACAGGGACACTGAGGGGGAGTTACAGGATGAGGACAGGGACACTGAGGGGAGATACAGGGAGGGTGAGGGGGCTGAGGTGGCGATACAGGGACAAAACTTTTGTTTCAGGAAAGAAAAATATACAGTATATATATTATATACACATGATGTTACTGTACATACTATTCTCAAAAAACCATACTTTCCTATTCAAAATAATCTAAATAATGAAGCATTCCCTGACAATATTGCACGCCCATGCCTCCCTCCCGGCATCACATTTACTATAATACTACAAGTGCATGGACTGTAATATAACGCTACAAGTGCCTGTAATATAATGCTACAATGCATGGGATATAATATAATTCTACAAGTGTATGGACTATAATAAAGTGCATTATAGCATTATATTACAGGCACTTGTAGCATTATATTACAGTCCACGCACTTGTAGTATTATATTATAGTCAAGGCAGTGGGCATTGATTATTTTAGAGCAAATACCTTACAGCAGGTTTGCCCCACTGGCTGGAACCTGAGGACTGGAAGGAGCCGACAACGCACGGCGGGTACAGGTCCTAAGGGTATAGGAGAAGACAGCTGCTGCGGATGGCGTGATGTCTTCACATTACGTTGCGGGCACCAGGTTCCCTTTGGTTATTAGGCAGGGGAGGATCGGCCCTGGCGGCTAAGAGTGAGAGTGTGAGTAGTACACTTTCACTGCACAGCGTACACGGCGTGGTGTCAGTGGGGAGCACAGCACCACGCCGGAGATCGGTAGTAGAGATCCCCAGCGGCGGCGGGCTGCATCTGTGAAGTTCCTCCTCCTGCTCGGCTCCTCTGCACTGACTACATGTCACATTTCTCCAGGGAGCCAATCAGGAGGAGGAACACACGTGTGAGCAGAGCAGCAGCAGCAGGTGACAGGAGAGCAGGGGGACATGTCAGGTGTCGGGGGCGCACAGCGGCGGGGGACATGTTGGGTGCCGGGAGCGGATGCGCACAGCGGCACGGACAATACAAAAAATCTATTAAAAATGACAGGGGGGGGCACGTGCCTTGGTGCCCCCCCCCCCCCCCCCCTAAATCCGCCACTGGTCAGAACACCCCCTAAATAGCAGTTTGTTTGGTGTTCCTGGTATACAGTGGATAGTACCCACCAAAAGTGGTTCAAAGAAGGCCAACTGGTGAAGCGGTGACAGGATTATAGGCGCCCAAGGCTCAGTGATGCACATGTTGAGAGAAGGCAAGTTTATCTGGTCTGATCCCACAGAAGAGCTACTGTAGCGCAAATTGCTGGAAAAGTTAATTCTGGCTATGATAGAAATGTGTCATGACACTGAGTGCATTGCAGCTTTCTGCGTATGGGGCTGTGTGTGCAGCCACAGAGCGATCAGAGTGCGCATGCTGACCCCTGTATATCACTAAAAGTGCCTACAATGGGCACATGATTAGGGATCGGTATGAAATACCAGCGGACAGGATCCCGGCTATCATGATCCTGAAAGCGGGATACCGCCTGTCGCAATGCTGTTAGCGGGGCAAACACTAGAAAGCCCCTTGTGGGCTTGCTGCGCACGCCATGCTGCTGGCACGGTGGCTCGCTGCACTCTCCACAGGTTCTATTCTCCCTCTATGGGTGTCATGGACACGCACAGAGGGGGAATAGCCTGTGTGACCGGTATGCCGGCGGCGGCATTTCACAGCTAGTTGGGATCCCGGTGGTGGCATTGTGACCGCAGGGATCCCGACTAGCAGTATTTTAACCTCTTCCCCATGATTATCAGAACTGGATAGCATACATTTGATTTCCACCCTTTGAATATAAATGATAACCACACTTACGTACTTGCACCGCATGGGTGCTAATAGGATAAACCCCAAAGTCACATTATTTGATTGATGTTTGAACTTCAGAGATTGTCTCAAGTTCTGATAATGTTTTCAATTATTTACAAAAACTTTTTTATTGATTTATGATTATAAGAGTTAGGGGGTATTTAAAAATTAAGAATATTACGTTATGCAGCGTTTCATGGCATTTTATTTTGCAATTTTCCTCATATATAATTTACAATGCTGAGACAGACCACGCAATAAAGGTCTGTCCAGGTGAAGACATACCAATTATTAAGTGACATCCTTTGCATTTGCCAGTATCCGCACTGCATATGTGCTGCGTTTGCTCAAGCGGTCATGTGACTCTCCGGAGCTGAGCAATCAGTGCATTATGGGAGAAAGCAGGAAGGGATCAGTCTCTTCTTTGCTTTTCTCCATGTCTGTCTCCTGACACCTCGGAAGTGTACATACAGTAATGCCACCTTTAGCTGACATTATGTTACTTTTGCATTGCAAAACTTTAATGTTTCTTTAAATCTTGAAGTGTATGGACCTTGTTGTAAGCTGTGGGGCCAGCACATCCATTGGTATTAATTCAATTAGCCGTATGGCAGTAAGTTGTCATTGTAATGGCCAGGGCAGTCAGTGGCGCACCCAGGGGGGGGTTTCCGAGCACCCAGAAACCCCCTCCACCAAAAAAAAAAAATGTTTTTTATTTTTTTTTTTGCTGCATGAGTATTATTAATGGCTGTCTAGCGTCATCTGCAGCCTGCTGTCTTCCTGGTGGCACTTGTAAGTGCCTAATAAAAGTTTACTTTATTTTAATTATAGTACATACAGTATATATCCATGTGCATGCATATATATATATATATATATATATATACACACATGTATATACATACATATAAACACACACACACACACATGATATATATACATGTGTATATATACGTGTACTGTATGTATGTATGTATATATATATATATATATATATATATAAATATGTGGAGGAAAGAATGGCACTCCCAAAGTAATTAAAGGCAAAACAGCCGGTGCCCTCACGGTAAATGCATGTAGTAGAATGGAGGTGCGGCACTCACGGCATTCAATAACGGACTAGCAGCGGTCACGTACTTGTAGTAACGTTTCAGTGCCCCAGCACTGTCGTCAGACTTTATTAAACGATAAAAACAGAATACACATACCTTTATAGCAAGTGAACAAAAGAAGTGAAACCACGGTGAACGCCGGGATCGGGACGAAGCACCCGCCCAGAGGCAGCAAATGATGACCATAATACTGAGCACCAGTAAACGAGTATCATTAAACCCACATCACCATGGTGATACTATAAACAGGAAGTAAGCGAAAAAATACAGCAGCATAGTAAATGATAAGAAACAAGCATCATAGATATAATACCATAAACGGAGCTATGCAAAATCAATACTATAAGCTGGCATGAGAAATAGCATCATTAAAAATCCATAAATACCAATCAATGAATTATAATGCCACATACTTAACAAAACAAACTGACAAAAATAGCAGCATATGAAACCAGACCAAATGAATCACTCAGTAAAAACAGGCATATGAGATAACATCATTAAGGCCTTTTGGTGCTAATACACCCAAACGCATAATCCAACGGGTCTCACGCTGTAATAGTTTGCGTGATCTATCACCCCCTCTAATAAAGGGAGGGATATGATCGATCATACGATTACGCAAGCTATTAAGAGGATGACGGAGCTCGACAAAATGACGGGCAACAGGTTGATCGGAGCTACCTGATTTCAGTGCATTCCTAATTACAGACCGATGCGCGGACATCCGTTCTTTAAATTTACGTTCAGTCTTGCCCACGTAGCTAAGGCCACATGGGCAAATGAGCTGGTAGACAACAAAAGTGGAATTGCATGTTAACAAATGATTAATATAAATCATTTTTCCAGTATGAGGGTGTGCAAACTGCGCAGCTGATACTCCGGTCCGGGTTTTTACTGTGTAGTGGTTACAGGCTCTGTGCACGGCAGGGAATCCGGCGCTGGTTTTGTGCTCACAGTCTGTGAGGTCTGAGTGGGGCGTGGACAGCACCTGCTATATAAACCATCCTCTCAGGCTAGGCAAATGCTGCTGAATCTTTGTTTGTTAGTCAGTTCCAGAGAGTTAGCTAGTACTGTGTGACTTTGTATTTACTTGTTGCTTACTGCGAATAGGCCTTGGGATTCGGTACTTCATTCTGCCAATCCGGACCTAGCAGTAAGACTGGAGTCAGTTGTTTAACCTGCTGGGGTTCATTTGCTATTCTGTGAACCCAGCAGGTTTGCGGCTGTACTCTCAGACCTGCTTGCTTAATCCTCCCTCACTGTGCAGGGCGTCCAGGTGTCAGTTTAGTGGCAGTAAGCTGAACCTGTGCCCTGCAAGTGGGGGTTAGGATTGTGGATACTCTCCTTGTGTCTATATTTCTATCTCTGACCAAGGAGTTTATTCCCACACCCGTTGGTAACCCTTTGGGGTTTTTCCTGTTGCTCTTAGCAACATCATTTTGGGTGCTCCACATGTTAAATCACTACATCTCGCTTCATTGTCCGCTCTATTCCATCTGAGCATTCCTGACACTAGGGAGACACCCAATTCCTGAGCCTTTGGGCTTCCCCGTTCATTTTGTGTTTATTAGTTATTCCATCACCTCCTGTGTATGTTGTGTTATACTGTCTGTGAGTTCGTTTTGCCTCGCATCCCTCTCTGTTCATACACCGGTATACTCCTGTTAGCACCGGTGTGCGTAACATATTCAGCAGCCCTACTCCTGTTGAAATTTTGTGGGAATATGGAGCATACCCCTCAAAATACTTTGCAACAGGTGGTCGATCAGGTGCAGGTCCTGACTCGACAATTTAATGAGATGTCCATTAAAATGAACACCCCGCAGGCCGCTAGCGGAGCTCCCGCAGCAGCAGCGGCAAGTTTAGGGGTTAAGGAGCCAAAAGTAAATCTCCCGGATCGTTTTTCTGGAGATCGCTCGCAGTTCTTTTGTTTCAAGGAGAGCTGTAAGCTATATTTCAGGCTTAGGCCCCAGTCTTCTGGGTCGGAGATTCAGCGGGTGGGCATGGTGAATTCCTTGCTACAAGGAGACCCACAGGTCTGGGCATATGGGTTGCAGCCTGACTGTCCGTCGCTTAAAAGTGTTGATGCTTTTTTTACGGCATTGGGCATTTTGTATGATGACCCTGACAAGATGGCTTCAGCCGAGGCTCAGATTACGGTCCTAAAGCAAGGGCGACGGCCAGCTGAGGTTTATAGTACGGAGTTTCGGAGGTTGGCTCTTGATACCCAGTGGAATGACCCAGCCCTGAGAAACCAGTACCGAAGGGGCCTTTCTGACCAGATAAAGGACCTACTGGTACAATATCCCTCACCTGATAGCTTAGATCAGCTCATGCAGTTATCCATCCGGGTGGATAGACGGCTGAGAGAGCGTAGGCTTGAAAGGGAGACCGCAGTTTCTTTTTTTCCCAAGCGAACCTCAGACTCTGAGGAATATTCCGAGGAGCCTATGCAGATTGGGGCTACCCGCCTCTCCTCGCGTGAGAAGACGCGGAGGAGACAGCAGGGTTTGTGTTTGTACTGTGGGAATAAAGGTCATGTCGTAGTATCATGCCCAGAAAAGCCGGAAAACTTCAGGGCCTGAGGGTGATGGGAAATATCCTGTCAGGCCAGAAGTCAGATTTTCCCAAAAAGACTTTTCTCATTCCGGTGACTTTGGAGATCCTCGGTCAAACTGTCAAGACTGAGGCCTTTGTTGACAGTGGGGCCGATGGGGTTTTCATGGACCGTCAATTCGCCCTGGAACACTCTGTTCCCTCAGTACCTTTGGCATCAGAGATTGAGATCTGTGGGTTAAACGGGGAACCATTGTCCCAGGGTAAAATTACCTCCTGCACCAGCCAGATTCCTTTGTTTATTGGAGCCACACACTCTGAAAAATTGTCTTTCTATGTGACTGTCTGTTCTTTTGCCCCATTGGTTTTGGGGTTACCCTGGTTAAGGGCCCATAACCCTCAATTTAACTGGGTCTCTGAGGAGATTCTTAGTTGGGGTAGTGATTGTTTCAGGAGTTGCTTGAGCCTTCCAGTCAGGCTCTCGCAGCTAAGTTTGCCAGGATTGCCAGGATGTTATGCAGATTTTGCGGATGTGTTCTCCAAAAAAGTTGCGGAGGTACTACCTCCCCATCGCCCCTATGACTGTGCCATTGATTTGTTGCCAGATGCTAAGCTTCCCAAGAGCAGGTTGTACTCCCTGTCACGTCCTGAGACTCAGGCTATGGCAGAGTACATTCAGGAGAACTTGGCTAAGGGATTTATCAGACCCTCACAGTCCCCAGTTGGGTCGGGGTTCTTCTTCGTGGGTAAAAAGGACGGTTCGTTGCGACCCTGCATCGACTTAAGGGAATTGAACCGTATCACGATTAAAAACTCGTACCCACTGCCTCTCATTTCGGTTTTGTTTGACCAGCTTCGTACTGCCACCATTTTTTCTAAGATTGACCTACGCGGTGCTTACAATCTAATCCGAATAAGAGAGGGGGATGAATGGAAGACTGCCTTTAATACCCACTCAGGGCATTGTGAATATTTGGTGATGCCTTTTGGGCTCTCTAATGCCCCGGCAGTCTTCCAGGAATTCATGAACGATGTGCTCAGGGAATATTTGGATAGATTTTTAGTTGTTTATCTAGATGACATCCTAATCTTCTCCCATTCCCTGGAGGAACATCAGAAGCATGTACGCTTAGTCCTCCAGAAACTCAGAGACCACCAGTTTGGGGCGAAGCTGGAGAAGTGCGAATTTGAAGTCCAGCAAATCGCATTTCTAGGGTATATTATCTCCTCAGAAGGTTTCCAAATGGAGGGTTCTAAGGTACAGGCAGTCCTGGATTGGGTGCAGCCCACTAGTTTGAAGGCGCTTCAGCGTTTTCTGGGCTTTGCGAATTTTTATAGACGGTTCATCGCTGGATTTTCGTCTATAGTGGCCCCCTTGGTGGCACTCACTAAGAAAGGGGCGGATGTTGCTCACTGGTCTTGTGAGGCCAAAGCGGCCTTTGCCCGTCTCAAAAGGGCATTTGTCTCGGCCAAGGTGCTGTGACACCCAGATCCAGAGCGTACTTTTGTGGTAGAAGTGGATGCCTCTGAGATAGGTATTGGGCCAGTGCTCTCTTAGATGGGGGTGTCTGATAATCGCCTTCATCCCTGTGCTTACTTTTCCCGTAAATTTTCGTCTGCCGAGATGAATTATGATGTGGGTAACCGGGAATTGTTGGCTATAAAGGATGCACTCGGGGAGTGGAGACACTGGCTTGAGGGGGCTAAGTTTGTGGTCTCAATTCTCACCGACCATAAGAATCTGGCATATTTAGAGTCAGCGAAGCGGCTCAATGCCAGGCAACCACGATGGGCTTTGTTTTTTGCTCGCTTTAATTTTTTGATAACATATCGCCCTGGGTCAAAAAACATCAAGGCTGATGCGCTCTCGCGGAGTTTTGCTCCAGTCCAAGAGACCACTGTGGAGCCATTGCCCATTGTGTCCCCATCATGTATTAAAGTGGGCATTACCCAGGACCTCTTGTCATTAGTCCTTAGAGCACAGGAGCAGGCTCCTCCAGACCTTCCGGTAGGTCTCTTGTTTGTGCCTCCTAGGTTAAGACAGCGAGTGTTCCTGGAATTCCATGCCAAGAGGTCGGCAGGGCATCCGGGTATTGCCAGAACTCGGGAGTTGCTGTCTAGGGCGGTGTGGTGGCCCTCTGTGGCTAGGGATGTGGATCAGTGGGTTCGGGCATGTGACATTTGTGCCCGAAATAAAACTCCTAGAGGGGTTCCTGTCGGCCCATTACATCCACTCTCTATTCCATCTAAGCCATGGACCCACATTTCCATGGATTTTGTGGTGGACTTGCCCAAATCCTCGGGGATGACAGCCATTTGGGTTGTCGTTGACAGGTTTTCGAAGATGGCGCATTTCGTTCCACTGGTTGGGTTGCCATCGGCCAGACGCCTGTCTGAGTTATTTATGCAGCATGTTGTGCGCCTCCACGGGTTGCCACTTGATGTGGTCTCTGACCGTGGATCCCAGTTTGTGGCCAAATTCTGGAGGGCATTTTGTTCTGATCTCCAGATTTCTGTGAGCTTGTCGTCAGGCTACCATCCACAGTCTAATGGGCAGACTGAGAGGGTGAACCAGTCCTTGGAGCAGTTCCTCAGGTGTTATGTCTCCAAGTGTCATACTGACTGGGTTGCTCATCTGTCCATGGCGGAGTTTGCCTATAACAACGCGGCTCACTCTGCTACAGGGATCTCTCCCTTCCTTTGTGTGTATGGGCATCATCCTAAGGCCAATTCTTTTGACCCCCTGGAATCCACGCCTGGTGGTTCCTCTGTGGTTTCAGCCCTTAGGGGTATTTGGAGGAAAGTTAAGAAAGCCCTTGTGTCTGTGTCATTAGTGACCAAAAGGGTTTTTGATAAGCGGAGAAGACCCTGCAGCTTTAAATTAGGAGACTTCATCTGGTTGTCCACCAAGAATTTGAAGTTGAGACAGCCATCTCATAAGTTATGCCCCCGGTTCATCGGCCCTTATAAGATCACCAGGGTTATCAATCCGGTGGCATTTCAGTTAGATCTGCCCCGTTGGGTATCAATAAAACATTTAATTGTTCCCTTTTAAAACTGATTATCATATAAAAATAAATTTTTTGTTAAAATCAGTTCAAGGAGTGTCAGAAAAAATTCAATGTACAAAGCAGAAAATGACCCACTTTGCACCATGAATTTCCTGACAGCATGAAGACCATGCAGGTTAAAGGTTGCTCAATGGGCTCTAGTGCAGCCCCTTCTTATGCAAATACAGTAATGTTTGCCGTTGAGCAAGATTTATTCTTTATGGATCCTTTAATACCTAGCAGATTGGAGTTCTTTACACGCTTTATTGACGATCTACTAATTGTCTGGCATGGTGATATCGGTGATTTTATTGAAATCATTGATACTCATAGTGCAGGGTTATCCCCCATCAAATTTACTTATAACTATAGTAGAGAACAGATTTCTTTTCTTGATGTTATGATTTTTTTGAAAGATGGACAAATCAATACATCATTATTCATGAAACCAACTGACCGCAACATGCTTTTACAAGCTAGTAGTTGCCATCCTAAAAGCCTTATTCGCAAATGATTCGTTTGTACAGGATTAATTCTAACATCGAGGTAGCTGCTAAACAAATTGACACATTGATTACTAAATTTGTCCAAAGGGGTTATTCTTTCAGTGATCTGTTAAACACCAAGGCTAGAGTATTGAAAATTGACCGTAATACACTTTTGGTATCCAGTTCAAGAAGTACTAACACCTCTAACAGACTCCCTTGGGTTAACAGATATAACGTTTCTTCCCCTTTTATTAATAACATCACTAAAAAACATTGGCCCATGATTGAGTCCGATCGTAATTTGCCATTAAGTCACACTCGTCTTATGCCCTGCTACTCTCGTGGTCATAATTTACGTGATTTCCTTGTGAAATCTGATATTGCTAAAAAAACCTCTACCTCTCAACAGACAGGGTGTATATGCTGTACTTGTGTTACCTGTCAATTTCTTTTGACGGGTAACAAGTTTGCACACCCTCATACTGGAAAAATTATTTATATTAATAATTTGTTAACATGCAATTCCACCTTTGTTGTCTACCAGCTCATTTGCCCATGTGGCCTCAGCTACGTGGGCAAGACTGAACGTAAATTTAAAGAACGGATGTCCGCGCATCGGTCTGTAATTAGGAATGCACTGAAATCAGGTAGCTCCGATCAACCTGTTGCTCGTCATTTCGTCGAGCTCCGTCATCCTCTTAATAGCTTGCGTTATCGTATGATCGATCATATCCCTCCCTCTATTAGAGTGGGTGATAGATCACGCAAACTATTACAGTGTGAGATCCCCGTTGGATTATGCGTTTAGGTGTAACTGTATTAGCACCAAAAGGCCTTAATTATGTTATCTCATATGCCTGTTTTTACTGAGTGATTCATTTGGTCTGGTTTCATATGCTGCTATTTTTGTCAGTTTGTTTTGTTAAGCATGTGGCATTATAATTAATTGATTGGTATTTATGGATTTTTAATGATGCTATTTCTCATGCCAGTTTATAGTATTGATTTTGCATAGCTCCGTTTATGGTATTATATCTATGATGCTTGTTTCTTATCATTTACTATGCTGCTGTATTTTTTCGCTTACTTCCTGTTTATAGTATCACCATGGTGATGTGGGTTTAATGATACTCGTTTACTGGTGCTCAGTATTATGATGTCATCATTTGCTGCCTCTGGGCGGGTCCTTCGTCCCGATCCCGGCGTTCAGCGTGGTTTCACTTCTTTTGTTCACTTGCTATAAAGGTATGTGTATTCCGTTTTTATCCTTTAATAAAGTCTGACGACAGTGCTGGGGCACTGAAACGTTACTACAAGTACGTGACCGCTGCTAGTCCGTTATTGTATATATATATATATATATTTTTTTTTTAATATGCTATGTATATATATATATATATATATATATATGTGTATATAAATATATATATATATATAGGTGTATATATGGGTGTAGTATGGTATGCCGGCGGCCGGGCTCCCGGCGACCAGCATACCGGCGCCGGGAGCCCGACCGCCAGCATACCAACAGCGTGGCAAGCGCAAATTAGCCCCTTGCGGGCTCGCTGCGCTCGCCACGCTGTTGGCACGGTGGCGCGCTATGCACGCCACGCTATTTATTCTCCCTCCAGGGGGTCGTGGACACCCACGAGGGAGAAAATCTGTCGGTGTGCCGGCTGTCGGGATTCCGGCGCCAGTATACTGTGCGCCAGGATCCCGATAGTAGGTATACTGAAGACCACCCGTATATATGGTATATATATGTGTAGATATGTGTGTCTGTATATATATATATATATATATATATATATAGACACAGACACACTAGTTTTACGGACCCAGCATATACTGGGTCACCTCAGTCCCCCCACCCCCGTGATTGGCTCCACCCAGTTCTGGAAACCCCCCCATGCAAATCCTGCGTTTGTCACTGGCAGTAGAGAGCCTGGCTGGGCCCAGGTACTTTTCAGGGTGTGTGGCCTAATCACAGGAGGTGTGGTCATGCACCCTTAGAAAAAACTACAAAATAATTGTATTTTAAGCGCCTCCCTGTCCACAATGCAGCCCAGCACACAGCAGCGTGTGCTGGGCTAAGGAGAAAAGCTGCAGCTGCTGCCGTTAGGTAAGGGGGGTCTGGGCCCCCACTGGGCCCCTCCAGCAGACTTGGGCTCGGGTAATTAGTACCCCCCTCCTCTGTGTGCCACTGGTAACGGCCAGAAAACGCTGGCAGCGGCAACAGCACCTTAAATTGCTCCCTGATCTTACTCCGTACTCGTGGATGTTTGTATGAAGCCCTATGGAGGCGCACTTGCTCAGATGGACTGGTGGAGCGAGTCTAATTAAATCATACTTGCCTACCTTGCTGCCCCCTCCTCCGGGAGGAGGCAGCGTTGTAGGTGCATGGGCGTGTGACCGGCGGCATAATGGGCCATCCAAGGGCGTAGTCAGAGCCAATGTGGGCTGTCCGGGGCCGTGATGATGGGGAAATGGGCAGTCCGGGGGCGTGACATCACGATTGCGTCATTGTGGCTCCGCCCCCCGCTATACAGTGCCAAGAATATAGGCACTGTATAGCGGGGGCAGAGCTACGATGAAGCGATTCAGCACGAATCGCATCATCGGATCCCCCAGGCTGCCCACTTGTTTTCTGCTGTGGGTGGCCGAAAGGGAGAGTGGTGGACCTAACAGGGAAAACGGGAGGCTTGCCCACCTTTCCGCCCCGATTTTCGGGAGCCCCCCGGCCATTCCGGGAGGGTAGGCAAGTATGAATTAAATCAACACAATTATGGGCAAGTGAAACAGCGTATATCTGAGTGCTTTCTCTGCTGTTTCAGGTTTTTCTGTATAGTGTGAACCCATTTCTCCTACTACAAAGCATTTATTACTATTCTAAATAAACCCTTTGGTCTATTAGGTGTCAGATGCAAGATCCAACTTTGACTCAGCTACTGAGACTTCAAGTTTACCTTGTTTGCTTCATTACCTAGAAGTTGTTTTTCTTATGGTGATAAATGCACCCTTAAAATATTTTACCTATTTGTCATCCTTTTTATAATAATGACAGAAATGATTTTATACATCAGACAGGTTTTTCCTTTAATCACATGGTAGGTTTTATGTCTATTAAAAACAATGCTATTTGAAAGATTAAATAATCCCTTAATTAGCTTGCATTAATACTGATTTAGCTGTTTTTTTCCGTATAGTTTTAAAATTTTAATATATAATCGGTAAATGAGGAAAAACTTTTGTTGAAGTATAAATTAATGGCGTTTTCAGACGTGTGACCCAGGAATTTGCTGGGTCTAGCAGCCAGAAAATCCACAGGTCTCTGCTCCATGACCCTGGTCGGGAACAGGGTCAGGTTGTTTCCTTTCACACATGCAGAAATCCCAGGTTGATGCGTGTTCACATGCAGAAACCCGGGATATAGCTGCATGTGTGAAAGGGGTAGAAATGGCAGTCTTTACTACTTGGTCAGTGACTAATGACGTTTGCAGACATCTGGGTGCATTCAACTTTTAAATGATTTCTGATTAACCAGAGTTGGCTTGCAATGCGTGAATGATAACGCCCAAACGGACAATCACATAAAAATTTGGATTGCACCTCCAGTGTGTAGAATTTAATAAACTACAAAAAATGGTCCTGTCACTTTTTACCGTATCTGCTACGGGTGCTCCTCAGGTAACGCCAAGAAACATGGATTAATTTTGACTTACATTAAGACGTCTCAAATTTACATCTCTGTAGATTGACCACATTTTTAACACTCAATTATATTTACAGTACAACCATGAAATTCAGAAACTCCCATACACAAAAAGGAGTGGGGAGGTGGGAAAACTGGAACAAAGAGGCGGATCCTTTGACTCACACCATACTTAAAGACAAAAAACTCTTCCCCATTTAACTACTATTGGCTGTTAAAAATGAATCTGACTGCCTTGAAGGGGAAACAACCAGCACATTATTAGGGGGAAACAATCAAACTCCTTGTGGTTTAATGTCCGTCAGGGCTTATACAGCCTACGGTGAACCTTTTATTTAAATATTCAGATATTTACAAGTTATTTAGGTTCATTTTAATTATTTTTTTTTGCTAAAAATGCTGTGAACATTTTGTTTTTCATTATTTTTGCTATCCAATGCTGTTCCTGTGGTACACAGAAATTATCACTGTTATCACCCCTTTATAGTGATATATTAGATATGTTTTATGCTATGCAGAGATAATGTAAAGTACAAAAGTACTCAAAAGTAGGATGAAATGCACATCTTTGCTCAGAACTTTCAAATCAGTCACCATACTGGTTGGAGCAGGGAAAGCTGTCTGTACACAATACTTGCCTACTCTCCCGGAATGGTCGGGAGGCTCCCGAAAATCAGGTGACCTGGGAAGAGCAAACCTCTCTCCCGGAGAGAGCTGCCAGAAAGTAGGTAAGTATACTGTACACTGATTGATCAGAGCTTGAATACCAAATAAGTGTAATTAGCAGAAATAAACTGTAGGAGGGGTAAGGGAAAGATTTTGTTTTAAGTGTAGAGAAGCTTATGTACAAAGTAGACTGAGATTTACATGAGTTTACAGAGCACATATTGACCATTTGCTCATATGTACAGAATAAGAACAAATGCAGGTTGTATACAGAACTGGAAGCAGAGGCGTAACTGTGGTAGGCAATGGAGCCAGCTGCTGTGGGGCTCCTGCTCTGTAGGGGGGCACCTCTCCTCCCATTCTGTATGTTCGAGCGACACCATTCAATTATTCAATTAAGTTAATTGCCACCATCTCTTCCTCCCTGCAGCTTACAAGACATACCATTTTTATTATACATACTGTACACATTTTATAAGTGTCATACCCAGGATTAGAACCCATGACCTATTACACTGGAAGCAAACACCTATTACACTGCACCTTACTGATGGAGCTATTTGCTCCTGTAAAGCCAGCATGAGAATCCTAACTATATAAAGTTACTTCTTTAACAATTGGTAACTTCATGTAGGGGGTCATTCCGAGTTGTTTGCTCATTATTTTTTTCTCGCAACGGAGCGATTAGTCGCTAATGCGCATGCGCAATGTCCGCAGTGCGACTGCGCCAAGTAAATTTGCTATGCAGTTAGGTATTTTACTCACGGCATTACGAGGTTTTTTCTTCGTTCTGGTGATCGTAATGTGATTGACAGGAAGTGGGTGTTTCTGGGCGGAAACTGGACGTTTTATGGGTGTGTGCGAAAAAACGCTACAGTTTCTGGGAAAAACGCGGGAGTGGCTGGAGAAACGGAGGAGTGTCTGGGCGAACGCTGGGTGTGTTTGTGACGTCAAACCAGGAACGAAACTGACTGAACTGATCGCAGATGCCGAGTAAGTCTGGAGCTACTCAGAAACTGCTAAGAAGTGTCTATTCGCAATTCTGCTAATCTTTCGTTCGCAATTTTGATAAGCTAAGATTCACTCCCAGTAGGCGGCGGCTTAGCGTGTGCAAAGCTGCTAAAAGCAGCTTGCGAGCGAACAACTCGGAATGACCCCCATAGTTAGATTCTCATGCTTTCTGTACAGGAGCAAATAGCTCCATCAGTAATGTGCAGTGTAATAGGTTGTGGGTTCTAATCCTGGATATGACACTTGTAAAATAATTGTCAGAGAAATAAAAGGCATTGTGAGTGACTGAGCAGATCTATGTAGAGTGTAACAGCACACTACATGGATCTGCCTAGTTGCAACGGTTTTGAATTGATAATTCTAGCTTCATATAGTTAGAATCTGCAGGCTTGCTATGCAGCAGCAAATAGCTCTATCAGTGTAACAGGTCATGGGTTCTAATCCTGGGTATGACCATAACTCCCAGCTTTTGAAGAGAAGGGGACGGGACCCTCGTGCGTCAAAGCCATGCGTGACCCGGAAAGGGGGTGTGGTCTAGGGTTAGAGGGGACGTGGTTTCTGTTTGGGGGGGCGGAGCCTCATTATGTGGAGCTCTTTTTCAACACTTTGGGGACGTGCCCAGTGCTTCCCGAGCAGCTAGGCAGCCCCTTGCTCACCTCCCAGCACTGAATACATGCCGTGCGCATCTATTCAGCAATCACTAGCTGCTTTGCAGAGCAGTGGGTGATCAAAGGATTCCCCAACTCCCCCCCTCCCCCGCGGTACAATGCGACTCGCGGGTGGGACAGCGTCCAAATATCTGGACTGTCCCTCTGGAATCGGGACAGTTGGGAGGTATGCAGTGTCGGACTTGGGCATGAAGGGCCCACCGGGGGAATGCTGTTGTAGGGGCCCATGCTTAAGGGTGTGGCCAGGCTCCATTAGGGCGTGGCCACAGCCACCACACAGGTTTGGCTAACCATTACAGAGTACATGTTCTGTACTTCTTGGCAAATATATAATAAACCATATTCTTGTGAAGTATAACGTAACATATGTATAATGCATAATTCAAGTGCACTAGGATAGAGTCTGGAACCTGATCCCTAGAGGAGGAGGGGGGCCCACAGGCAGTGGGGCCCACCGGTGGTTTCCCCTGTTACCCTGTGGGCCAGTCCGACCCTGGAGGTATGGTATGAAATAAATGACAATAAAATGTATATGTGTGTATTTTTTTTATCAGAACACTCCACACACACACACACACACACACACACACACACACACACACACACACACACACACACGTGTATACATACATACATACATATATTTATTTATCTATATATCGATATCTTGCCTCCGGGCATCTGGGATGAACTTGCACCACTGACTAGAAGTGCTACTGTGCAGTTGTCTCAACATACTGTACATTAAAATCCAAAACTGATGATTACTTTCTTATATGCAGTGGTGCGAGTATAAAAAATGTCTTATAGGTATTGTATGCGCTTGCCGAAGGCGCACGCATGTTAAAAAAATGGGTGTTGCCAAATGCCACACGGGGCGTAACCAATTAAAATGGGGTCGTGATACACAAATGGGGGGGCCAGATACACATATGGCCCCAATAGTGCCAGATACACGTTGCCCCACAGTGCCAGATACACGTTGCCCCGCAGTGCCAGATATACATTGCTCCACAGTGCCAGATACACATTGCCCCAGAGTGCCAGATACACATTGCCCCAGAGTGCCAGATACACATTGCCCCAGAGTGCCAGATACACATTGCCCCAGAGTGCCAGATACACATTGCCCTACAGTGCCAGATACACAAATGCCCCCACTGTGCCAGATACACAAATGACCCCATAGTGCCAGATACACATTGCCCCAGAGTGCCAGATATACAAATGCCCCCACAGTTCCAGATACACAAATATCCCCACAGTACCAGATACACATTGCCCCACAGTGCCAGATACACATTGCCCCACAGTGCCAGATACACAAATGCCCCACAGTGCCAGATATACATTGCCCCACAGTGCCAGATACACAAATGCCCCCACTGTGCCAGATAGACATTGCCCCACAGTGCCAGATACACATTGCCCCACAGTGCCAGATACACAAATGCCCCCACAGTGCCAGATACACAAATGCCCCCACAGTGCCAGATACACAAATGCCCCCACAGTGCCAGTTATATATTGACCCACAGTGCCAGATATACAAATGCCCCCCACAGTGTCAGATATACATTGGCCCACAGTGCCAGACACACAAATGCCCCCACAGTGCCAGATATACCTTGCCCCACAGTGCCAAAAAACACAAATGCCCCCACAGTGTCAGATATACACTGCCCCACAATGCCAGATACACAAATGCCCTACAGTGCCAGATACCCATTGCCCCACAGTGCCAGATACACAAATGTCCCCACAGTGCCAAATACACAAATACTCCCACAGTGCCAGATACACAAATGACCCCACAGTGCCAGATATACATTGCCCCAGAGTCCCCCCCCCCCTGCTCACCGCTGCCTCTGTTGCTGCTGTGTGAGGGGAGGAGAGCACAGCGCGCACCTCTTCTGCCCCTCAGTGCTTGTGAAGTCCGGTCTACGGCGGGTATCTCAAATGAGGTGCCGGTTCATTAGCCAATCAGAGCTTGCAGACCGGCAGCCAATCAGGAGCCGTGGCTGCCGGTCCGCGAGCTGATTGGCTAGCAAACTGGTGTCTTATTGAGATTCACCCCGCCGCCGCCACAGCCACCGGAGACCGGACATCACAGAGAATTGAGGGGCAGGAGAGGCGCTGCGCTCTCCTCCCCTCACATAGCAGCCAGCGGGATGCAGGTATGGTGGATGGCCCGGTAGTACGGCGTACCGGCTGGGAATTTCTTACCGGTACGCCATACCGCTCCGTACCGCCATACTTGCAGCACTGCTTATATGTGATGTAGGCGAGTTGTATGCCTACTGTGTGTTACTGTGGAATTGTCTATTATGTTTACTAAACTTCATTTACATAGATCCAACATACAGTATAACAAAGTGCATTTACACAGAATGGTTAGCCTTTTCTCACAACACAAACACTAGTTAATTTAATCAGAAACAAGTTAGTCTACAAGTATTTTTTGAGAAAGTAATGTTCGTTTTGTTAACATCCTTTCCCTTAGAAAAACAAGGTCAATTTGTTTGTCTCCCTCCAGCAAATGAACAGGTATGCCCACTATAGCTGTACTCTGTCGCCTAGACCGCTACAAACCAGATTTCTGCAAGTCACTAGATGCGCAGGTTCAAAATGTATAGTGGTTTGCTTGTACTGTAACTTGACTTAATTGTGCAAGATAGCTACTGTTTGTTTGCAATGCACAGAAAGCGAAGTCTGGTTCAGACAATGCCCATATATAAATGACCCTACTAAATATGTATTATTTTCAATGAATAAAGTATGTTATTTATACCATATTAGATGTGGAAAAACACAGAGGAGATGTGGTAGAGGAGAACACTAAATTGGAAGAAGATCACTGAAAGCAATACAGGCCTCAGGACACACCTTAGAGATAAGCAGAGGCGCATCAACAAACATTGATCCTTGAAACTCAGTGTTAACCTGGTGTAGGGAAGTGACATTAGATCAGAACCATAGATAATGGGACATTCGTTAGGTTATAATTAAAAGTTACAGTGTCTTACATAAAAGTAATCAGCATTTTCTGTGCTTGCTAAGAAATCATGATAAAATAAGTTTCAGTCATTTATAGGTTAAATTGTCCAACGTGCCAAGGTACTGAGGTTTTGTTTTTTTGTTTGTTTTTTCTTAACAAATCAGCCTCGATTTTCCTTGATTAGAAATTGTTCTGAATCCAATGCTGATAGTGTGTGGGAGTCCCACCTAAAGGGGGGTACTACACATGGAGAGATCCGTGCTTACATTCTAAGCAATCTGACTAGATTGCTTAGAAGTTAAGCATGGATCTCTCCATGTGTATGCCCCATAGTGATAGCTATACGCGGCACGCGCGGAGCTATCGCCGGTACTAGATTGGCCTGCATGCAGGCACAATTTAGCACATCGCTCATTTCACCGCTGGGTGAAATGAGCGCCCCGCATCCCCTCGCTCAGCACACATCGCGCTGTGCGCTGAGCGGGGGAGAGATGTGTGCAGAGCGTTCTGTCATAGATCGCTCAGCACACATCTCTGCCAGTGTGTACTGGCCTTAAGGGTTGATTGGTTTAAAAGTAAATACGTTACTATACTATTATACAGTAATGAGATATGTCTTAATTCAGCACTGTACAATGAAGCAACATTTACCTAAATATTACTTGTAGGTACAAGGTAAAGCAAAAGTTAAAGATATGTGGCATCACAGCCGGTGTATTGGTTGGCATTTTCGCTACACAGCCCTGAGGTCATAAATTAAATTCCCGAGTAAGGAACTATGGGGGTCATTCCGAGTTGTTCGCTCGCAAGCTGCTTTTAGCAGCATTGCACACGCTAAGCCGCCGCCTACTGGGAGTGAATCTTAGCTTAGCAAAATTGCGAACGAAAGATTCTCAAAATTGCAAATAGAAATTTCTAAGCAGTTTCTGAGTAGCTCGACACTTACTCTGCCACTGCGATCAGTTCAGTAAGTTTCGTTCCTGGTTTGACGTCATAAACACACCCAGCGTTCACCCAGACACTCCCCCGTTTCTCCAGCCACTCCCGCGTTTTTCCCAGAAACGGCAGCGTTTTTTCACACACTCCCATAAAACGGCCAGTTTCCGCCCAGAAACACCCACTTCCTGTCAATCACACAACGATCACCAGAACGAATAAAAAACCTTGTAATGTCATGAGTAAAATACCAAACTTCTTAGCAAATTTACTTGGCGCAGTCACAGTGCGAACATTGCGCATGCGCAGTTTGCGGAAAATCGCTGCGATGCGATGAAAAAGAACGAGCGAACAACTCGGAATGAGGGCCTTTGGCCCTCATTCAGAGTTGATCATTTGCTAGCTGCTTTTAGCAGCCGTGTAAATGCATAGTCGCAGCCCACGGGGGAGTGTATTTTGGCTTTGCAATTGTGCGAACGCCTGTGCAGCCGAGCTCTGCAAAAAAAATTTTGTGCAGTTTCTGAGTAGCTCTGAACTTACTCAGCCCTTTCGATCACTTCAGTCTTTTTGGTGCAGGAATTGACGTCACACACCCGCCCTCCAAACGCTCGGACACGCCTGCGTTTTCCCTACCACTCCCAGAAAACGGTCAGTTGACACCCATAAACGCCCTCTTTCTGTCAATCTTCTTGCGATCGGCTGTGCGTATGGATTCTTCGTTAAATCCATAGCTCAGCAACGATCCCCATTGCACCCGTACCATGCATACGCATGCGCAGTAGAGACCTGATCGCAGCGTAGCGAAAATTGGCAGCGTGCGATCAACTCGGAATGACCCCCTATATGTTGTAGTTTATATGTCCTACCCATGTTTGTGCGGGTTTCTTCTGTTTACTCCATTTTTTCCTACACTCCAAAAAGAAGCATACTGGCAGGTTAATGGCTTCTTACAAAATGATACCCTATTGTGTATGTGTGTCCATGTGATAGGGAACATAGGAACACCATTTTACATTTACCCCATAGATTGTAAACTTTACTGAGGCAGGGACTGCTGTGATTTACTGAAATATTCTTTGTAAGCACTGTATAGTATGTGTACCCTATATAAATACCTGTCAATAAATACCCTGATTGAGTCAAACGGGGGTTATTCAATTAGCACCAGCAATTTCGGAGCTATCGAATCTACCCCACTCAGTATTCAATTGCAGGCCATTTTCGCCCATTTTTAAGGCATTTTCGCCAATGCCTTTTCATTTCATTTTTTTTAGTGGAAAGGAATTATCGAAAACTGCCTCAAAATCCCTATTCGCCCTAAAAATAGAGGAGACTGCCGGTCAGCATATCGACACTGGTATCCTGGTAACGGAATGCCGGTAGAGGAGGGCCAAGCGCAACAAGCCCCTTGCGGGCACGCTGCGCTTACAATGCTGCGGGCTCGGTGGCAACCTGTGGTCTCCACGGGTTCTATTCCCACTCTATGGGTGTCGTGGACACCCAAGAGTAGGAATAGTCCCTACTAGTCTGTAACCCTGTGTATAAAATGCTAATGTATTTCGGTATACTAATAGTAATGGATAGTTCCTGTGTATACTAATGGTGGGTGATTGGGGTCCCTGCCACTGTTCCTGTCCCTTCTGCATTGCTGACTATTATGACCATAATTCAGCGGTTAGCTGTGACTGAGTAGGACAGAGGGGAACGTGCTGTCCGGAGGTGAAGAGAGCGCGACACAGCACGAGGAGAGAGGCGGTTGGTGGCGCAGGAGGATGGGTAAAGGAGTAACGGCCGGAGAGGGATTGGAGGTCATGGGATGACGGAGCGGCTGATTACCGAGGCTGACGGCGGGACACGGAGCAAGGGAACGGATGAAGCAGAATATAATTACCTGCTTCAGGCGTCACTGCGGAACCGTTCACGGCACTGGAGATCATTGAGGCAAGGAGGTAGCTGATGATATGGGAGGATGCACCTCCAGATGAGTTCCAGCTAAAGTCGCCCTGGGGGAGGATCTGTCTGCCGGAGGTCTCCAATCCCCATCCAAGAGGTGTGAGTACCCGCTGGGGAGCCGCCCAGTAGGGGAAGGATTGAATTGAATATTAGTTCACACCCATCCGCATTGTCCTGGGTAGTGAGAATAGGTGCACAGCCAAAGGGAGATATGATGATAGCGTCAGTAGAGAGCATCCGGACAGGTAAGTACCGCTGGTCCCGGACCCCGATCCGCCGGACCGTGACATTACCCCCCCCTTTTAGGGATGGCCACTGGACAGCCACCAGGTTTGCTGGGATTTTCTTCATGGAACTTGTGAAGTAAAGCGGGAGCATGAACATCCAAAGAATCCTCCCAGGAATGCTCCTCAGGACCGTAGCCCTTCCAATCCAGAAGATATTGTAGACGTCCATGTCTTACTCGGGAGTCAAGGATCTCCTTGATCTCGAATTCAATACCACGATCCGTGACAACCTTTGGAGAGCGAGGAAGGATCTTACAAAACTTGTTTAACACTAAAGGCTTCAAAAGAGAAACATGAAAGGCTGGGAAGACTTTCAGGTACGGGGGTAACTTAAGCCTATAAGTTACGGAATTGATGATTTGTTCAACTGGGAAGGGCCCAATGTAGCGAGGAGCGAACTTCATAGATGGAACACGTAACCTTAAATTGCGCGTAGAGAGCCAGACCTGATCTCCAATTGCCAATTAAAGTTACCACCCTTCTCTTCTTATCAGCCCAGAACTTATAGCAAGCGGAGGCTTTTTGTAGATTTTGGTGAACTTTTCGCCAAACTCCGGAAAGTCTCTTGAGAGATTCCTGAACCGCAGGAAGATCTTGAGCTGGTAAAGCCAGGAACTGAGGAACTTGAGGATGGAAGCCATATACGGTATAAAAAGGGGTATGACCTGTAGAAGAGTTGTAGGAGTTGTTGTGAGCAAACTCTGCCCATGGTAGTAGTTCTAGCCAGTCGTCTTGAGAAGAAGAGACATGAATTCTGAGGAACATCTCCAAGTCTTGATTGACTCTCTCTGTACTTCCATTGGTTTGAGGATGATATGCCGTTGAGAATTTTAACTGTACCCGTAGGGCGGCACAGAGAGCCCTCCAGAATCTAGCCACGAACTGGACTCCCCGGTCAGAAACAATTTCGGTCGGAAGACCGTGGGACTTGAAGATCTCTGCAATGAAAAGCTGAGCTAACTCGGGTGCGGTGGGAAGACCCTTAAGAGGTACGAAACGAGCCATCTTAGAGAAGCGGTCTATGATTACCCAAATAGTAGTAAATCCTTTACAAGAGGGTAAATCCGTGATGAAGTCCATAGAAAGGTGGGTCCATGGCATCTTAGGAATAGTTAGGGGTATTAGCTCTCCCGCTGGCCGAAGATGAGGGATCTTATGCTGTGCACACTTGGTGCAGGAGGCGATATAAGAGGAAACATCAGACTTCAGTGCAGGCCACCAATACGAGCGTTGGATAAGGTCGGTTGTCTTATGGACTCCAGCATGACCGGAAAACCGAGAGGTATGGGCCCAGGTCAGTAATTTCTTCTGAAGGTGAGGAGGTACGAACACTTTACCCAATGGAGGCTGTAGTTTAGTGGAGGCGAAGTTCCGAGACTCCAATACAGGCTGAGGAGAAGGAGAGTCGTTGGAATCCTCAGAGGAGTAGGATTGGGAGAGAGCATCTGCCTTCTGGTTTTGAGAACCAGGTCGAAAGGTTAGGGATAATTAAATATTGAGAAGAACATTGCCCATCAGGCTAGACGAGGATTCAAACAATGAATATTCCTGAGAAAGATTAAATTGCTTGTGATCAGTGAAAATAGTGATAGGAAACTTAGCCCCCTCCAAGAGATACCGCCACTCTTCCAATGCTAACTTAACAGCCAGTAGTTCTTGCTCTCCTATCGTATAGTTCCTTTCTGCTGGTAAGAACTTCTTGGAAAAGAACCCGCAAGGATGAAGTTTGTTGTCATTCAGACGTTGGGAGAGAACTGCTCCCACAGCATCGGCCGAAGCATCTACTTCTAAAACAAAGGCTTTATTGACATCGGGTTGCCTCAACACTGGTGCTGTAGTAAAAGCCTGTTTTAATCGTTGGAAAGCTTCGTCTGCAGATGTTGACCATTCTCTGGGATTAGCCTCCTTTCGAGTGAGAGCGGTGATAGGTGCCACTATAGAGGAGAATCCTTTGATAAATCTCCGGTAGAAATTTGCAAAACCCAAAAAGCGTTGGATTGCTTTAAGGGTGGTGGGTTTGGACCAATTTAGAACCGCTTGTACCTTGGCTGGATCCATCTCTAATCCTGAACCAGATATTGGGGGTAATTCCAAGTTGATCGCAGCAGGAAATTTTTTAGCAGTTGGGCAAAACCATGTGCACTGCAGGGGAGGTAGATTTAACATGTGCAGAGAGAATTAGATTTGTGCAATCTAATTTGCAGTGTAAAAATAAAGCAGCCAGTATTTACCCTGCACAGAAATAAAATAACCCACCCAAATCTAACTCTTTCTGCACATGTTATATCTGCCTCCCCTGCAGTGCACATGGTTTTGCCCAATTGCTATAAAAAATCCTGCTGCGATCAACTTGGAATTACCCCCATTATGTAGCCCAGGAAGGGCATGGAGGATTGTTCGAAAATACATTTTTCCAATTTGCAGTACAAATGATGTTGGCGAAGCCTCCGCAGCACCTCTTGGACTTGAGAACGGTGATCTTTCAGGTTGGTCGAGAAAATTAGTATGTCATCTAAATAGACTACTACAGAACTATAGAGTAAATCACTGAAAATTTCATTTACAAAATTTTGGAAAACTGCTGGTGCGTTGCTAAGCCCGAAGGGCATGACTAAATACTTGAAGTGCCCATCACAAGTGTTGAACGCCTTTTTCCATTCGTCACCCGCTCTGATCCGGATCAGGTTGTATGCTCCCCTGAGGTCCAACTTGGTGAAGACAGAGGCACCCTTAACCCGGTCAAATAGCTCTGAGATCAAGGGCAACGGGTAACGATTTTTTATTGTTATGTCGTTCAGACCCCGGTAGTCGATGCAGGGACGAAGACCACCATCCTTTTTTTGGATGAAAAAGAACCCCGCACCGGCTGGAGAGGTAGAAGGCCGAATAAATCCTCTAGCTAGATTTTCCTTGATGTATTGCGACATGGAGTCGGTCTCAGGGGCCGATAGAGGATATATTCACCCTCATGGAGGAATCTTTCCCAGAATCAGGTCAATAGGGCAGTCCCAGGGTCTGTGGGGTGGTAAGACTTCTGCTGCCTGTTTGCTAAGACATCAGAAAAGGAGGAATACTGAGACGGAATTTGTGGTAGGATCTCCAGTTGGCTCTTATTCACATGTTTAACACTGGTAAGACAAGTTTGAGTACACGACTCTCCCCAGGCCAAAATTTGCATATTCACCCAATCGATTCTTGGGTTGTGCTTCTGGAGCCAAGGAAGTCCCAAAACAATTTCACGAGTAGCTATTGGAATGACTAAGAAATTAAGTAACTCCTTATGGAGAGCTCCTACACATAGCTAAAGAGGAAGAGTCTGGTGGGTAACTACTCCACTGCAGATTCGACTTCCATCTACAGCGGAAAGGGCAATTGGTCGGGAAAGCTCAACTGTAGGAATCCGTAGTCGCTGTACCACATCTGCCGTGATAAAGTTTTCAGCAGCTCCTGAATCTAGGAGAGAGAAAAACCCTTTAGAACCCTGTGGCAGGCCCAAAGAAACCTCTAGGACAGGCTCAGAACGAGATGGAGACGATGTCACCACTCCTAACCTAATGTCTCCTCTTCTGGTTAGGAGCATTAGTTCCGGACGCTGGGTGCAAGAGGCTACCAAATGTCCTGAACCTCCGCAGTATAGGCACAAGTTCTCCCTGCGCCTTCTCTGACGCTCCTCTGGCGAGAGACGAGCCCTATTGATCTGCATAGACTCATCCTGGGACGCTTCAGCTGACACCATCGAGGAAGAAGGCGGAGGAGGACGGAACCTTGGGCGCTCCCCATGATTCTTCTCTAACTGGCGCTCTCTAAAATGAAGGTCAATCTTGGTACAAAGGGAAATCAAGTCGTCTAATTTGGGCGGATGGTCCCGGGTAGCCAACTCGTCCTTGATTTTGTCAGACAGACCTTTCCAGAAGGCCGATACTAGTGCCTCCTCATTCCACCGTAATTCTGAAGCATAGGTCTGGAATTGTACTACATACTGTCCCACAGACCGGTCTCCCTGCCGGAGGCGCATTATCTCGATTGATGCCGACGTGGTTCTTCCGGGCTCATCGAAAATTTTTCGGAAGGTAGCGATGAATTCATCATATTTGTCAAGTAGAGAATCAGCTCTCTCCCACAGGGGTGACACCCAATCCAGGGCTGGACCGGCCAGGAGGGAGACGATATATGCTACCTTTGCCTTCTGTGATGGGAAGTTAAAGGGCTGTAAAGAGAAATGAATCTCACACTGGTTTAAGAACCTGCGGCACATCTTCGGGTTCCCGTCGAATTTGGTGTGCGTCGGTAGTCGCAGGGATGAAGGGGAAGCTACCATAGGAACTGGGGCGGTCGGCACTTGCTGAGTCTCCGGGCGTCGACCAGTGGCGACATGAGCAATGTCGGCTTGCATGGAATCCTGGCGGGTAGCCATCCCTTGAATAAATTGAGCTAATTGGCGCTGGGATTCCTCTAGACTCTCCAGACGAGCTGCTATGCCCTGCAGAAGATCCGTACCGGAACAATGAGCACCCTCCGGATCCATAGGGCCAGTGCAAACTGTCACGGGGACTGGGTTTTGTGAATCCGGAATTGTGGCGTGCGGTTTGGTATCGGTGACTTTAGGCAGGATTAGCCGAGCAAGTTGAATGAAAGTCTTTTCATAGAGCTTTAAAGGAGGTTCCACAGGTGCCCTAGCTGTTTACTTGTTAGAGCGGTTGCGTCGGCAGGACCTGTACGTCTGTGGACGAACGTCTGGCGGAAACCCGGATAGGAAGACTGTAGACTGGGGTAACTGAGACTCGCTGAGAGGGATGGTGATTTGGAGAGGTCAGCATACGAGGAGAAATAACCGGGTGTAGATCCAGCAATCCAGGTGAGAACTCAGGGAACAGGATGCTTTAGAAGCAATGCTGTGGAGCACAGGGAACTAGCACACACAAGGCTGTGTGAGAGACGTTGCACTGGCAATTTGCTTACCCAGAAATCCCTAGATTTATACCTACCTGCAGACTGTTTCCCATTGGTTTTGCAAACCTTGCAGGTGACTGAGTGTTTTAGATTAGCTGACCCTTCCAAGGCGGCGACGCCCATCCCGGACCTCTGCAGTTGGAAGCTGCACAAATGTTTGCTGCTGCCTCTGAGCCCTCTACTCCCAGACATGCCTGCAAGTTGTGCCCCTCGCCAGCAGCCCGCACCCCCACCGGAGGGACCACGCCAGAGCGTCCGGACAGGTAAGTACCGCTGGTCCCGGAACCCGATCCGCCGGACCGTGACAAGACCTTTAAAGACCAACCTATGCAACTGTATCAATCAGCACTGCATTAGTTATAGTGTAGCATATAGTGGCTACAGGAAAAAATAATTCCCCAGGGTGAGGATTTGTATTCCAACTTCGGGAGTATACAGGGAGCTGCAACTATCATCAAGGAGACCAGTGAGAGCAGTGAGATTTACAAGTGAGAGGAGAACCAGACCTCTCCCTATAACTACTTACCAGACTAAGGATATATAAGTGTAAGTTCCGTACACTGGAGATTTCGCCTATCTTCAAGGGCCCCAACGTGTGCACCAACCTAACATTGGAGTATATTGACGGGACCAAAACTAGTGCTAACATTGCGTACCCTATCATACTAGAAGTACTCTTGATGACCTGAGTTTTTACATTTTTAACCGGTTTTAAATATTTTTTGTGTGTAAGTGCATGCATAACAGAGTGTATAGACCGAGGGTATAATATTAGGAATATGGTAATATAGATATGTATATGTGAAAGAAATAATACAAATACTATTTGGTATCTAGAAAGGTGGTGGTGTGTTATTACTTAACAACCTTACCTGGCTATTCGAAGTTTGAAGAAGCTTGCCGGAACAGGTCTGAAAGACAATAACGACTACAATAGGTAATTGTAACATAAATATAAAGATTGTATAACTGTTAAGGTATTAAAAGTTAGTATAACCTAATACTACGGGCTTTCCCAAGCAAGCTCAACCCTAAAATCGCTTGGGTGGAGGCACGCCTTAGATTTAATTATTAGTAACTTCCTTTCCCCGGATAACAGCGAGTAGGGAGGGGTTACATGTCGACTGTCGGGATTGTAAGTGGGTGGGATGTAGGGGGAGGTGTTGTGTCCCGCTGGTCACAAACATCCCGCTTTACATGGAAGCAGAATGTGTCAGGATAGTCCTAACTGGCGCTAAGCTGCTCAGATGTAACAGATTTCAGAATAAATGTCACCACATTTAGATCAAGAAATAAAAACCAGTAATTTGAAATACTGTCATACACCACAAGCGCTAATTTGAGATATCACCATAACGTCCCTTTTAGGCTGAGTGACGGATCCTTTCCTCTCAGATGTATCTCCAATTCAGATCAGTATAATATAGGATTCCCAGGTATGGATACCGTAAAAAATACAAAATAACAAGGACAAGCCAATGTGTAGTAAGTAATATCAAAACTAATTAACGTTCATATGGTGCCTTTAAGTGATTGAAGTGAATTCAGAGCGTACCCCACTCACACTAAAAATGGAGGTGTAAAACGCATCAAGGTTTCTTTGTGGGGGTCACCTTCATTTATTCATATAACACCCAGTGTGCCAGAGATGGGATCACACTCAGATTCAAGAGTGACTTGTGATAGTTTTCTGAAGAAGGCAGGAGATGTGTACCCCAACACTCACACTTGATAAACTGGTTGCAAGCATATAAAGGTATCTTTCTCTCCTTCAAGAATAATCCAAAAATCGCGTACTACAACTCACAATTTGAAGGACTGTGTAACTCCTATCAAGGTATCTTTCAATTTTCATATGAGGATAATAGCTGGATATTTCTGGTATGGTCTCCAGGCGTGGGTCATAAATAGAAGTAATAGAGACAACCAATATGTAACAAATCCTACTGATATTGAGTGTGATATACACAATATCTCTAACAAACTTAAATGGATTTAGGGCGTACGCTATTATCCTCATATCCCCAGGGCATGATTCTTTCCTCATTTGTTACATTCTATCCCCTAAAAATGAAACATGTTTTACTCGTGTTACAGAATATTATTATAGTTCTGAGACCTCCTTTCTGCCACATTAATCGGTCAAAACGGTACTAAAAAATGTTTAAGTGTGACTTGATGAGGAAACAATTAAATTAAGGCATTGTTTGCATGATGTTTGCTATAATAAAATGAAAGAGTTGCTGTATGGCAAATATGCATTCTTAACATACATCAGATAGCAGTGTCAATGTAGAATGGTTTATTTTAGACTGTTAATTATACTACGTGTGTCTACTAATTGGTGTTGCGTTCTACACCAATTTTCTTAGTTGCTGTATCCCGTGAAACTAAGCCCCGAATGGTTGGATGCATGATGATCTCTGAAGTGTACGGATAGAGGGTGATATTCCGCCCCTTTCTTAATGTTGCGGCTATGTTCTCCTACTCTTATCTTGAGAGGTCTGATGGTTCATCCTATGTACTGTAGTGGGCAGGCGTATTCTAACAAGTATATGATACCCTTGCTGTGGCATGTGATCCTATCCTTGATTTTGTAGGTGTGAGAATTGGCTGTCGATTTTTTGATAAGTTTCGTTGTTGTGCTCCTTGCTTTTGTTGTTTTGCATCCTATGCATGTGCCACAGTGAAAAAAGCATCCTTTCTGATGTGTATTGTCTATGGTTGTTTGTACTGATTTAGTCGGCGGTATGTGGCTGTGTACTAAATTCTTCTTGATATCTGGTGCCTTTCGAAAAACTACTCTAGGTTCTGTCGGTAGAACTCCTGATAGTGTATGGTCTTGTAGGAGAATAGGCCAATGTTTTTTCAAAATCTTTTTAACCTGATTTGCTCTGTCTGAATACTGCGTAATGAAGAGTGGGGTGTCATTCATGGCATTATGTTCTGGTTTGTTCTTGTAAGCTAAAAGGGGGGCTCTATCATCTTCCCTCACTGTTTCAAAAGCCAATTGAATTTTTTCAGTGTGATACTTCCTTTCCTTAAATTTCTTACTCAAAGACTGCCCTTGTGTCTCATAATCTTCCAGCCTAGAACAATTCCTTCTGAGTCTTTTAAATTGTCCCATTGGTATTCCGTTAAGCCATGTTGGATGATGTCCACTGGAGGCTAGAATAAAGCTGTTAACATCAACCTGTTTGTTGAATGTATTCGTGTGTATCTCATGATCATGAATGAAAATGTTGAGGTCTAGGAATTCAACTTTCTCTTGGCTATATGTGGTAGTGAATTGAAGATAGCGATAATTTTGATTAAGATGTGTGATGAAGGTAGTTAGGGAATTTTAATCTCCCTGCCAGATGAAGAATACATCATCAATGTATCTGGCACAGAGGACGAGGTTCGCGTAGAGACTACGGTCAGACTAGATGACTTCGTCCTCCCACCTACTCATAAAGAGATTTGCATAGCTCGGTGCAAACCTCGTCCCCATAGCGGTGCCAGTGACCTGGAGATAATGTCTGTTGTTAAACCACAGATAATTGTGCATCAATATGTATTTGATGCCTTTGAGGATAAAATCCCATTGTTCCTGTGTCATCTCAGGATCCTGTTCCAAATAGTGTTGTGTACTGGCCAGTCCCTGTGTATGGTCAATAACTGAATATAGGGATTTAACGTCACTTGTATCTAGCCAGTAGTTGTCCTTCCATGTGATGGATTTAAGTCTCAATAGAATGTCTGTAGTGTCTCTGAGGTAGTCCTTTTGTTGTTTGACGTATGGCTGTAAAAAAAGTGTTGATGTATTGTGACAGGTTGGAGGTGATGGAACCTATTCCGGAAATAATTGGTCTGCCTGGTGGTTTTGTGGAATTCTTGTGAATTTTTGGTAGATAGTAGAAGACTGGTATAATGGGATGTTGAATGTTTAGATATGTATATTCATGAGTAGTAAGTATCCCTGTTTCTTGACCCTCTTTCAATAGCCTTTGCAACTGATGTTGGAATGTGCTGGTTGGGTCCCCTTGTAATTCCTGGTAGGTGTTTGTGTCTTTCAGAATGTTGCTGTCTTCTTCTAGGTAGTAATCCTTGTTCAGGATGACTATCCCTCCCCCTTTATCAGCTGGTTTGATTATAATGCTCGTGTTTCTACTCAAATCATCCAGTGCTTTCCTCTCTTTGGCCGTCATGTTTTGTGTTTTTGCTTTGTTTTGTGTAGTTTCTAGTTCCATGATATCTTTTTCTATCATGCTTGTGAAGGTGGCTATGTGACTGTCCATCATGTAACTGGGGTAAAACTGTGATTTGGGTTTTAAGTTGGTATGTACATATGAGTCGTTGTTTGGAGGTTTATATTGTGGAAGCGGTGCTTTATGAAAGTATTTTTTCAATGTGAGTTTGTGTGTAAATTTCTGTATATCCATGTAAGTATCGAACTTGTTTAATGATGTGGTTGGTGCAAATTTTAATCCTTTGTCTAACTCGCTGATTTGATGTTTGTCCAATACGTGACTGCTCAGATTAAAAGTCCCTTTTCCTTTTTCTTCTCTATCTTTCAATGTGTGTGTTTTGCTTTTTTGTCCTCCCCTACATCCTCGTCTGATTCTGATAACTTTCTCTTTGTTTTCTGGTTCAGTGTTCTGACAGACCCCTCCCGATGGGCCAGGTCTGTCTTGTGACCTAAAAAAGAATCTCCTCATGTCTGTGATGTGTTGGTGATGTTTGGTGCTACGCTGGCACTGATGTTGTCTACATTAAGATCAGTATGCCGTTCGGATTCAGCTGGTGTCCTATTAATGAGTGCTAATTCTGTGTCAAGCCAGTCTTGTTCCACAGATTGTCTGGCCAGATCGAGTGTGAATTCTTTCTCTATGTCATATATGGAGAATGAGGTGTCACAGTTGGTGTCAATGGATGAGTCATTGGATGTGTCACTAGTTCTTGGTGCAATCTTGTTATGACCTATGGGCAATTGCTGAGAGTGAAGTTTTGTCATGTATTGTTGATATGTGAATTTAAGGCTTTTGTAGACCGGTGTTCTGGACGAATTTGTAGTTTTAATTTTGTTTGTTCTAATCTCTTTTCTCTGATTTCTACCAGTATGTGCTGATGAGGTGTTTTTCTTTTTGGTAAGGTGTTCTTGTGTATGCCACATTTATCTCTGAGTATCTTGTTTTTCTTGGTCTGTATGATTTTCTCCTCCCCCTGTTTTACCCTCTTGAGTGTTAGTTCAGTCAGTGTGTGAAATTCCTTCTCCTGTTCATATGGCTGAAGGTCTGCATTCAATTGTTCTATGGTGGAACCCAATTTCTCTAATTCCTCGGTATGTGTGTCTATCAATAGTTGTATCAGCTGGTGGGAGCATTCATTTATGATGTTGTTCCATTTGTTCACAAATGCTTTGTCTGGCTCATGTAATGCTGGTGTTTTTTTTATTTTGAGTCCTTTCGGTATAATTCTATTATTCTGGTAGTATTTCAGGGTCTGTGTATCCCACCATAACTTATTCTTTTTCGTGATGCATTTTTCTAGTTGTGTAATTTTATTGAAGAAATTGACAGTGTTTGGAACATGAGGTATGGTGTCATCAAACTGTGAGAACAGTTGTTGTGCCCTAATTTCCCTGTCTTTGTAATTGTAGTTGATACCCATATGAGCGTACCTCACCACTTGCAGCAGATTAATGGACAATTTGCTGAAATTGTAAAGGAATGGCAATCTGCGCACTGGGGTATTATGTATTTGGGGGTCGGGGTGTGCTGCAAGTTCAAGGGGTGTCCAATCCCTATTGATGCAATCTCAAAAATTAGAATACACAATGCAGATAACAGTGTGATAAACTAAACTGCGCTCGACCCCTGATGAATGTATATCTCAAGTGGTTGATGTTTGGCAATACCTTGTGCCTGCCCCAGTATTTTATAACAATGAAAAACAGTGGGAGATAGTAACTAAAGGAACATTTATTATTTATAAGACAGGTTAAGGTGTTCTTTTAACCCATGTACCATCCTTGTTCACAAAAGAAATGTACAAAAGTTCCGAAAGTTCTTTTTGCCTGCTCTGGCTAAAGATGTCCTTTCAAAAACAGTCTGATACTTGTGTGACGTCCTTATCCTGAAGGTGCCAAAATTTTACAAGTACTTAGTTCCTTAGTGAAAAGTAACAGAGACCGGCGTCCCGTGTCTCTGCGTACAGTCTGGTCGATAATTTAGTTCTTACCGTTGCGGCTGTGTTTATGAGGAGTCCGAGTGCGGGTAGGCGCCGGGATTCTGCAGGGGCTCCTGGACTGATCAGTTGGCGGCAGTCAGCACTTGCTCACTCGGTGCATCCTGGTTCGGACTTACTGGGAGCCTGCTGTATATGCCGTACTGATCGTGCATCTGTGTGGATGGCCGCTGTGGAACCTGTCCGGGAATCCACAGCAAGGCACACAAACACTTGCTGAGCCTCCCTGCAGTCACCCTCCTCGCTGCCCGTCCGCCTGCGCTCACTTACCAATCTTCCTGTGCTGCTGCTGCACGTCTGTCGTCGAAGCTCCGGAGTCCTTCTATTATCCACTGTTCACTTTGCTGTTGTAGTTCTCCTTAATGTCAACCAACGCGTTTCAGCCGGGTCTGGCCTTCCTCTGGGAGTTTTGCAGTATCTAAAAGTCTGTGCTGTGAGGATTTTGTATCGTCATGATGGGGCGGGATCTTTGTCCATTCGTCCATTCCTCATTGTCTAATTGCAAAAATGGTCCAGAGGCTTGGTCCAGGCTTCACTGTGAGCCCCACAGCTTGGTCCAAGGTGTGGTACTCACAGTGAAACGCATTAGTGCAGCACCCTCCACTTGTCTTCTTGCTGCTTGGAACCACCAAAAAACCTCTGATAACCTGGACCAAGCCTCTGGACCCATTTTGCAGGGCAGCATTATGGAATCTCCAACTAACCACTGTAAATCTGACCAACTGACATCAGGCTGATCAAGGCCAAGGGACCAAAGCTTCTGCATGACCTAATACCCCTTACACATCGCACAAATAACCCAGTATCGACCCGATATAATGCCGGATTGACATGGGTCACTGTGCGGTGTGAAAGGGTCCCTTCAGAAATCCTGTGTCACCTGACCTGGTAATTCAACCTGGATTATAAAAAGGGTTATTCCTGGGCAGTGTGAATGGGTTGCCGGGTCGATGTGACCCGGGACCCGTTCACTACATAGGGAGAGGCGGCACGTAGATGAGCTCATCTCCAGCGCCGCCTCCGCACCCACCCCCAATGACACCACAGTCCCGCCCCCGCATAGCAACCCGACCCGCCATATTGCCGGGTCGGGATGGCAGCGCATAGGGTCCAATGCCAGATCCCACCCGGGTAGAACCCGTTTCCAATTCCCGGGTGGGACCCGGCATTGGCGATGTGAAAGGGGTATATGAGGGAATCCCTTCTCGTGGTCGTGGCTGTGGTAACCATATATTGCTGAACTTTCCTGCTTTTCAATTGACTGATAAATAAATTCCCCACTATCTCTACTCAGTGAGTTATATATATCAACCGCTATCATAGATCTTTCTGGAAACTTAAAGGCGCTTTTCTTGCTGGACAAACACCCAAGTGCAAATTGCTTGCTATAGAGGACAGTGGATCACCTATGTTATTACATGTTACATCACTGATTGTTAACTCAGTATACATGGA